>NC_058386.1:15613750-15921875 GCF_018350175.1 Felis catus
TTTGCGCAGCAGGAAGAGGCCCGGGTCCCTGTCCTCCGGGGGGGAGGCTGCGCTCTCATCTGGAACGCTGCAGACAAACACATGCGACAATCCCCGCATGTCCTGGAACAAAGTCTCCAGGCTGGGATGCCACAGGGGAGGGGCTAAGAGGCGAGTTGGCAGTCCCCACCCTTAAGGTGAAACTGCAGGAGGCAGGCAGGTGGAAGAGAGATGCAGTGTTTTTTCTAACCCCCACAGCACCAGTTTTGAGAGAGGGAGAGAGAAGGGAAGAAAGGGAGAGAAAATGGGGACGGTGGGAGGAGGGGCGGAGGGGATGAGAGAGGAGGGGAAGGAACAGGAAGATGGGGAAGGAACAGGAAGATGGGGAAGTGACCGCAGTGAACACGCTGCCCGCCGCCTTCACCTGCACTGTTGGCCGCCCTACTAACCGTGCAGAAAGCTAAAGCCCCTGGCGGTCATCTGGTTTTCACCTGGGAGGGATTTGGCTCCTGGCCCACAGTGTAGGGAAGTGGGTGGGCCGTACCTATGCAGGGGGCTGAGCTGGTGCTTGGGTGCCCGGGCCTTCTCGAAGAACATGTCCATCTGTGCATCAGAGTCCGGGGAGACAGAGCCGTGGTCACTGCTGCTGCTGCCCATGGGCTCCCCAGACGTGGGCAGGGCCAGGGTGGCGCCCCGGGTACCCTCTGTGTGGGGGCAGACAGGGAGGGGGGAGGGTGAGCCTCAGCCCCTCAGGCCAGGTGACCCATGCAGGCACTGTTAGGTCTGTGCTGTTCTAACGGGGCGGTATAGTCAATCACCCGGGGTCCCTGAAATGTAGGTTCCATTTTAGCAGGTCTGAGGCCCAAGACCGCGTCTCTAACCAGCCTGCAGGAAACACTGACAGAAACACAACTCGTCACCCCCGAGCAAGATGCCGAGCATCTGTCCTGGCTTCTACTCCATTCACACCAGGAAAGAGAAAACCAACAGCTTTCTTTCCAGAGGCCACATTTATGTCATTGCCAGGTAGGGCTCGTTGCCCTAGAAGGGGCCACTTCGCTTCAGTGACCTGTAGGACAGCTACTGTACCCCTTAATCAAGGTCAGGAGCAGCAGAGGGGGAAAGGCCAGGCTCTGCACCAACCGAAGACCCAAAACCCAGGCAGGGCACCCCTGGCCTCCCTTCTCGGCACAATCTCAAATGAAAGACTTGAACAAGGGGGGGGGGTGCCGCTGTCACCTGTGGGGCTCCCTCCGTCAGGAAATCAAGGGACATTCACTGGCTGGGTGTGACCACTCTTACGCCCCCTGCACCAATCCCTGCCACTCTTCACAGGGACAGGCTCCGTGCGTGCGGCTCTGGAGAGCAGGCACTCTCGGTGACAGAGGGGCCCAGGCATCCACCGCGCCCCGGGCGGCACCCCCGCTGTCCAGGCAGACCTCACCTGCTGGCTTGAAAGCAATTCGGTTCTTCTTGCCCTTGTTCACCTGCCTTAAGAAACCCTCTTTGAGCAGCTCGGCAGCAGTGGCACGTTTGTGGGGGTCAGGCTCAAAACAGGATAAAACGAATGCTCTGGCGTCAGCTGAAAAGGCTCCTGGAATCTCAGGGTGGATCTTAAACATCCCCACCTGCATTTAAGGGAGAGAAGACCTATGTGGCTTACGTGACTGTGAGGCCTCAGGCACATCCGGGTGCACGTGCCTTCAGTATAAAGCTCCTACCCCTGCCATCCTTTGAGGAGCTGGTGGGTTAGAACATCCTCGACGACTCGCCCGGCTGGCCTCTTGGGAGTTTGCTTTGCCCAGTAGGTTGTTGGAAAAGTGAAATCAGAGGAGTTTCAGAGCGTAGGGCTTAAGAGGTCCTGGGGCTTCTGTTCTAGTCCTCAGTGGAGCCCTGAGGCCACACGCAGGGAGGCTCAGCAGTTTGGGGGTGGGGGTGCATGGAGTTACTAATCAAAGGGCATGAGGTTTCAGGTAAGAAAGATGAATACATTCTTGGGGCACCTGGCTGGCTCAGTCGGAAGAGCATGCAACTGCTGATGTCGGGTTTCTAAGTTCAGGCCCCATGTTTGGTGCAGAGATTACTTAAAAATCAAAAAATCTTGGGGCACTTGGGTGGCTCAGTCAGTTGAGCATCCAACTCTTGATTTGGGCTCAGGTCATGATCCCAGGGTCTTGGGATGGGCCCCCTGCTATCGGGCTCCATGATGAGCTTAGCATTCTCATTCTCTCTCTACCCACCCCCGCCCCCTCACCCGATTGCACTCTCTCTCTCAAGTAAAAAAAAAAAAAAAAAAAAAAAAAAAAAAAAAAAACAAACAAAAAAAAAACTTTAAAAATAAAGTTTAAGGGGTGCCTGGGTGGCTCAGCTGGTTAAGCACCCGACTTCAGCTCAGGTCATGATCTCACGGTTCGTGGGTTTGAGCCCTGCGTAGGGCTCTGTGCTGGCAGCTTGGAGCCCGGAGCCTGCTTCAGATTCTGTGTCTCCCTCTCTTTGCCCCTGCTCGTGCGACCTCTCAAAAATAAATATTAAAAAAATGTTTATAAAAATAAAGTTTAAAAACTTAAAAAAAACCCACAAAAACAAAAAAACAAAACCAACATGAACGCATTCTAGAATTCTGCTGTACAGCAACTGTACCTAGGGTCAACAATACCGCAGCAAGCACTTTAAGGTATGTTAAGGGTGTAGAGCTCCTGTTAACTGTTCTTACCATGATCAAATAAAAGTTTTTAAATCAAGTTTTAGATTTTGAGAACACTAAACACTGGATGGAATATCCCCCCAAAATGTGAAATGCAGGACACCTACAGTGGCACCCCTCACCTGAGGGGCAGGGGGGAAGGGCACTAAGGGGCCAGGGACCGAAATTCAGGGCAAGAACCCAAAGGAGAGAGGGGTGGCGCCTCCCACAAGACTGTCGGAAAGCAGAGAGTGAACGTGGGCGGCACCTTGGTGCCCTGTCGCTACGTTACTTCTAAAGGTGCTTTGCTGTTACTCAGAAGGTCCCTGTAGGAGTTCTCTTGGGCTGCCTTCACAGAGCGCCACAAACTGGGTGCCTGAAAACAACGCAGATTTATTCTCTCTCAGTCTGGGAGGCTGGGCGTCTGCAGTCAAGGTGCTGACGGGGCCACGTTCCCTCTGAAACCTAGAGAGAATCCGTCCTTGCCTCTTCCAGCTTCGGGCGGTTGCGGCAACGGTTGGCTTGCAGACACATCAACCTCACCTTGGCCTCGGCGTGCCGCCCTCCGTGTCTCTCCATATCATCACCTCTCTGGCCCCGATGTCTGTCTCTGCACCAGCGAGTATCTGTCCCGAGGCCTGCGACTGAAGCTGCAGGTAGGATCTTCGACAGCTGCACGGCTCCACCACGGATAGACGCCGCAGGGCGGGGAAGGTTACCGCTGTCCCCCGGCCCTCGCGTTCAGGGTCTTGTCGGGATTGTGGGGGCCAGAAGACACTCGGCGACTTGAGGTCCTGACGTTGGAGCCGCCTGACCGCTGCTCTGAGAACCTTCTGCAGGGGCCGGGCTGAGGGGAGCAGCCACGGCACCCACAGCGCAGAGCAGTCCGTCTGCTGAGCGGCCTGCGCTCCGCTCGCCGAGAAACCTGCACTCGTTCCTTTTCGTTCTGCCAGAGGCTGAGCTGGAGTGTCCGGCGAAGACGCGGGCGGCAAGGCTGCAGGGCAGACGGGCTGAGGGGCCGCCATGCCTGGCAGAGAAGCAAGGAAGCAAGGCCTCTGGAGCATGTTCTATCGGGTTGCTTCGACGCACTGTGACCTCACTGTCCATAAGCAGTGAACCCACTCTCCTCCTCCTTAGCCTTCAGGCAACCAAAAATGCTCTAGGGAGGCCACTGCTGCTAAGGGACTCTTAAGACCACAGCCTCTCTTCAACTTCTCCAAGTGTACTCAGAGCCAGAAGCCACAGACCTGGCCTTAGACACAAGGGGCTATCCTGGCATCAGCTTCCCGTGGGATGGGAAGCATGTCCCTTCCCAAGGGAGCAGGCCTGGTGGTAAAATGCCCCCCATGGTGGCCAGTAGGTCTTATGTGGGCCTCAATACTTGGGGTGGCCTTCCTGTGAGCTCGGGGAGGGCTTTCAGAATGACAAAGTAAACACTGTCTGCTATCCGAAGCCCCACCTCTTCAAAACCAGTCAGAAACCTGCCCTCCAAAGATACAGGCCCATGTGGTATTTGAGCCTCACCTAGTGTAAGGGCAAATACAGATTCAAAATAAGAGGCTTCACAAAAATAAGACAAAACCAGGGAGGGGGACAAAGCATGAAAGACTCATAAATATGGAGAACAAACAGAGGGTTCCTGGAGGGGTTCTGGGAGGGGGGATGGGCTCAATGGGTAAGGGGCATTAAGGAATCTACCCCTGAAATCGCTGTTGCACTATATGCTTAGATGTAAATTAATAAAATAAATTAAATAAAAATTAAAAAAAATAATGTTAGTTGTACAAGCAAAAGTTAGAAATAAACAACATGCAACATGATGTTTATGATGAGTTCCTCACAGTATGGGAAGAAGCAGGAGATAAAAATCACATGGATAATATGTTAACAACTACGATATTTTTTTAAAAATTTTTTCGTGTTTACTTATTTTTGAAAGAGAGAGTGAGTGTGGGAGGGACAGACAGAGAGGGAGACACAGAATCCGAAGCAGGCTCCAGGCTCTGAGCTGCCGGCACAGAGCCCGACGCGGGGCTCGAACTCACGGACCGTGAGATCATGACGTGAGCTGAAGTTGGACGCTTGATGGCTGAGCCACCCAGGTGCCCCAACAGCTATGATTTTTAAAACTAATAATAAGACTGGTAGAATACAAAAAAAAAAAAAAAAAAAAAAAACCCACCAGAAAACAAAGAGCCTTCATCCTCCCTGTTGAAAATAAGGGAAGAGACCTCCCCTCCCCCTCTTTTTTTAGAGCATGTACTTTAGAAAACTTGTAACTGCAAGTTCTTGGTGTCTTTGAGACGCTATGTGAATCTTTTTAAAAGATGAATAAGCCTCTTGCCAAGAATGCCTTTCTCAAGGACCTGAGGGCCAACTCCTGGAAATCTCAACATCAAGAAGGATCCATCTCTATCTCCCAGTTTCCGGTTGCGGGGGAGCCCTAACTTCAGTAGTGTCTTCCTCCAAAACTACCTCCTATCTTAAATATTGGAGAAGTTTATTTTTCCTTTAGGTAAAATCAATTAGCTGATGCAAATGGTCGTCCCAATTATCGAGTGACCCTTGGATGCACTACTGTGACCAGTGGCACTATCCTGTCCACGCACGGGAGGACTAGTGATCGTTTCCTTTGAGACCACGGGTCAGAGGGTGGTAGTGCTTGGCTGGAGAAAAGGACAAGTCCTTTCTGTCCTTGCAACCACTTAGTGGGCTGCCTGTGGCTTGCATCGCATTCTGATTTAATGCCTATTCAACAATAAAACTGTTTGCTTTCTCTTCTACCTTTGTGGAGAGATTTCTGGAGTGGCAGGAGATTTTCTTTTTACTTATTATTTCCCTGACACCAGCAACTTCAATCACCAAACATGTCTTACTTTGAACATTGCTGCCTGCGGCTCACCGAGCTCATCGAACGGAGGCCTGCTGGTGGCCATCTCAATGATGGTGCAGCCCAGGGACCAGATATCCGCCGGGGCGCCGTACCCGCGAGGTCCTTGATCAATGATCTCAGGTGCCATGTACTGCAGAGTGCCTATGGGGAAAAAAATAAAGATTGTGGGCACCAAGCTGCACAAAAATCTCAGCAGACCATTGGTAAACAAGCGTGTGGACTTCAACCCTCTCATTAATGACAGACGGAGCCTGCTCTCGTGCATAAATGATGCTGTTGCGTCCTTTCTCTGACCAGAGGCAGGCAATGCCCCTTCCTCTGATACTGGTCACAGGAGAGAAGACTGTTCAGCTCCGCGAAGGACAAGTGGGCCCCAACCCCATCCAGTCAGTGCACAGAACGCAGGACACACAGTACCCCACCGACTTCAGGAGCTGCCTAGTGGAAGTGACAGATGATAGGACGACGGTGGGGGTGGGCTAATGGCAAAATGGAGTAAGTGCTAAAGCAGAGGGCTCCGAGAAAGCGGATGAAAAAGTGCTTGATTCTGCCTGCTTCAAGTCAGGGAAAGTTTTACCTGGATCAGTCTGGTTCTCCCAGGAGTAAATGCTAAGACAGCACTGGACACCAGAGAGATTTACTGGGGAGAAATACACGTGGGATAAAGGGGGAGGGAGCAGGATGGGCAGGGGGAACTGTCAAGCTCAGTGCCAATGTGACACCTGGGAGAGAGGGCAGGGAACAAAGAGGTGGGCAGAGTCTCAGACAGAAAAACAGCCCAGGGACGGCTTCGGCCAGGCCACTGGGGAGTCCCTGACCAAAAGCTGCCCCTTGCAGGAACATCACACTGGTCCAGCATGCCGCCGGCGTGCAGTCGTCGGCCAGGAGCAGGCAGGGTGACGGACGACCCCGCCACGAACACGGAAGCAGAGCCACAGAACGCGGCACACGGGGCTGCCAGCGAGCCGGCCTCCCACCAGGCGGGTTGAGGAGGTGGACAGTGGGATGGGAGGACTCCCAGGCTGGGGGAAGAGCTTGAGCAAAGGTGCGAAGGTGTGCAGTACAGAGTGAGTTCGGGGAACCACCAGCGGAAGCTGACACAGAGTAGGGTATTAAGAGTTAAAAATTAAGGAGGCAGTGGTGAGGGCACAGCCCGAATGGCAAGCAGTACATAATGAAGGCTCTGGCTTCAGACTTTCTCCTGTGGGTCACGGGCCACCAGAGGTTACCACAGGGAAGGTGGTGATCAGATACAGTGCTGGGAGGAGAAAGCACTGCAGAGATGGGGGCAGGGAGGTCAATCAGGGCTCCGGGAGTAAAATCATAGGTTCTTCTTGAAACTAAGGCCGAGGAAAGCAACAGCACCAGACACTATATGCTGGCAAAGTGGTTTCTAATAAAGAGCAAACTTGCATATGACACTGGCCAAGGTGTGAACAGAGAACACGGATGCCCAGAGAAATTCAAGTGCCTATCTCAAGATCACGCAGCCAAAGCAAGTCTCCAGAGTCTTAATCAATGAAAACAAAGGGCTCATTGGTTTAAAAAAAATTTGGAGAAGCTATGTACTACATCTTCCTCTTGAAGATCCAATGTCTTTTAGTATTTTTCCTCCCAGTGAGCATCTGAAAGGCACCGACCCACAGAGTTTTGCAATAATGAAAATCTGTGCAGTTCGATATGGTAGCCACTAGCCCCATATAACCATTGGGCCCTTAAAATATGGCTGGTGAGACGGATGACATGAATTTTACTTTCTTTTAATTTTTAAAGATTCAAAGTAATTACGGGCGTCCAGGTGGCTCAGTCGGTTAAGCGTCTGACTTCGGCTCAGGTCACGATCTCATGGCTCATGAATTCAAGCCCTGCGTAGGGCTCTGTGCTGACAGCTCAGAGCCTGGAACCTGCTTTGGATTCTCTGTCTCCCTCTCTCTCTGCCCCTCCCCTGTTCACACAGTCTCTCTCCCTCTCTCAAATAAATGTTTAAAAAAATTCAAACTAATTTAAAGTGAAACATAACTTGGGTTGGGTCTGTGAGCTCAACAGATCAGTAGGGCACGAACGATGGTTTTGGTTTCCAAAGATGAAAGCCTGCTAGGGAAGTGTTCAGCTGCTGCAGGGTTGGGCAAGATACAGGCTCACAGCACTTGCTGCACCATTGGGAAATCCTAGAGCCCCAGGGAGGGAACTTCCAGTGACACAATCTCTCCTCCCAGGCTTGTGCTGCTGTGAATAATGAATGGAGAGGCTTTGACAGAGGATGTGCCTACTAATCCACAATCTGTTAATCAAGGAAAGACTTGTGCTTTTTGTTAACTCAGCTGTTCTCTCTCAGCTCTGCTCTATGATGCTGGTTCTGGGACTCTGCAAACCCCATTTGTGCTTTGCCTTCAGCTTCCTGTTAGGCTCTGCCACTAGGGGGCGCGCGCGAGAGAGCGCGAGCTACCATGGGAGGAGGAGCTGAAACGGGCTTGCTCAGGCATACCTAGAGGAGGGAGGAAGGAGAGGTTGGTTACTTGTTCCCCCATGTCTGCCGCTGTCCCTCTGAGGGAGCTGCACTTTGGACCCTCAGCTGGTTCCAGTAGCAGTGCTTGGCTCGTTTCTAGCTCTTTTGTCCCCTCATAGTTTCAGATCCGGCTTCCTCTTGCCCCACCACTAGTTGCCTGCTCCACTCCAGTAACACCCTTCCTTGTGCTCCCCGCAAGCCCTAGAAACAGAAGCTGCTTTCTGATAACTGAGTCCCAGTAAACCGTTTTTTCTACTAAATTCTCTCTGTAAAAATAACTGGGGCGATTTTGGTTTTCCTGCCTGAATCCCAACTAACACAATGAGTAAAAGTTAATTCTTAAAAGAACTTTTACAAAGTTCTGCAACGTAGAAAATAGCACTATACCAAACCGCAATGGTTTACTGACCCTCGTTAAACAACTGTGCACCAGAGTACAACTGTTTCATAATTGGAGGCTAAGCCCGCTTGATGCCAAATTTAGAGATTTTCTTTATAGGACAACATAGTAAACATCACCCTTTATAAATGTAGGGACTTAGCAAGGACATCCGTATTAGTTATTTATTGCTATGTAATAAATTAGCCCAGATGTTAGCACCTTAAACCAGGAATTAGGATGTCATGCAGTTTCTAAGGGTCGGAATCCACGAACACCTGGGTTGGGTGGATCTGGCCCAGAGTCTCTAATTAGGCTGTAGCCAAGGTATCTGCTGGGCTACAGTCAAGGGAAACGCAGACTGGAGCTGAAACCCACTTCTAAGTTCAGGCAGGCTGTGGGACGAGGCTTCAGTTTCTCACCGAGTGGGATCCTCCAAAGGGCTGCTCAAAACAGGGCTTCCCCCGGAGCCGGGGATCCACAGACAGCAAGCAAGAGGGATGCCACGCTGTCCTCTTCAACCTAGCCTCCAGGTCACACACTGCCACTCTGCCTTCATATGCTCATCAGAAGGGAGTCACTAATCAGGGTGCCCAGGTGGCTCGGCTGGTTAAGTGTCCAACTCTCGATTTCGGCTCAGTTCATAATCTCATGGTTCATGGGATTGAGCCCCAGATTGGGCTCCGTGCTGAAGGAGCCTGCTCGGGATTTTCTCTCGCCCCCCTCTCTCTTTCTCTGTCCCTCCTCTGCTTGTGCACTCTCTCAAAATTAAAAACTTTAAAAAAAAAAGAGAGAGAAGTGAGTCACTAAGTCCAGCCCACATTCAAGGGGAGGGGATTACACGAGGCTGTGAAGGCCAGGCGGCGGGGTCCGCTGGGGGCCATCTTGGAGGCTAATGGCCACAATGCCTGACTTCCCATCAGTATTCAACGACTTACAGAGCATCTCCACGTAGCACTGTCTCTGTGACTCTCACAACCCAGTAAGGTCGGCGCTATCTAACAGTTATTCCCATTTTATACAGGAGGAAAATGAGCCTCAGAGAAGGCAGCAGATGTGCTCAAGCTAGAACTCAGGTCTTCCATCTCCACATTTGGAACTGTTCACCATGACACTGCTGACGTATGCAATGAATCCAGGACAAGCACAAGTGAAGCAAATGCTGCTTGAACAAAAGTCGAGCTGACGTGAGGATTTCCAAAGCCATAATGTGACGTGTTCCCACATAGCTGGAAGGCATAGGGCGGTAAGAGAGAACCGGGTGCTCCATTTTATTGACTACCAGATTTACAGAAAAACCACCCACTCACAGTCAACATCCAATGGAGACGGATCCACACAACTGTTTCCAATAGTCAAGGGACCGTTCCCAAGCGGTGTGCACGTTGTGGGTGTGTATCGGCTGCACCAAATCGGCTTCTGTCGAGAAATCAAGTAAAGATGCCAGCGGCGGGGGTAGGGGGGGCATCTGAATAATGCGGAAATCCTGGGAAACTTGCTTGCCTTCAATCTGGCTCTCTTAAGGGTATCCTAGCCTTTCAAAACTGCACGTCCCCCAAGATGTGCCCACACACAGGTCATGTGATCGGGGGTACAGAGTTCAGAACAAGGGGACAGGAGACCCACAGGCATGGACCCAGACCACCAGGGACATGAAATTGTGGGGGCTCCCGGAGAACTGCCCAAGCAGGATTTTCAAATCACCAGCGACAAAAACGCATGGTATAGGACAATAATTGAGAAGTTTTGATCGAGGCGCCAAGATAAAAGCCAGACACCAAGGCAAGGGGTGAGACATAGACGACAGGCGCATGTTTCGAAGGGGGTCCGACAGAAGTGGTCACACACCTCGCAGGCCTCTAGCCCAGGGTCCTGCCACCTAGATCAAGGGATTAAAAAGATCGAGAGAGGAGAGACTAGAGGTGGGGGATGTTGTGAGTGACTTCTTTAGACACTGCTGTGCCGGGAGGTCTGCCCTCTCATTACAGGAGCCGAGGAAAGGCTGTGCCCAACATGGCGACTCGGGCAATTCAACACGCACTCAGAACTGTCACACTCCAAAGGAGGGCACACGCATAAGCGTTTTCTACAGGCCCTGGAAAACACTGTTAGAGCCCAAAGTTTGCAAGTTTCATATTAATGAAGTACCGGAAAGAGAACCAAGATGCCTCCTGTACCACCCTGGTTGCCTTGGCCAAGGACGGGCCTGGTAGGAGGGGACACCACTTTGTTTTAAACCCAAAGATGAGGACTCCTCGCTGGGCCCATGCAGAGCTCCACATGTACATGTCTCCCACTGGTAAGCTGCACACAGGACTGGTTCCCAGGGGAGCGGCCCATAGCGTCCGAGGATACGGCCATGCCCTCTTGACAGTGGGTGAAAGATGCATGAACCCTGGACGCCAGATGTGGGACCCAGTGTAGAAATACTGCTTTAGGGGCACCTGGGTGGCTCAGTCCGTTGGGCGTCCGACCGGCTCAGGTCATGATCTCACAGTTTGTGGGTTCAAGCCCCGCATCGGGCTCTGTGCTGACAGCTCAGAGCCTGAAGCCTGCTTCAGATTCTGTGTCTCCCCCTCTCTCTGCCCCTCCCCCACTCACACTATATCTCCCTCCCTCCCTCCCTCTCTCTCTCTCAAAAATAAATAACATTTGGGGCGCCTGGGTGGCGCAGTCGGTTAAGCGTCCGACTTCAGCCAGGTCACGATCTCACAGTCCGGGAGTTCGAGCCCCGCGTCAGGCTCTGGGCTGATGGCTCAGAGCCTGGAGCCTGTTTCCGATTCTGTGTCTCCCTCTCTCTCTCTGCCCCTCCCCCGTTCATGCTCTGTCTCTCTCTGTCCCAAAAATAAATAAACGTTGATTTAAAAAAAATTTTTTAATTAAAAATAAATAAATAAATAAATAACATTTAAAAAATTAAAAAAAAAAAGAAAGAAATACTGCTTTAGGGTCTCTGTTAGAGGAATCCTGCTCAAAGGCCATTTCCTATGGCCTGGATCCCTCAGGAGAAAAACACAGAGGAGTGTGTACAATGTGAGGGGTAAAAGAGGGGCGGGGGGGCAAGAAGCAGTCAACTAAAGGACAGGTCTCTGCCCATGACGTGGGACTTACAAAGGATCTGGCAGGAAAGCGTTGACAATAACCATTAGCCAGTCCCAGAGCACACAAATCCAGCTTAGAACAGCACCGGTCAAGTGACCACTTTCTGTGCCCCTCTCCTCCCCTTCCTGCAGCTGGGGAGCAGAAAAGGAGGTGGGGGGGGCAGGTGAGAAAGGACGAGATTCGAGATTGCGTGCCGCCTGCCACCAGATCTGCAGGGACAGGGTTAGGTCGCTATCCCTGGAATGAGGACCAGAGTGTTGATGAGTACATTAGTGTGGCCCCTTAAAAAATTTTTTTTAACGTTTACTTATTTTTGAGAGAGAGAGAGCGCGAGTGAGTGTGTGAGCACGAGCAAGAGAGGGACAGAGAGAGAGGGAGACACAGAATCCAAAGCAGACTCTAGGCTCTGAGCTGTCAGCACTGAGCCCGACACGGGGCTCGAACTCACGGACAGCGAGATCATGACCTGAGCCGAAGCCAGATGCTCAACCGACTGAGTCACCCAGGAGCCCCAGTGTGGCCCCTTTTAATTACCCAATTCAGACTGTTTGCTTCTCGAAGCTCCATTAAGACTTTCTCTCAGTTGCCTGAGGGTGGCTGGCAAATTCTCAGGAAAGGACTACCACCGTGGGCAGGGCATAGAGGGCAGTGGGAGACAAAGATGGGGTGACTTTTATGATTACAACCTGTGAGTCTGACAGGTTCAACATGTTACCCACAGAAACTTGATTCTCTGAAAGACTCCTGCCAGTTCTGATAACCTGGGATCTTCTAAGTGCAAATTAGTATTTATTTTTTTTATTTATTTAACAAATACTTCACCTGCACTTGCTGTGAGTCAGGTACCGGGTCAAGGCACTTCACCAATATTAACTCATTTAATCCTCGTAAAAACCCTCCGATCTAGGTACTATGAACAGCTCCATTTTACTTCTGAAGAAACTATGGCACAGAGACGTTAAGTAACATGCCTCAAGTCACACAGCTAGCAAACGGTTGAGCCAGAATTTGAACCAAAGATGTTCACAACCATAGACCAGAGTTCCTTTCCCAAGATCCACTCCTAGGCATATACCCAAGATGAATGAAAACTTATGTCTACACAAAGGCTTGTGAATGTTCATAGCAAAGTTATTCACAATAGCCAAACTGTGGGGGCACCTGGGTGGCTCAGTCGGTTGGGTCATAACAGCCCTTCCTCCTGTTCTAGCTGGTTTATACCTATAGTGAAAACCCTTGAGAAGAACACGGGAGGGGGAGGCTTAGGTGCCAGAAGTTGCCTAAACCTCTCACTCTCCTTCCAGGCTCCAACAGCCTCCGGGCATTTGCATGGAAAAGCCCCACCACAACCTCAGGCATCCAAGCAGGGCTCTGCACCAACCAGCTGAGACTTCTTTACAGAACCACTCTGTGTTGCAAAGAGTAATGATATGCAGGGGAATTTCCTACCCAAAATGAGACCCCTTCTTTATTATCCCCCAAACACCCCTGCATTGTTTTGCAATGCAAAATTCATGCCTCCTCAAGCCAATTACTTGGGAAAATGTGATATGCAATGATGAATTATACATGCGTTTTCTTTGTGAATTTTTTTTCTCCTTGGGGATGCTAATTACGAGATAAATTGTCAGGGGTTTTATGTTTTGAAATAACTCCTTGTTATATCAGAGACCCTCTTGCTACATATTGCCAAGCTAATTGGTGACTTCCAAAGAGGAGGAAAGAAGTCATTTTCAATTAGCGTAATAAAAAAATGTGCCAGTCATATATACATCCATACTCACATATACATGATGACACGTGTATATTTCTATCAGAAACAAAAAATGAAAGTTCAACACATTCTTTCTTTGTGAGATTCTGGTGGAGTCCTTGGTGTAATATTTTCCCATCTTTAGGTGCATGTATCTCCTCTGGTGTTACAAGCACGATGCCATTTCTGACAAATAAAAGTTCTCTTTAGACAGGGAATGTGCCTCCACTGTGGGCGTCTAGCGATCGACATAGAAAACCCTCTTGTTGGAGCAGAGCCGAGACATTCACTAAGACCAAGGCCAAATCTGTCCACACTACAGCTTAGTGCTCCAGGACAGAGGACGGTCATGCTTCTTTTATAGCTTTATTCAGAGCCATAATAATCTAAGCACTGTTTCTTAATTCCATCAAGCAAGACCTCTGTGACCCTTTTATTATACCTTAGGGGACCATAAACCTTTCCTTATTCAAAATCAGTATTTCTTTCCAGAGATCAATTCCTTTTAAGCAGGAATTTCAAAAAGCCACAGGTAGCTTTTGAACCTCATTCAACTCCCTGGTCTTATAAATGGAAAGCTAGCTGGTAATTTTATACCACTCTCGGAATCCAGTCCCTCTAAACACTTACATGATTCCATGACTGACACACGGAGAAGAAAATCCAATTCCTCGAACCCACTTACAAGACCATATTCCCCAGAACAATTAGCTTCCCTTGGAAACATAACCCCATCAAAGCACAAGGCACCAGAACTCGTGAACCAGAACAGGCTATTTTTAGGACAGACCAGTAAAACACCCCAACAAGTGGCTTGACGGCTAGCGGGATTCAGAATTACCCATGACATTAACTTAGAAGAGATGCTGCTACTTTCCTGAGCGGTCAGAAAGCCTCAGAAAACCTCAGCAGAGCACCACACCTACCCAACCTGTGAAGACAAGACAGTTGTGGCAATAGTGCTGTCACAGGTAGCTGGCTCAGTGCACCACTGTGACCAAGTTCACACCACCTGAAGTCGGCGACAAGACGCCGTCCACTTCAACTGCCAACTGCCGCGCAGAGGTGCGCGGTAAACCTAACTCCGGGACGGCCGCCCACACCAAGCCCTGTCCTGCTTACCAGCAAAAGTCTCGGTGCACGGATTCACTCCTGCAAGACGCTTGGAGGTTCCAAAATCAGAGATTTTCACCACTCCACTGTAGGTATTCACCAGAACGTTGTCACCCTTCAGAAAAGAAAAACCACCAAATGCTGAAAGGCAGATTTAAACAAGCTAACATGAAACAAGATTTGTACCTGAAGAAACAGTCACAAGTATGTAGCAAGACTCGACTCGGCACTCTGAGGGCCATCACGCTCCATTCCTCCCCTTCTCTGAGCTGGTCAGTTTGCAGACTGCCAGCCAGCAGCTCATGTGGTCCGAAACGCACAAATGAAACCTTGTTGCCTCAGATGAGCAAGCACCTTGATGTCTCTGTGCACAATCTGGTTTTCGTGGAGATACTTAAGGCCTTCCAGGATCTGCTTGGTGTAAAACTTGATGGTGGGCTCCTTCATTGGCCCCCATTTTGATCGCAAAAGAGCAGAAAGGCTTCCTGGAAACGGACACAGCAGAAAACTCATCAGGTTGATGAAGATTCAATCACAAGAGTCAGGGAAATAAAGCGAGGTGATGTATTTTTTTAAATGTTTATTTATTTTGAGAGACAGAGTGGGGGAGGGACAGAGAGAGAGGGGGAGAGTGAAGCCCAAGCAGACTCCATGCTGTCAGTGCAGAGCTGACGTGGGGCTTGAACGTACGAACCGTGAGATCATGACATGAGCGGAAATCAAGAGTTGGACGCTTAACCGTCTGAGCCACCCCAGTGGCCCAGCGAGGTGATATTTCTAACCTCACACAAGCAATCATACCAACATGGCTGCATCCTGGCCAAGTGCAGCGTCTTTCCTCCCTCTGTTGCCTGTTTTCCAGATGTGCAAGCAGCGCAGCCAGAGAAGGGACCAGAGATGGAGGGTGAACAGGAACCCCCTGTGACCTCCAAAATTCAGCGGGGCTCCCTTTGGGTAGAGCTCTGTTAAGCTTCACGGAGTCAGGAGGAGCGTGCAACAAGCACTCTGGACTTGAGAGGACCAGCCCCCCGCTGGAGATTCTGCACGAATGTCTCGGCTGTTCAGCCTGGGTCAAAGCCACATTGTATATACCTTGCCGGGAAATCAGAGGTGGAAAGGACCAGAATGAGGGGCCATTCAGGGAGACAGGGACTGGGATCAGAGAAGCCGGGGTCTGTCCATCTCCACTGGGAGAAGCCCTCGGGGCCAGGTCACAGGGGCAGGACTATCTTACCATCCCCCCAGCCCCTGACTCAATTATACTAAACACTGAACCTTTGGGCCCAAAGAAAACAATTCTAAGCATCTGGTTCAGAGGTTATCATTGCCTCAGGCAGCAGCCAGCCTCAGCTTGACTCCTTCCACAGTGCTACAGGAACCTTGCCACCTGCCTCAGTTTCTCCATATGTAAAAGGGTTTGTGCACATCTATCTACAATTCTGCTGCCATCCTTAAACCTCGCCCTTGGAATATCAAATAATGTGAACAGCAATGATATATTTTCTGCTAGACTATGAGCAACTTGAGGGAAGAACAAACCATTTTATCTTTATTGTAACCTTCAAAATCTAGCCCACTGCCTGGCTAGATACACATTTAAGCTCTTAAGAGAATAGTAGGTTCTTAGTAACTGTTGGTTAGATGAATGAATACAGATTTCTAACTGAAGTTTTAGTGTTTGTATTCAGATCATAATTACCATTATTTATTTTGTTTTTTACTTTTTTTTTTATTTTAGAGAGCAAGAGAGAGCATGCAAATGGGGGAGAGGGGCAAAGGGGGAGGCGGAGGGGGAGAGGGAGGGAAGGAGAGAGACAGAGACAGAGAATCTTAAGCAGGCTCTACGCTCAGAGCACAGAGCCTGACATGGGGCTCAATCCCATGACCCTGGGATCATGACCTGAGCTGAAATCAAGGGTCAGATGCTCAACTGACTGAGCCACCCAGGTGCCCCAATTTTATTACTTTTTTAAATGAACACTTAATGAGCTCTTGCTCTCTGCCAGGCACCATTTTAAAAGCTTTACACACACTATCTCATTTAATCCATCCAACAACCCACTGAGCTAGGGTCATTACTGTTTCAATAATTAGTACTATTCCAATCATTATGGTAACTATTATTACTTCGATTTTACTTTATTTTTTAAATGCAGGGTATTTTTTTTAAGTTTTATTTATTTTTGAAAGAGAGAGAGAGGAGAGGGAGAGGAGGAAAATCCCAAGCAGGCTCCACACTTTGAGCACAGAGCCCGACATGGGGTTCGAACCCAAGAACCACAAGATCATGACCTGAGCTGAAGTTGGGACATTTAAGCAACTAAGCCACCCAGGCGCCCCTATTACTCCGACCTTACAATTCATTTATTTAATGAGGAAACCGAGGGGGGGGGGCACAGAGGTGAAGAATTTGCCTGAAGTCACACAGCCTGCAGATGGAGGGACCTATTCAAACTAGACACTCCGGGCTCCAGGTCAGAGGAACTCTTCCCCCACACAATACTGCCTGCATACGGGGGATTTTGTGGAGAAAGCACTGGTGTTTGATTTCACAGTAAACATGTTATTTTGCAGTGTCATTTTTAAGACCTCTGTCCCCTCTTCTCCAAGCCATCTTTAAACTCCCAGACTGAAAGCTTCAAGGCTGGAGACTATGCTTTAATTCATCTGTCTCCAGCGCTGAGCCCAGCAGCTGGCACTCAGTAGATCCTCAATGAATATTTGATGATTGAATGAAGCCAGCAATAGACTATGCGACATCGAAAAGTTTGTATCCAACTCCTCTGAGAAACAAATGTTCCGCCACATCTAAACGGCAGGTCTGCCACTTTTTAAGTGGCAAGATGGATAATGATGTTCATATTATATTTTCATCAATGAATTTCAGAGCACGAGACCAGAATCCTAGTGGCTACTCACCCCCAGGCACCTGCTCCATAAATATCTTAATGTAGCCATCCTCCGAGACAGAGCCCAGGTACTGAACGATATTGCGGTGCTTGAGGTACTTATGCAGAGCTATCTCCTCATGCAGGGGCTGCGAGTACCTAGGAAGAAAAACAAAGCCAGCATCACCTGCCAGATCCCTGCGGCCTGGGGCCCACACGGCACTGTGCCAGTACCTGTCGTGCTCCTGGCCGTTCCTTCTTTCTGCAAATGTTCTCTCCCTTGGCTCCCGTGAGAGTCCCCAGCTTCCCGTAAGAATACTAGCCACACAGGGCCGCTCAAGGCCAAAGTGGTGTCACGTCTCTCAGGCATCCGATGGAGCGCCTGGTGTACGGTGGGTACTCGATGAATGGCTGCTATGGTTAGGTCTACACTCTCCAACTACCCTTTGCCTCTCTGAGCAGGTCCTCTTCCTCTGTCTCTCATGAAGAGTGGTAGCATTCCAGAAGGTACTCTCCTCAGCTGCCCTCGAGTCTCATTCCACATACTCACTTTACACTATAGACCTCCTAACCCCGTGTCTGGCTTCTTTAGTGTATTCAACCTCTGGTCACCGTATTTTCTCTTCCTAAACTGCATACCTCATCATATCACTTCTCTTCATGAAATCCACATAAAGACCATATTGCTTAACACGGCACACGAGGAGTTCAAACTCCAGTCAAACTACATCTTTTAAAATTTTTGCCTCATCTCAAGAGCCCTCCACCCCCATCCTACATTCAAGTCACAACAGGTAATCTGTTGTTCTCCGAATACACTCTGTGCTTGAACAGCTCTGTTCTTCCCGCAGCAGAGGACGCTTTGGGCTTCCTCTTTTCTGTCAGACGAGCTCCTACTCATCCCTCAAAGACCACAACTCACCCAGGAAAAGTAATTAGTTCCTCTCCTGTCCTACAAACATTCTGCGTGTCCCTCTATGATGGCACTTGTCGCTTTTACCCCCAGGCAAGGGTTGACAGCCTAAGTTCAGCTCTAAATTTAGGGAATGGGGCAAAAACAGTGTCTAAGATCCTTTCTAGCTCTAAAATCCCAGGAAAAGCTATCGGCAACGAAAAGCTTAAGTGCTGCGACCAAAGGAGGTGGTACATGCCAGCAATTTCCCCGCGATACAACTGCAGTACCTTATCCACCATGACCCTAAGAGACAGTACTGGACAAGGAATTCCAGAGTGTAGATCCTAGTCTTGACTCCTCACATGCTGGGAAAAGTCATTTAATCTTCCTCGGCCTTAGAAGCAGCTAGAGGAGTTCATTTCAGGACCGGCCTTTTAACTCAAACAGGAGAACACGCAATCCCATTACGAATGAAAGGACACATGAATGAATGTGTGAATAAACGAACAAAGGGACGATGAAGGGTCTTATGGCTGCTAGAAAGCACTTATAACTAATGATTCAGTGACCACCAGGATGGAGGGATATTGGCACGTGTCCCTCAGTGTCCAGCACTGAAAGCAAGACGCAGATGTCATGTGACCACACTTACGTAGTGGCCATTATTGTGTATGAAGCTTCTCTACAAAAACACTCAACAGTCAATGATGCCACGTTCTTGTTTAGAATTGGTGGGGGGGGGGGGGTGAATTTAAAAAGGCATAAATATTTAATTAGACTCAAAACAATGTTGAAGAAATAAGTTAGTAGTTGTGGTGGTTTAAAAAAAAATACCCAAAATCTTTGAGGGTGAGATTCAAGGGCAGGGTACTAAAAAGAGTCTGTACTGCAAAAAGCTAATTTTCTTTTTGCCAGGCTTAAATTTCTGTAATGATACATTTGGATAAATAATAGCCACTTACAGGGTGCCTGGGTGGCTCAGGCAGTTGAGCAACTGACTTCAGGTCAGTTCATGATCTCACGGTTTGTGAATTCGAGCCCCGCGTCGGGCTCTGTGCTGACAGCTCAGAGCCTGGAGCCTGCTTCGGATTCTGTGTCTCCCTCTGTCTCTGCCCCTCCCCCACTCATGCTCTGTCTCTGTCTCAGAAATAAGCTTTAAAAAAAAATGATAGCCATTTACAATTATGACAATGTGAATTAAAGCAGAGCCACATTTAAAAAAATTTGCCAATGTCTAGCTATGTAAAAATGTAAAATTTCAGACCTAGTTGATGAATGGAAATAAAAAAGTTTTCTTTTAGGATAGGACTCTTGGCATTCCACATGCCTTCAAGTAAAGTTATTCCGTCTTCTGCATCCATTTATGACACGCAAAGAACAACAACAAGTCACCATTACCACGAGAGAATGTTCAATTTTTTGATGACATAATGACTTCGTTCTTCAGTCCCCCGCACCAGCACTGATGGGCACAGGGTTTGGGTGTGAAGGTGGCAACTGACAACAAGGATGGCCCTCCCCGACTTGCCTGCTGTCTCTCTCTGGGATTTCCTTGATGGCTATTCGCACTTGGTTGCTCAGGTCTCTTCCGGCATACACGATCCCGTACGTGCCTTTCCCCAGCACGACCCTATCGCCGTTGGCATTGCGGTCATACTCATACTGAAGAAGGCAAAGCAACAGGATCAAAAAACACACAACTTATGGTAGAGCCCCATAAAAACCTAAACATTGTCCTGCAAGTTTTAATTTATAAATAATGTTATCTGAGTCCCGGGCAGGTCACATTCCTTAGGTTATGCTATTTTCAATACGTAATGACTTTAAAAGGGTCATACTCAGTTACTCATATATTAACAACATGATTTTATGAAATGGAATCCAAGAAATTCAAAACTACGAGTCATAGGTAACTTCATGGGCTCAGCGTTGGGAGATTCTGCCCCACTTTAATGCTGCAATTTAAAAAGGCTTCTAAGCATGCCAAGAGCCCCAAAGAGGTGCCCTCCTGCATGATCCCTCATTACCTTCTCAGGAAACCAATCCTTTTCTGTAGCCCAGAGAAGAACTGAAGGTCGATAAAAATTAAAATTGTCTTAATACAAAGCACATAAGCAGGGCCTTCTGCCTTTTAGAAGAACAGACCTAGCACCAAACACACCGCACACATTCTGCCTATAATCGCCACTGCAGTTTTGTCCCCCCAATCTCATTATCGAAAGGTGTTGTACAGCTGCATTCTAGTTGGTCCTTTTCGATGATTAAAACCAACATATCTCTAGGCTGAGCCATACTTGTTCTTTTTTGTGATCCGCTGTGCATACTTACAGAAGTGCACAGAACGTGTGTGGGTTCCTTCCACACACACTTTGAAAGATGCTCATGACAGTTAGGATCACTAACAGGTTCCCATCATGTCTGATTTAACCAGACATCAGCATGCTCCACAAAAGCCTTTTCTCTCACACCGTTTTCGGCCCCCACATCTGTTACCTTCAAAGTGCATCTTTTAGTTCATTTCCACAACAAACTTTGATTCTAAACTAAGAATTCAAGTACGTGAGTCAATGATTAAAATGAATCCTTTTGATATTTTCTGAAAGAAACCTCAAAGAATGAATTTCAAACTAACTTGATAGTAAAATACCATTAAATTGTCATCAATGGGAGGACCTCAATTAGTGGCCAACCTGAATAATTGTGCAATATTTAAACACACGTCTAACACTGTAGTAACTGTGGACGAGAGCTGTGTTGCCCAAAAGAGCTCAGGGTTCTCACACCTGTCAGACTGGCAATTATCAAAAAGATAAGAAATAAGTGTTGGTGAGGATGTGGAAAAAAAGGAACCCTTGTACACTGTTGGGAAGGCAAACTGGTGCAGATACTGTGGAAAACAGTATGGAGGCTCCTCAAAAAACAGGGCTGCCTGGGTGGCTCACTTGATTAAGCATCTGACTCTTGATCTTGGCTCAGGTCATGATCTCGTGGTTCGTGAACCTGAGGCCTGCATCGGGCTCTGCACTGATGGCGTGCAGACTCCTTGGGATTCTGTCTCTCCTTCTCTCTGCCCCTCCTCTGCTTGTGCGCTCTCTTGCTCTCTCTCAAAATAAACAAACTAAAAAAAAAAAAAGTTAAAAATATAACTACCACATGATCTAGCAATTCCAATGCTGGGTATTTACCCAAAGAAAATGACAACACCAATTCAAAGAGATACATGCACACCTATGTTTACTGGAGTATTTACAGTAGCCAAGATATGGACACAATCCCATGCCCACCCGTAGATGAATGGGTACAATGAACTGACCAACTATTTCTCTTGTAGTCTCACAAACATTATTAATCAGCAGAGAAAACCCTATCCATATGTTGTACACAAAATAAAACTTTACTTTAGTCCATGCCAAATTTTTCTTAAATATTCTGGCTGAGAAGATCCCAAAGTAATGAGGTTCTTCTACAGACATATTCAACTTAATCTCTGAAAGTCACAGATAGTGATAGCCAGCTCATTAATTCTAGAGTATTTTTAAATAGGAAGGATTCTCACAAAAAATGGGATGTTTTCTTTCAGCATCAAAGACACAATAAATATTTTTTTCCATGTTCTAGGTCTTCCATGACTTACCTCTAAGGTGTCCCCATCAGTTTCCCCCTCCAGCTCCACTGTACTACCCATCGTGTTGCTTATCATCTCTTTGACCAAAGCGCAAAACCTAGAACAGCAAATGTCACAAAGATGCTGATTATCATCACTCATGCTCCATAGCTTTAACTTAGCCTTATTACATTAAACTGTGGTTACATAAAGCAAGTTTGTACAATTTCGTGGAATAATCAATCTACTCCTTGATTTGACATAGTACCTTAATGACATAGTACCATTAAGGTACTATGTCAAATCTAGTTCAAATACTCAATGTGATACTTGAGTCCTCTCTATACAGGAGCCCCACCAACTGGTTGCCCAACTGAGGCCTGAACATCTCCAGTGACAGAGAACTCATTACCTCACAAGTTTGCTTATTCCGTGGACAACTTGATGAGAAGCTAAGCTTCTCATTGAGCTAAGACTCCTTTTAGGTGGGTCTCATCCACAGACTGCTTAGAATTAATCCCTTTTCTATGTAACAGTCCATTAGAAAAGTACGTAAATTTACTAAATCCCTTTAGGGGCGCCTGGGTGGCGCAGTCGGTTAAGCGTCCGACTTCAGCCAGGTCACGATCTCGCGGTCCGTGAGTTCGAGCCCCGCGTCAGGCTCTGGGCTGATGGCTCAGAGCCTGGAGCCTGCTTCCGATTCTGTGTCTCCCTCTCTCTCTGCCCCTCCCCTGTTCATGCTCTGTCTCTCTCTGTCCCAAAAATAAATAAACGTTGAAAAAAAAAATTTAAATCTTTCCTCCTTGTTCCCTCAATGTTTCCTCCAGGATTTGTTTTGAAGTCACTCCAGTAGCAGGTAATTCTTCAAAGGTGTCCCTGCATTACTCTCCTCGTCTGGCCCTAAGACCAGTGTTCCAGATGTGACCTAATCAGCACTAAGGATAGTGGGATCATCACCTCTCAAGTTGTCGACGCTCTAGTTCTTTGTAAACAGTAAGGTCTTAAGGAGAGGGGTGAGGAGGAAATGTGTAAGATGGCCTCATCATTCTCTTGACACAGATGAAGCTTAACATCAACTATTACCCCCAGGTCTTTCTCACGGATGCTGCTGGGCCACATCAGCCACTTCCGACATTTGTGCAGTTGTTTATTTATGTACAAGAGATTTGACTTGCAAAATTTTTATGGTTTTCTCACACGATCATAGGGAAGGGTATTGTATACTTCCAGATAATTTCCACAAAACGTTAAAACGTTATTTTCTGCAACCTATCCCACCTTTGCTTCTTCTAATCTCTGAAAGCTGGGAAAACCAAGAGTCAGAATTCTTAGGAGACATATGATACGAATTCACCAGAATAACTAGAATATAAAAGACATGACCATTTCTTGTCCATGTATGGAGCACGTGGAATGCTCGTGCACTGCTGCTGGAAGTGTGAAGTGATGCGCCTGCTTTGGAAAGCATCAACCAAAGCTGAATATAAACCTGCCCTACATCCCAGTAACTCCAGCTTCTAGGTATATACTCAACAGGAATCGGTATATGTTCACCAAAAGACATGTACAAGAAAGGTCACGGTAATTTTATTCATAATAGCACCAAACTAGAAACAATCTAAACGTTCACCACTAGAACAGATAGATTGCTGTATATTCACACAAAGGAATACTATACAACAATAAAAAGGATGAAATGGTACATAGATCATGGCTAAATCTAATGGATATTATTTTAAAAGAAGTAAGTGAGGAAGAGTAAACGCTTCATGGTTCTATTTATTTGAAGGTCAAGAACAGGCAAAACTAACCATTGGTGACAGAAATCAAAATAGTTACCACTGGAGGGGGGTTAATGACTGGAAAGGGGCACGAGCAACCTTCTAGGGTGCTGATATACCTAAGTGCACCTTACACACTTCACTTCTATGTATGTTACACCTCAATTTAAATATTATGTAAATACGGAGTGCCTGGGTGGCTCAGTCGGTTAAGCGTCTGACTCCTGATTTTGGCTCAGGTCACGGTCTCATGGTTCACGGGTTCAAGCCCCACATCGGGCTCTGTGCTGACAGCACAGAGTCTGCTTGGGATATTCTCTCTCTTTCTCTCTGCCTCTCCCCTCACTCTCTCTTGCGCACTCTCTCAAAATAAATAAATAAATTTAGAAGGAAGGAAGGAAGGAAGGAAGGAAGGAAGGAAGGAAGGAAGGAAGGAAGGAAGAAAAACCCGCCAGGAGCATCATGCTTACTGGTGAAAAACTGGATGCTTGCCCCCTGAGTTCAGGAAGAAGACAGGACATCTGCTCTTGCCACTTGTATTCAACAACTGCACTGGTTGGGCAATTAGGTAAGAAAAAGAAATAAAGGCATCCAGGTTGGAAAGGAAGAACTTTATCAATCTGCAGCACACATGATCCTGTATACAGAGAATCTTAAGAAATTCAGTAAGAAGTATGAGAACTGGGGTGCCTGGCTGGCTCTGTTTGGTAGAGCATGTGACTCTTGATCTCAGGGTTGTTTGAACTCCATCCTGGGTGTAGAGATTTAAAAAAAAATAAAATCATAGGGGCGCCCGGGTGGTTCAGTTGCTTAAGCGTCTGACTTCGGCTCAGGTCATGATCTCGCAGTTTGTGAGTCTGAGCCCCGCATCGGGCTCTGTGCTGACAACGGCTCAGAGCCTGGAGCCTGCCTCGGATCCTCTGTCTCCCTCTCTCTGCCCCTCCCATGCTCACACTCTGTCTCTCTCTCCCTCAGAATAAATAAACATTAAAAGAATTTTTTAATCTTAAAAATATTACAATCACTAAATGAGTTCAGCAAGTATATTTCTATATACTAGCAAGAAACACTCTGAAAAAGAAATTAAGAAAACTCCATTTGCAATAGCATCAAAAAAATAAAATACTTAGGTATATGGTTAACTAAAGAAGTATAAAACGTGTACACTGAGGGGCGCCTGGGTGGCGCAGTCGGTTAAGCGTCCGACTTCAGCCAGGTCACGATCTCGCGGTCCGTGAGTTCGAGCCCCGCGTCGGGCTCTGGGCTGATGGCTCGGAGCCTGGAGCCTGTTTCCGATTCTGTGTCCCCCTCTCTCTCTGCCCCTCGCCCATTCATGCTCTGTCTCTCTCTGTCCCAAAAATAAATAAACGTTGAAAAAAAAATTTTAAAAAAACGTGTACACTGAAACTACAAAAAAACTGTCAAAAGAAATTACAGACCTAAACAAATGGAAAGATGTGCCATGCTCATGGAATCGAAGGCTTACCGTGACATAATTAGAATGGCAACACTTCTCAAATTGGTCTACATATCCATTGCAATGCCTGTCAAAATCATAGCTGCCTGTTTTGCAGAAATTGTCAAACTGATTCTAAAATTCACATGAAATGCAAGCACCCACAATACCCAAAGTAATTATCAAAAACAAGAACAAAGCTGGGAGGACTCACATTTCCTGATTTCCTAACTTACTACAAACCTACAGCAAGAAAGAAAATGTGGTACTGGCCCAAGAACAGATATACGGATCAATGGAATAGAAGTGTAAGTCCAGAACTAAACTTTCCTGGTTATGGTCAATTGATTTTCTTTTTTTAAAACTTTTATTTATTTTGAGAGAGCGTGAGCAAGCAAGCACACACACAAGCAGGGGAGAGACAGAGAAAGGAGGAGAGAGAATCCCAAGCAGGCTCCGTGCTGTGAGCACAGAGCCCGATGTGGGGCTGGAACTCATGAATTGGAAGCTCATGACCTGAGCTGAAATCAAGAGTCTGACGCTTAACTGACCGAGCCACCCAGGTGACCCTGGTCAATTGATTTTCTGAGCCTGCCAAGACCGTGCAGTGGGTGAAAGGATAGTCTTTTCAACAAATGTGCTGGGTCAACCACATATCCACAAGCAAAAGAATGAAGCCGGACACCCTACTTTACACCATGTACAAGAATGAGCTCAAACTCGACCAGAGACCTAAATGTAAGAGCTAAAACTCTTAGAAGAAAAGAAGCACCATAAAAAACCTTGGCTTAGGCAAAATCTTACAGGACACCAAAAACACAAATCACAAGACAAAAAATAAATTGAACTGCATCAAAATTAAAAACTGTGCTGCAGAGATCATCATCAACAGTGAAAAAACCACCCGTAGAAGGGGTCGGGGAAGTTATTTGCAAATCACATATCTGGTAAAGGACTTGTATCCAGAACACGTAAAGAATCCTTAAAACCATTAACAAAAATACAAATAATGCAATTAAAAATGGGCAGTTGGGAGAAGCCTGGCAAACACCACTTTTCACCAGGTAAGCCAAGTTATTATCACCAGTAATGAGACAAAGATACTGTACAGATCCTGAAGTTGTGCATGAGAAGGACAGGACATCACTTCTGTGAGGTTCCTCCCCAAAATGCATGATGCTAATGTAATCGTGAGAAACAACAACCCCCAACTGAAGGGCTACACACGATCAATGGCCTGTACTCTTTGGAAGCATTAAGTCAAGAAAAACAAGGAAGCAATGATGAAGATAAACAGGGGCTACACAGATATGACCATTAAATGTCACATGATCGTGGATTGGAGTGCGGAACTGAGAAAAAATCTTGTGTTTTGCTGTGAAAGACATTAGTTGGACAGTAAGTAAAATGGGGATAAGGTTTATAGATTACAGAACCATATCAATCTTAATTTCCTGATTAGATAGCTGTGCTGTGATTATACAAGTGAATGTTGTTTTTAGGAAATATGCACTCAAGTAGCGAGAGGGATGAAGCATTATGTCTGCAAGTTATTCCTCAGCAGTTCAGAACAAAAATAATCATATGCATATGGAGAGGAATGTAAAACAAATGTGGTAAAGGAGTAACACTGGAGAATTCTGGGTGAAACATATGGAAATTCTTTGTACTGTTTCTCTGAAATTTTCTTTTATATATATATATACATATATATACATGTATATGTAGAGAGAGATCTATACATATATATACACATATATATGTATATATACATATGTATACATATACACACATATATACGTATAGATCCATCTCTATATATATAGATATATAGAAATTTTATTATCAAATTAGTTTCCATACAACACCCAGGGCTCATCCCAACAGATGCCCTCCTCAATGCCCACCACCCAGTTTCCCCTCTCTCCCACCCCCCATCAACCCTCAGTTTGTTCTCAGTATTTAAGAGTCTCTTATAGTTTGCCTCCTTCCCTCTCTGTAACTTTTTTCCCCTTCCCCCTCCCCCCGGTCTTCTGTTAAGTTTCTCAGCATCCACGTATGAGTGAAAACATATGGTATCTGTCTTTCTCTCTGACTGACTTATTTCACTTAGCATAATACTCTCCAGTTCCATCCACGTTGCTACAAATGGCCAGATTAGAAACTTTCTTTTTTAAAATTTATTTAAAAAAAATTTAGCCTGCTTCAGATTCTGTGCCTCCCTCTCTCCACCCCAACCCACTCGCATTCTGTCTCTGTCTCTCTTAAAAATAAGTAAACATTAAAAAAAATTGTTTTAAATTTTAAAGTAGGCTCCGCACCCAACGTAGGGCTTGAACTCACAACCCTGACATTAAGAGTCACATACTCTACCAAATAAGCCAGCCAGGTGCCCCTTCTGAAACATTCTTATAGCTCTGAATGTTTTCCCAAAATAAAAAGTTTAAAACATTCTTTTAATTGGGTAAGGGATTTGAGCAGATCATTCTCCAAAGAAGATATATAAATGGCCGGTAAGCTCATGAAAAGATGCTCACTATCATCAGTCATTAGGGAAATGCAAATCAAAACCACAATCAGATTCTACCTACTGCCCACTAGGATGGCTATAATCAAGAGGACAGACAATAACAAGTGTAGCAAGGATGTGGAGAAACTAGAACTTTCGTACACTGCTGACGACAATGTCAAGTGGGAAAACAGTCTGGCAGTTCCTCAAAGGTTAAAGAGAGAGTTACCTAAGACCCAGTAACTTAGCTCCAAGAGAAATGAAAACACAGGTCCATGCAAAAACTTGCACGTTAAGGTTCACAGTAGCATTATTTATAATAGCCAACAAGAGGAAATAGCCCAAGTGCCTTTCAAATGAATAGTTAAATCAAATATATCCATACAATGGAACAATGATCAGCCACAAGAAGAATGAAGTACCCACACAAGCTACAACATAGATGAACCATGGGAATATAATAAGTAAAAAATGTGAGACACAAAAGACCACATATGATATGATTACATTTATATGAAATGTCAAGAAAAGGCAAATCCAGAGACAGAAAGTAGATTAGTTTTTGCACAAGGCTGGGGTTAGGGGGGTTAGGGCGAGGGAAAATGGGGAGTAAGTGTTAACGGACACCAGGTTTCTTTTGCGGGTCATGAAAATATTCTAAAATTAGAACGTGGTGATGGTGGCAAAACTGGGAATTTATTAAAAAGGACTGAATTGTACACTTTCAATGGGTACACTGCATGGTATGTGATTCTTCCCTCAATGAAGCTGTAAAAGTAACTTTTTTAAAGTTAAAATTTCAGAAAAGGCAAATATTTTTCACAACAAAGACCCTTAAAACTGATTTGCCACATGGGGCATCTGGGTAGCTCAGTCAGTTAAGCATACAACTCTTGATTTTGGCTCAGGTCCTGATCTCAGAGTTGTGAGATAGAGCCCCACATTGGGCTCCCTGCTGGGCGTGCACCCTGTTTAAGGTTCTCTCTCTGCCTCTCTCTCTGCCCCTCCCCTGCTCACACTTTCTCTCCCTTAAAAAAAAAAAAAGTGAATTGCCATAATTAGTTTGCAAACACCTCAATCAGCTGTAACTTACCTACTACACTGGTCTTCAGTGGAGAAGTAGATTTGAAAGTCATCAGAATTATCATGGACATAAAGAAAACAACACCGTTCATCAAACTTTGATATGCTGTAAAATTGGAAAAACATAAGAATGCTTACCATATGTAAGTTATGATAACCCTTGTAAATTTTTCAGAAAAATCTAGTAATAGATTTTCTTCCATTTTGCAAATTTGAAAGATTCATTCATGTTTTAACAGATACCCCCCAAATTTGACTTCTGTTTCTCTATGAAAATGTTCCTAGCAGGGACATTGGTCTTGCCTATGTTTGTATTCTCGAGAACTTACCATATATGCAGTGCTAAACAAAGCACAGAGCAGCAAGAAAGGGAAAGAAATATGATCTCTGTCCTCAAAAGTTTAGAATTTCACACAAAAGACAGGAAGCTTATTTGTGAGATAATGTATTATGGTACCAAAGGAATTACTAGACTTGAAAAGTATCAGGACAGAGTATTTGTGGCCACACAAGGGAGGCAGAAATAAACATGGCATCTTAGCTCAAGAAAGGCGTTAAATGTTATCTGGTCCATTTCCATGTAAGGTTGGGATCTGACTCTACAGTGCCTGCCTTAGTCGACGTTCAGGTTTCCTGGACATACCCAGTGACAGAAAATCCCCATACTCCATCTGCTGATGGACTTAACTGCTAGAAAGTTCTATACCTACACTGGGCCAAAGCCTACACAATGGCCCTCATTTAGCCAGGTGGCACTATGGAAAAGCCCAAATTCTCTTCAAACGATGCCACTGTATCTTGCCTTAAGTTATCTCTTCCTGAGATCCACAGCTTCTTTAGCCATTCTTCCTGTGTTCAGGGATTATGTGACAAATAATGAGTTGAAACAGCAATAGTACAGGGAGATTAAAAAAAATTAAAACTAGGTTATACATAAATTTTGAAAACCGATTTGTAAAGGAACTACCACGATTAGTTGGGTAGCACTGGGAATGTGCAACACATGTTCTTTGTGTCACCTTGGTTCCAGGTTCTGATTCTCACCCCAGGCCCTTTGCACATCCTTGTTGATGAGTGAATGGCAGCAAAAGATAGATCCATGAGAAGGCACAAACAAAAGGTTCTTAAGTACATGTTCTTGTACCACTTAGTTTCTGGAGTAATAAGATTTTCAAAATGTTCAACACTTTTTGAATTTTATTTTTGCAGCAGCATTGCTCAAATTCACTACCCTGTTCTTAAATTATTTCCCCTCCCTTTAAAGTGACAAAAACATTCTAATTTAAACAGTGATATGTCTAGAATAGGATCGTACCATGTCTAGAGGTAACAGGGGATTCATTCAGTGGCCTGTGGTCTTGCAATCAGAGAAAGGACATACAGTTATAATCTGAGCCCTTAATTTAATGGAAACTATGAAGAAACAGAGTGTTAGAGTGACCTTGTCAAGGTCAAACAGTGAAAGAGGGATTAGAACTCACATCTGCTTCAGAGCCGCTCCTACCCTTGGTTGTGCTGGGAGAGTGAGGCTCAGAGTGCAGCCACAAGGGTCACCAAATGGTCACCACCCCTGGTCCAAAGAGCAAGCACCATACCTCTCCTTGGACTACACCACCTCTCCCCCAGCTAATAACAATTCCCTTGGCTCCGTTACTCTGCTCAGGAGACCCCAACCAAGTGTCATTACCAAGTAACTCCTTGGTAGAAGTACAGATTTCTAGGTTTCTGGGTTTTCCTGAGCACTTGAACATCAACGGCTTAAATAAGAAACACTTTCTAGAGATACAACTTCATTTTTAAAGAAAAGTTTGAGACAAGAGAGTTTTAGTCTATGGATACCACAAAAAGCTATTGTGTTACAACAAGCCAAGAAGCCCTGACTAGCAGCACATGAGCAAGGGTTACAAAGGAGCTCATAGTCTATTTCGGATTGTTAAAAATGAAAATATCACATATTATAAATAAGTGGAAACGTTAAAGTAATAAAACACTGTCATTATCACCTGTATTAAAACAATAATTCCATTTTTCCTTATGTTCGTTCTTACCTTATTCCCCTAATGGAAGAAGCTGTAAAGTTCCATTCATGAATTTGTTTCTGTTGGTTTTAAAGACAAAAGTCAGTAGAGCTTGATTTTTTTCCACGCAAAAAAATTTTGGGGTGTTTCATTCTCAGGTCACTTTTGCTATTTTACTTTCAATAGAGATTTATAAGTTAGAGCAATATATTTTATATAACTTGGAAGACCTGAAACACTTTCTAAAAATTTAGGTATCCTAAAAATTCATTTGTATCTTTAATCCAGTTTAGAGCAAATGATCTAAATTTGAAAGAGTATAAGCACAGAGTAAACACACACTGAATGGACTTTCATCTTCTGTCGACATACCAGGAAAACTTGAAAATGAGTTTGGGAACAGCCCACCTAAGTTGAGTGACCTGTGAAAATGTTTGCAGAAGCAAGACTGTGGCAGACTCCAGTCAGTGTTCTCCAATCTTTCTTTCTGTCCCTGGGCACACAGCTGGAATGCATTTCCCAGCCACCCCTGCAGCTAGGTGGGGCCACAGGATGAGGTTCTGACCAACGGGGTCTAAGGAGGAATGATGTGCTCCACCTGTGGGCCGGGCTCATAAAAACCTCCCCAGCCATCCTCTATTCCGCTACAGGGAACGGAGACTCTGCCAACCTGGATGTGACACAAAGCACAGATAAAGCACAAATATTTGGGGGCTATGTGTTTCAGCAGATACCTTATTATCATAACTAACACAAAGACTAACTTGGATTTCAGTCTGTACGTGACAGATTTTTTAAAATAACTGTTCCCTCCCTCCACTGCCATTCCACGCACGTCATAAACTTTGCACAAAGCTAAGCCTCAAAAGAAATATCTGAAATCCTTTTCAGAAGGGCCAAAGGCTACAATACCGATACATCACAACAATGGACAATCATTTAAAATAAGAAAATACATTTGGTTGGCCTGAACAATGTCATAAGTGACCAGCTCAGCCCCCAAGAGAAGTGTCAGAGCCCAATGACTGAGCATATGGCTTAGGAGAATAGCCATGAGCAGTGGGGTGACAAGTTACCTGCCATCCTGGAGGAACGACAACAGGAACAACGGGAAATATGGCCCTCAATGGGAGAAGATCCACTCAGAGGTGTTGATTAAGCACCTACTATGTGCTGGGTAAGTACTGTGGACATAGCAGAAAACAAAACTCCTGCCCTCATGGAGCTTCCATTCAAGTGAGGAGAAAGGAAAAATAAATTAAGTAGTAACTTAATAGGACAGAGGACGAAAAGCACCACAATGCCAGATAGAACCAGGAAGGACATCGAGGTGGGGCAGGAGTCATGATGTTAAACTGGACGTTCCGTGAAGGCATCTCTGATGACGTTTGAGCAGTAGGCTAAAGCAGGTGAAGGCCTGAACCATGTGGGTATCTGGGGGGGAAAGAACAGTCCCAGGCAGCGGGCACAGCAAGTGCAAAGGTCCTGAGGCAGCAGTGTCCTGGCATGTTTGGGGACCAGCCAAGAGGGGAGCATGCCTGGAGCGAGTGACTGAGGGGAGTGGGTGAGGAGGCTGGAGAGCTCACGACGAAGATCATGCAGGGCCTAGGAGACCATCATCAGGACCTCAGTTTCTACTCTATAGAAGACGGGAACCAGTGAGGGCTGTGAAAGATGAAAGCATATGCTAATATGAAAGCCAGCACACTGGACCCAACCATGTAGAAAGACTGAGCATATTTCAGAGTTCTATTCAAAGTCACTGAAAGAAGGCAGTGGTGGAGAGCAGGAGCCTACCTTCGGATTAGGGTACAGAAACAGGAACCAGGACAGATTCAAGACAGCCTTGGGCCACCTACCTATACCTTCAAGAGGCTGCATGTGCATAAAAAGCTCAGCCACAGGGGCACCCGGGTGGCTCACTTGGTTGAGCGTCTGACTTCAGCTCCGGTCGTCATTAACAGTTCGTGAGTTCAAGCCCCCATCAGGCTCACTGCTGTCATCGCACAGCCTGTTTCAGATCCTCTGTCCCCCTCTCCCTCTGCCCTTCCCCCGGTGGTGCGCTCTATCGCAAGCATTAAAAAAAACAACAACAAACCTCAGCCACAGGAGTTTTTGAGGTATTCCCAGATGGTAGGTTTACTGTGAGGTAGCTTTATGGAGCTTCTTGATTGGGGAGGAAGATTTGGCTAAGAAGTAAACAACACACACTCCTCTTTCCCTTTCTATCATAACCAATGGGCATTTGAGGTACCGGCTTTGTAGATACTATGGATATAAAACATACAAGTCCTGCATGGGCTTGCAGAGCACTTGGGGAGACATTCTCAAAAACCGATCAATAAGCAACAGGAAATACTGTGTACACGATACAGGCAAGAAGGTAGCCTACAGTGAGTGAAAGGAGCGGGAGGGTGGTTAGAGACACCTCGGCAAAGTTGGAACTTGGGTCACTGGAAGAAGAAATTACACGGAATAAGGATGACGGAAGTGCACATGTGAGCCCCTGTGGGCCAGCTCAGGGGACAATGAGAGGGCGGGATTATACAAGGGCTTGACACTCAGTACGAGAGTGTGAGTTTTAATCTGGAAAGCCATGGGATCCAGTAATGGTTTGGGCCAGTACAAGTGTTTTAAAATTATGAAAGTTCTGAATTGAAATACACCATACATTCACAAAAGGGCACAGTGACTGTCACAGTCCATTTCCACAAAATGAATACTTGTTGTAACCAGCATTTAAATCAAGAGACATGGGGCACTGGGTTGCTCAGTCGGTCGAGCATCTGACTCTTGATTTCAGCTCAGGTCATGATCCCAGGATCTTGGGATCGCTCCCACTGTTGGACTCCACGGTGAGCGTGAAGCCTGCTTAGGATTCTCTCTTACCACCCCCCCCACCCCTCTGTTCCTCTGTGTGTGCTCCTCTCCTGCACACACACACACTCTCTCATGCTCTAAAAATCAATCAAGAGACAACATGAGCAGCAGCCCAGAAACTTCCCTCATAACCCCCCCATCTCTAGTCATCCAAGAGTAGAAACGGCAACTTCTGCCTGTTCTGGAATATTATGTGAATGAAATTGTGAAGCCTGCACTCTCTTGGATGTGCAAGTGGGGTTTTTCATGAAGCATCTGGTAGTGGAAGTCAGGGTGGCTGCGCAGGGTCTGACCCAGTGGCCTGGTGGGTCACCTGGCACGGACTACCGTCTCCATCATGAACGCAGGGGCAATTTTCCTCCCATCCCGAGCCTCCCGTTTCAGCAGCGTCCTCATCCTTTTGGAGAGGGGATATTTTCCCTCTGAATCATGAGGAAATGGACTCAAGACTACAGCTTTCCATGTCGGGGTCAGAAGCTCCCAGGAAGAGTTTCCTGGGAGCAAGAGCCAGGGTGGGCTATGGAGAAACGGGCCACGAAGCCAGAGGTGGGGACAGGCCTCCAGGGTTCCCCCCACCCCGGGCGCCTCAGCACCTGCCCTCCTACTCCCAGAATGCAGATCTCTGAGGGAGGAATCTTGGGCATCTGGGACAATTCTGTAGACTCTGGACGTGTCTGTCCTGTGGCTCTCTTACATAAGCATAAAAGGTGGCGAGGACGACGACAGAGCTTTCCCCAACAAGCAGCCCTACCCGCGTGGTCAGCGCTGGTGGCTACTATGTGCCCGGTGGTGACTCTGGGGCATGAGAGTTGCTGAGGGGGCAATGCTGCATTTGTCCCCACGCCGGGTAGCCTACTTGCACTGTTGCACTGGGTGCCACTGGTGCCGGTCTAGGAAGGCCAACCGTGCACACCTCTTCCCAACCCCACGTTTGCAGACCCACCGGACGTGGCTTGAAACTGGCCACGGCAGGAGTAGTTACACCGCAGAAACCGCCAAACGCCACGGGTCAGCCCTCTGCTCCCATGCCCCCTGGAGAGCCGGCTGTTAAACATTTACCAGCAGAAGTTTCTGAATCCTTGGCTAGCAAACCAGAACTGAATTTCTCTGACAGCAGTGTGGTCCGCCAGTACGCGACAGAACACCGTGCACGTGCGTGATCTCTCCCTGCTGGGCACAGCCCACCGGGAGAAGACGCAATGCCGTGGAGAAATGTCACCCTCACTCCAGGCGAATCTGCTGGCTTTTACAGCCTACAGAATTTCAAAAATGCAAATGCAGGCAAAAGCAAAAGCTTCCTCTCAAAGAAAAAAAGGCAATTTATATTTCCCTCAGACGTTTGTTCTGACAACTACAAGCACTTGTGCAAAACATTTCATCAGTCAGGGAAAACTAGCATTTGCTGCTTATATAGTTCTTTTCCATTTCTTGTTACAGACTATATACAAAGTAAAACATTTACAACTAGGGAGACAGTATATGTACCCATGGAAATTTCCGTTAAGGGCCAGCAACCATTAGAGGATTCAAATAAAATGGGCAAAGTGTGCAGAATTCCAGGAGACCAAAAACATTTGGCTCTAAAAGTCTGAGGAGTCACTTGAATAACATTGGTTTTTTACTCCAAGTACTTGTCAAAACAGGAGGTGTTCTGTGCGTACATCAATGGAATACTGAGGTCACAGACCAGAATTTTGAAAACCCTCTCGTATCAGAGTGGCATCAATGACACAACGGAAACAAGCAAGGTCTGTCTCTAGTACAAGAACTCCAACATCAGAAGCGGGGTGCTTCTTGGGGGTGGGTACTGGAGGGGGGCACAGAGGGGGCATAAGCCAGGCTTTGGGGGTAGTGGGGTCTGATGTTCTCTTCCTTGGCCACGCTGGTTACTCAGGTGTGTTCACTTGGCAAAAATCCATCAAACTGTACATTTATGACTGATGTGCTTTTCAGTGTCTATGACACTTCCATAAAAGGTTAAAAACAACCAAAGAGGCAAATTTAACAGACCATCTCCATTCTTCAAAGGAGCTCTAGCTGTTTGAACACCATGTGTATATTTTATTTTGGCCTTTTTTCTTTTGCAGTATTTAAACTAACACACACAGTGGAGCAAACCAAAGAAACCAACAACCCCAAGCACATCAGAGCAGCTCATGTCCCCTAATGGCTGCTGACTCTGATGAACGAGAAGGTCGCTACACTGTTAAATCTTAGAAAAGTTACTGGCTTACACTTGTGCTGTGGACTGAATGTTTGTGCCTCCACAAATCAGCTGTCGAAACCCCAATATGACGGCACTGGGAGGTGGGACCTAGGGGAGGCTATCAGGTCATGAGGGTGGAGCCCTCGTGATGGGATTAGTGCTCTTATTAAAGGAGACACAAGGAAGACACTTCTTCACCATGTGAGGACACACCAAGAAGAGGGCCTTCACCAGAACCCGACCATGCAGGCACCCTGTCCTCAGACTCCCAGCCCTCAGAACTATGAGAAATATTCTTTAAGCCCTTAGCCTACGGTGTTCTGTTATAGCCGCTCAAGGGTACTAAGGCAACTTGAGATTTTGTGTCCCCTTTTTTTTTTTTTTTAACATCTTTACTGAGGTATAATAATAGACAAAGAAGTGCACATATTTAATGCACATAATTTGATGAGTTTGGACATATTCAAACACCATAATCAAGGTAATATCCATGTCTAACACCTCCCGAAGTGTCCTTGTGTCCCTTGGTTTTAGTTTCGTGTGTGTGGGGGGGGGGGGGCGGTGGCGGATAAGGACACATGAGAATTACTCTCTTAAACCGTGAAGCATGCACAGTGCTGGATTGTTCACTCCGGGCGCCACAGCGTACAGCACACATCCGCAACTTCTGCATCCAGAAGGCGGACTTCATACCAGCCGAACGATGGGGAGGTGCCGTGTCGTGACTATTTCTGATAAGGAATTTCTTACACGATTTTGGGCCTCCGCTTATTCTCCCATGTTGCATTTCATTGTTGAGGATACTGTTTACTTTTACCTGATGAAGACCTAATTGCTCACGCTCTTATTTCCAGGAGAAAAATCCCTCTTTGCCTAGTTAATGGCAGAAGTCCCCCCGCGCTCCATGAGAACATATACATAGTGAACAGACCCACATAATGAATGCACTTGTCAAAGGTGCTGGATCTTTTCATGACTAAAAATATTTCATTCAAGAAAAGAGCTGAAGAAGTACTTTAGACACACAGAGACAAAAATATAGCTACTACCACAAAACATCAGGCCTGGCCCGGCATTTCTGTGATCTCTTTAGCGGGCAATTAAAATGTTCCCTCTCCTATATCCTTGGTGTGAATATAAATTGAAACGGGACAAATATGCCAGTAGCTCTCAAATTTTAAATATATGTGGTCTTTAAAACCAGCAAGTCCATTTCTGGGAATCTCTGCTCCTGAAACAATCTATAGGAGTGTGCAAGGTGACACCGCCAGGACGTACACCAACGCATCTATCATCAGCTAGAGTGCACAGGTGAGGCTGAAAGGTGCACTGCAGGAGACTGGGACCATAATTTACAGTTCAAGCATACTCAGAAATGGACCACCATGATACAGGAATATGGGGAATATTCCAACCAAAAACATCAGGGGGATCATTGTGTGCTATACGGAAATAATGTCTAAGATGTGAGAATCAGGGGCGCCTGGGTGGCTCAGTGGGTTAAGCGTCTGACTTCGGCTCAGGTCATGATCTCACAGCTCGTGAGTTCGAGCCCCGCGTCGGGCTCTGTGCTGACAGCTCAGAGCCTGGAGCCTGCTTCATGTTCTATGTCTCCCTCTCACTCTGCCCCTCCCCTGCTCATGCTCTCTCTCAAAAATAAATAAACATTAAGATGTATGAATCAGTTAAAAAAGAGTAAGATGCAAAATAATAAATATATACTGTAGGATCTCACTTTAACAAAAATACTCTATGTATATATACACACACGCACGCACAAAATTATATATAAAACGTACGCATGTATAGGGGGACCTAAGTGGCTCAGTTGGCTAAGTGTCTGACTTCGGCTCATGTCATGATCTGACAGCTTGTGAGTTCGAGCCCCACATAGGGCTTTCTCCTGTCAGCGCAGAGCCCGCTTCAGTTCCTGTCTCCCTCTCTCTCTGCCCCTCCCCAGCTTGTGCTTTGTTTCAAAAATAAAACATCAAAAAAATTAAAATAATAAATATATGCACGTATACACACTCTTACACATACATAAGGCAGTGCAGAGAATGGTACGGATGAATATCCACCAAGTCAGTGGGGATGGGAATAAGGACAGGGTCTGGGGGATTTGGAGGGACTTTCCCACTACTCCTTATCCACTTCCTCAGGGTGTAACTTCTTTTTTCCACACTGTATTCATTTGCATAAACATACACAAAGTCATACCCACACATGTGTACACAAAGAAACATCAAATGGAAAAACCAGCATCCTCTCTCCCATCTGTGATTATATCCTCTTGCACTCACAGATCTTACCAGTCAGGCACAGGTACCTATTCTTTCAAGTACTGCAACACAGACCCTCCTACTTGAATACCAAATTTCTGATTCAATAGCACAGAAGCGAGAGACAGCTATGGAAGATTTTTTTCTTACCATTTCTGTGGGTGAGACATGCCACAGGAAAACCGTCTTCTCCTCAGCATCACTGTTTATAGAAACATATGAAGGCTGGTAGACTTTGGTTGGTTCTATCACCAGCACCTGAAAGGACAGATTTCTGTGATGCACAGGAATATCCCAGACAGGTCACTCTGCCCAGTGAGCAAGTGGGAAGCGCTGTACTCCACAAATACTCGAGGACCTACTGTGTGCCAATACTACTCTAGGGCCCAGGGATACCGCAATCTTGACAGCAGTCCCTTCCCCACGGCGGGGGAGGAGTCTCTGCTCTAATGGGGCACACAAGAAACAAACATATAGGGGCATGGAATACGGTCACCTATATGGCTGTGAAGCAAACACGACAGAATAAAGGTGGGGCGAGCACTTTAGATGGGGTGGCCAAGAAAGGCCTGCCCAACAAGGTGGCAGAGAAGAAAGAGGGAGGCTACAGTTTTTGAGAGAAATGAAGCAAACTGGATGATCTGTGAGTAGGTGTCCAAGTCTATGAAACATCCAAGGGAATGAAGAGTGAGGTGACATTCCATGAGTAATGTTTTATTGCTGGGGGAGAGGGAGAGGAAGGAGATGGGGAGAAAGGAGACAGGGAGAGGGAGGGGGAGGGGGGAGAGAGAATGAATGGCTTTCCAAAGCAAATACAGCAACCTAATTAAGAGCGTTAAATCTAGGTAGAGATTACACAAGTGTCTGTTATTTTTTTGTCCCTTTCAATAGGTTGGAAATATTTCATAATTAAAAGAAGATTTTAAAACTTAGTACCCAAGAACAAAATCATTATCATAATCATTTCAAACAACTTAATCTCTATTAGCAGTTTAATGAAATTCCTGAACACAGCATGTTCACAAAATCTCATGGCATAAATACAAAATACAATTATGTCAAGTTCAATGTCTAGGATGCTTACGTATCTTACTTACGACTCCTTACAATATGGTCATAAAATTGAAACAAAAACTTAATGAAAAGCTAATAGCCATTTTGCTTTGCAATAACATTTTAAAAATTAATTAGTGGTATTGGAGGCAAACCAAAGCTCAATGGGAAACAGCGTCAAATTCCAAAATTTTACTATTAGTCTTGCACTGATTTAGAACAGGGTATCTCCACCTTGGTATTGCTGACATTTGGGGCCAGACGATTTTATGTAGGGGGAGGGGCTATCCTATGCACTGTGGGATGTCTGGTGGCACCCCTGGCCTTCGCCAGGTGCCTGCCACTCGCTAGGTGCCAGTAGCAATACCTGCTTCGCAGCTGTGACAACCAAAAATGTCTCCAGATATTGCCAGATGTCCCCCGGGAGACAAAATGATTCTGTCAAGAACCACTATGTTAGAGGGCAGAGCCAACTTGTTCTAGTGAGCTGATCTATCCTTGGCTGATTCTACCAAAGACTGATGGGTATCTTCACATTTTCAACAACTCTAAGGTTTTCTCCCTTTCAGAGTATTCAATAATTAGCACCAATCCCCAGTTTCTTTGGCTCTATCTGAAAGAAATGGATTTAGCATGACTTACTGGAAATCTGAGTCCATTAGCAACTTCATTTGTTGCCTCAAATATTATATCTAGCCAGAAGTTAAGCCGTTCTTGCCTGGGCGAATGTTCAATAATGGGTTTCCTGAAGCGCTGAATTAATAACAAGTTCTGAACTAATGATCGGAGGTACCTGGAAAAATCACAAGCACCAATAAATTAGATCCTTCAAGAAATGGAATTCAATTCTACTCCCTGTAAAAGAGGTTCCCCAAAAGCTTAATTTACTTAAATTCACAGTGTGTAGTGAGTGCTTCTTCATCATTTGGCAGCCACACACTTAATCAAAAGAAGCCCGAACACCGGGCAAAATAAGTTGGTCCAACAAAATCATACAGTATGGCTTTTCACCAACATTGGGCTAATGGTATTCCAAGTGTAGACACTGGCAGACATTTTCTAACAACTACCTTAATAACAATGTAGTTTGAAATTCAAAGCAATTACAAAATGACAAAATTTCAAACTCACAGTCTTTTTTAAATCAACCTTTCTATTTTCAGGTAATTGTAGATTTACGTATACTTGTAAGAAATAATACAGAGATCCCATGTAACCTTGGGCCTGGTTTATACCAAGGATGACAGCTTATAAAATTCTAGAACAACATCACAAGCAGAATACCAACACGGACACAGTTAAGATAGAAAACATTTTCACAGTCACAAGGGTCATGCTTCCCTTCTGTAGACATGACATTTTCCTCCCATCCCTCTCTTCTCCTCCTTGACCCCAGACAATCACAAATGTGAAACTCATCAATTTTTTTTTATTAGATCTGACCAGGTAGATTTTGAAGTTACGAGGTCTTCAATCTCCCCACTTCTTTACTGTCTTCAGGCCAACTGAAGTTTCTGAAACATAGCTGTTGGGCAGTGGTGGTCACATCACCACTGGTAGTGAATGGGGATGGAGCACTGAAGGACTGAAAACACTGGACTACTAGGTTGCTCTTTGAGGATAAAGTCTGCGGCTGCTCCGGGAAGGCACACGGCTAGACTCTGACTGACTTGCTTGGGAACCATGCAGTGAAGGGTTAATTCAGTAGGCCTGGGTCCTCCAAACTCTACACATTCCAAGGAAGGTCTGGCTCTTGACTGGCTTCTGAGACATTGCCTCTAAGCCCTTGGGACATCCAGCCTGATAAGAGTGTTTTTGCTTACCTGGGGCCTTGGGCCATGCTGTATCAGTGCCATATCTACAGAGGCTGGGGACTCAGTGACTAAGGTCAACTACATGGGTGCTCCATGCTTACACAACTGAACCCCCATAAGACCCTGAACACCGAGACTTGGTGAGCTTCCCTGGTTGTCAATACTTTGTACATGTTGCCATACATTGTTGCTAGAAGAAGTAAGCACTGTCCATGTTACTCCACTGGGTGAGGACAACTAGAAGCTTGTACCTACTCTCTCCTGGACTCTGTCCTACGTGCCTTTTGCCTTTGCTGATTTCAATCTGTGTAATTTTATTGTAATAAACCTTAGCCATGAGTACGACAGCATTCCTGAGTTCTGTGAGTCTTTCTAGCAAATCATGAAGCTCAGGGTGGTCTCGGACCTACAATATCAGGTCCCAACGCTGTAAGTCAGTGTAGGTACTAATGTAATTAGAACGTATTCAAGGCTTGGCTGTCGCCTCCCTGGAGTCGGCTCTGTCTAGCTCAGGTGCAGCAATGCACTTTAAAAGTAGAATTCTGGCAACAGCAACCACTCCAGGAAGGCTGGAGACTCTGCCTGAATCCCTATTGGCTCAGCCTCAGAAAAATTTCAACAGGCTGATATAGTTTGGGGATCAAATTTAGGTCCTTCAGATTGGGAAGAAAAAGGGTCCAACTAAAAATAACTGAAGAGATTCCGACCCCTGGGAGTCCAGATTGGCCCAGTGAACTGGGAAATAACGGGACAGATGAACACGGGTCATTAAAAGTAAAAAATTTTAAATGATGCGTGTAATCCAAATGCATTTTAGACAAATCAGAAAAATAGAGATAAGGAAAAAAGATTAGAAACTTCTTATTAGGCTACCTCCTTGAGATCACCACTGTTGATATTTCAGGGAAAATCCATCATACATTTATTAGTTACACAAATATCTAACAAGCATCTATTTTGAGACCACAGGAGTCAATGACATAGTGACGATTCTAATGGAGCTTCATGTCTATTGGCAAATCAGCTATTGCCCACCTCTCACAGACCTTGCTCTTAGTCACATACCAAACCCAGATTAATTAAAAGACCACACAGAACAGTGGTTCTCAAAGTGTGGTTCCCCAGAGCAGCAGCATCAGATTGTCATTTGTAAATATAAATCCTCAGGCCCCACCCTAGACCTTTGGAACCAGACAGCCTAAGGGCGGGCCCAGCTATCTGTGTTGTAATCAACACAGCTGATTCTGATACCTGCCGAAGTTTGAGAACCACTGAGAGAGGAAAATATACCCTGCAATGGGCTTTTCTTATCCTAGGATAAACCATGAACGCAAGTCCATGCCTCCCAGTGTTCTTTCTTGCCATTTTCATGGCGACACGATGGGCTAAGCTAGGGCCACTGCTCTGACTCCATTTTCTTGACCATATCTTGGTCGTTTAGTTCCAGTTTCCACGCGTGATGCACATCACTTTGTGGGTGTGCTTTCAGCTTTACTACCTGCTGTCTCACAAATACGTACTAGTGCTGAGGAAGGTTTTGTTCTTGAGGACCGAGATGACGACCTGAAGAAAGTACTAAGATTGAGAGCATCCTCTTGGAGACAGAGCGCGTAGGGACGTATTCTGTGCATGTACGTGCCCATCTGTCTGTCGTTCCCTCCTGTCACATAAAACCAAGTGAGCCTTCAGAGCTGTTCTTCGTGCCCTAACTTTGCTTTAATGAAGAAGTCAGAAGGAGAAACACGGCAATCGTTATTGTCTTTTGCATTTATCCCTCTCCTCTCTGGAGAAAACCCTTCAGAACGAGATCAGATATTGAGAGAAGCGAAGGCCACACACAGACATGACTCACCAGACTGGAGGTTTCAGTTTGAACAACCTCTCTGCCGCCTGGACAGCCTTCCCGACATCATTGGCCAACATGCTGACGTTGAAGAACTGACCCACATCCCAGTAATTGTTCATTTTCTCCAAGCTCCCTTTTCTTCCCAATAAACTGTTTAGCCGGACACCTTAAGAATTTGAATTTTACATGAAGTTATGAAAAATATTTCTAGTTTCTATCACATTATGCAAGCCTTTAGATAGAGGAAAAAGTACTCATTTTATGTTGGCTGCCATCTCAGGCAGGCTATCAGAGAGTAATTGTTCCTTTTGAAACAAAATGCTAGTTATTTGAACGAAACGCTAGTAACTTTTAATGCTGAATTTGTGTTACCAAAGCACATCAACATCTGCTATCAAAAATAACTTTACCTATTTTCCTTAGTTCCATGGAAGTTTCAAATTGCTGTCCCGCAACTATCAGCAAAATTGCCAGGTTAATTCCTGAATAGAGAGATGACTGGAGCGCAAATCCTCTGCGATACCTGCCGGTACAGAACCGCCCGACTCTTATTATGGCAGAAGCAAAAAATTATAAATAATGGCACAAGCCCACCTTCTCATGAACTTTTTTTTTTGACCAACTAATTGCTTGTTTTCCAGATCCCCTCCCTCTTTACAAACAGCTACATCCAAGCACTCAAACAGCTCCTTGAAAATGTCATAATATTAACACTAAGGAGTTAAAAATTTTTCATCAGTTTTATACTTTTTGATGAAAAAACCATGATCACTGTATAAAATAAGGAAATTATTTTAAAGTGCACAGAAGAAATTTAAAACCTTTTTATAACCCTATCCCCCAAAGTAGACCACAATTTGATGTCCAAATCACACTTTAAAAGTTAGACTCCATTTGTACATTGAGCATTCTTTATTAGGCGAAAATTCCATCAATTGTAGGCAATTACTCTGCAGGGTGTTTGTTTGCTTCTATCACAAAATGGAGTCATTTTTTTTTTCACGTACGAAGCAGTACCGGCAGGATCCTGGCCCCCAGATTGCTCCGAGAGTAGTGGCACAGCGTGACAGAAGAGCAGGGATCTGTCACCCTGGGGTAAAGAACAACATGCAAAATAGAGAGTACCATTTTTACACCTGAAGTTTAAAGAGCGCCATTTTAATTCTCTTATTCTTTTTTTCTCTACATAAAAAGCTTCTTCCCCTTCCATGAGCGAGTAGAAATATCATGGTTGGGAACAAAGAATTTGATCCACGAAGTAACAACACTAAAATGTTGTTAAGTGGCACAGTTCATACCAAAGACTTGTAAACCAGGAGGAATTTGATCACTCGTGTGACAACAAGAGAGTTAAACACCAACAAAATACTAATTGTGGAAGGGAGAACCTATCATTTAAAGTCGATTACAATTCAGTTTTATCAACTTTGTGGCTAATAATACAAGTATGCTCTGATGAACCAGAGGACACTAAGGAAGTCATTCCAACCCTACCCAATAAAATTCCAATAAAATTGAAAAACCTTCCCCCTCCCCCATTATGTCCTATGGTATTTGATTTTTTTTCTACTTTTACTATCAAAAGCTATCTAGGAAGAGTGCAGGGAGGGTGACTTCTCTATGCCTCTTATCCATAAATCAAACAGGCCCAGCTTAGGGGCAGAGAAGACTTGAACTGGGAATCAGGATTGCAGTCCCAGGTTTGCCTCTTACCAGCCCCCTGCCTCCCTGTGCCCATGGTCCACATTAGCACCTGAGGCCCTGGGTAAGATAACCCCAAGGTCTCACCATACCAGAGACTAAGCTTCATTTGTTCCTATAACCACTGCCTTATGAAGTGGATGGAGAAGGGCTCCTAGGACTTTGGTGAAGGAGCCACAGGCAGTCATTTCCTTACCTGAGGGCTGAATTCTTGGCCACTGTGATGGGAACACAGCTTCCTATTTCGGCTCTACCCAGTATTAATTGCTCCTTAGCACCTTGAGCGATTCCTACCATACAGTACATCAGGTGCAATTACAAATAAAATAAGGTCCCTGCCCTCCAAGAAACTATACTATCGTAGAGGTAATAAGATCTACACACAGCTAGTGCAATTAGGGAAAACACAAACTTGAATGTGGTAAGTATCCTAAAACTACACAAATCCATGTCTACAGGGGCTCACAGAAGTGGGGCCACCCCTAGAAACTCGAGATATGGCACAAAGATGGAAAGATGTGCAATGACAGAGATTTGGAAAGGAAACCTCCAACAGAGAGAATGGCAGGAACAGAGATGAGAGTCTGCAAAACTCCTAAGAAACTTCAGTTTAGTGAGCCATGTATCAGGTAGTGGGCAATGGGGCTCAGGGTGGGTTGGAGAAAGTTTGCAGAGCACCTAGACTGGTATTCTAAGAAGTTTGAGTTTTTATTTAATAGGAAATGGAGAGCCATGGTGGGTCTTGGAGCTTTAGGAGGAATAAGGCATAGTGGTTCAATCTACAAGGATAAACTTTAGAGACACCAAGCACAGAGCCTACTTGGAAAACTGTTAGAACACTCCTGGCAAGAAAGTAAAAAAAAAAAGTGGCACTGACCACGGTGGTGGTGATGAGCAAAGACTGGCAGGGAGTGAGGCAAGATACAGAGAAGGGCTGCGATGGGGAACTGACCATATGGGGAGGTAAATGAGTGAACATTACCAGATGTTAAAAAAAAAAAAAGTCTATGTGTAGGAGGCTGAAGAATGGTAGTGAGAAAGCAAGACGTTGGAAGCCATCCCTTGTGGAGAGGTGAGGATTTCAGCCTGGATACACTGCATCTCACATAGCGGCACCACCTCTGGGTGGGACAGATGGGCAAACGGGGGCTGACGTGGGGCCAAAGCTTAGGACGCAGGTTAGGCTGGAGATCGGCTAACGGTTCCATGGTGTGGGAGTGACTGGGATCACCCGGGAGGACAGTGGGTAGAGAGAAGAGGGGAGATGACACAGCCGGCAACGTGTATGGAAGGAGAACAAGGGAGGGGAGAGGGCAAGGGGAAGCAGTGAGAACTAGGAGTGGAGCGGCAAGAGCTCTCGCGACAGAAATGGGTGAGGTAAGCTGTTGGCTCCGCCTTGGAATTATGTCCAGGTTCTGACATCTCATTATCATCACCACCACCTGGGCTCAAGCCACCATCAGCCCTTCCCTGATTTACTGCAGCCGTCCCCTGTTCCCCACTTCTGCTCTTGCCCCTGTGGTAGATTATTTAATAGCCACAAATCCCTCCCATCCCACGACACGTGTGCCTTTGTCACTTCTCCCATCCACAGCTGGAGTCTATTTGGGGGTAACCATGTGATCTGCTTATGATGTGACCCAGGGTGTGAGGCAGAACTGACCCTGCGTGAGTTCCGGAGCCTAAGCCTCGCAGCTTCCACCTTCATTCTCTCAGAATGCCGCCCACCAAGCTGGTCTGCCAGGAAGAGAACCACAAGCAGAGAATGCAAGTGAACCACCAAGACCCAGCGCCAGTTGCCAAACGTGTGTGAGGCCATCTTGGACCTTCCACCCCTCCTGAGCCTCCAGCTGAGCTCATTTTTTCCGAGTGAGACCAGCACTTTAGGAGTGGAACCAGCAGAGTGGCTGCCTGGCCAATCCACAGAATCAGGAAAAATTATAAATCGCTGTTTTAAGCCACTAACTTTTGGATTTGTTATGCAGCAAATGATAACTGATACACCCCCTGAAACGTATTCTTTGCAAAACAGTGAGAATGCGCTGGTAAAAAAGCATGTAGGATCTCGTCACGGCTCTGCTCAGAGTGCTCCGGTATTTTATCATCTCACTCACAATAAAAAGTTCTTCTCTCCCATTTCCTGCCACTCTCCCCTGGCTCGTGCCTCACTGGCCTTGATCACATGGAGCAAACTTCCTCCTCCTGGTCTCTGCCTCTGCTGGCCCTTCCTCCCAGAACACTTTCTCCACAGTTCTCAGCAAGGCTCATCTCACCACCCTCACAACTTTACTCACCTTCACTGATGACCCTGCCTGAAACTGCAGGTGACTCCTCCCAAGCCTCCTCAGATTCCCTGATGAACTTGTCCCTAGAGCCCTCATCAACAGGTGACATCCTATTTTTCTGTCTTTCTCTGTCTGACTTCCCTTACCAGCAATGCAAAGTCCGTGAAGGCGGGAATTCGTGTCCATGTCTGCTGCTGTGTCTTTACCCCCACAATCTAGAAAAGTTTCTGGCATACAGTAAACCCTCAATAAACTTTTGTTAAATGAACAAAGAAAAGCAGGAAGGAAGGATAAAAGGAAGGGAGGAAGAAGGAAAGAAAAAAGGAAGGCAGGAAAGAAGGAAGGAAGAAAGCCGGCAGGCAGAACTGAGAAGATAATGCGCTAGTGGCGGTGGAACACAGTTCTGGATGAAGTAGCAGGGAAGGAGCAGCTGGGGAGGAGCCTGGTGAGCCTCCTTCTTGCCCCTATAAATGAGAGAACTTGTGGGAATAATGTCACCAGTACAAAATGCAGTTTTTAATGGTCCCTTTCAGAAAAAGGAATCTGGAAAATTCCCAAACCACATGTATGACTTTTTGTTTCTCCCCACCGTCAGTAGTCAGGCAGGCGCGCGCGCGCGCGCGCGCGCGCGCGCGCGCGCGCGCGCGCGCGCGCGCGCACACACACACACACACACACACACACACACACACACACACACACACACACACACACACACACACACACGGAAAAGACCTGGATCCTTAGCCTCTGCAGTTCTGTTCTTTGCAGAGATGCACACGCTACCGACTAGGATGGAGGGTTTACCACTCAATGGCGCGGTCTCGGCTGGTGCCATCTTTGCAGTCCGAATCCAAGAAGATGTCCTTGTAGATCCTCCCACACAGGCAGAACATGTCAGGGGCCGGGTGGTCACAGCTCTGCAGAACCTGGAGCATGACCTGCAGAGCCTTCTCACGGTCACCCGCACTGTTTCTCCTGAAAGATTTGTATGGTAAGATCACTCATGTCTGAAGCAAGACATGGGAGCATATGTGCGCTCGTTCTGGCAAGGGCTGGTGTAGGGATGCTGTGCTTTAGCAGGAAACAAAAGCCAAATAAGAATTCACTTTTTCATGTTCAAATGTAACAAGTGCTTCAGACCCACACCAGTAAATCTCACGCTGTCACAGTTGCTACTTGGTCCCTTCTCTCACTGAGATCCAGACTGTGGATGACAGCAGATGCAGACTGATGTGTTTGGGAAGACACACAAAATAACATGGCAGCTTCTATAGCTGGATGGACAGCAAGGATTGTGGAAGCTACGCCTGAATCATGAGAATGACGTGGTTTGACAAAAGGTTCTTTTGGAAAAGTGGCAGGGCCCCCCAGTTCAGAAAGCCAAGAGAAATTTAGAAATGTGTTTTGGCATTTCTCGACCTTGCCATCCTCAAACAGGAAAAGACCCCAGCAATTCCTGTTTTCCTGTCCACTGGAAAAGAAAATTTAGAAAATTGTTTCTATATTCACAAATCACAGTCTTCTCTCTTATTAACTTATATGGTAAAAATTTCATTTCACACAAAGGTAATGGATTCCTTCGATCATTGTTAAAATAATCTTTGCCACAAAATAACCCGAGTTTGTGGTTGTGAAATATTAAGGGCTCCTGTGAAGGTTTGGAAGCAAATGCCCATCAGTTGCAGAGCCTGATTAAATCAACTCTGGCTAATGATGTTCGTATTCATATTATAATACGTTAAACATTTGTATAAAGAAACAATTTCTATGTAATACTGCTATGGAGTGATCCCTAGAATTTAGTGTTAAGACCAGAAAACAAGGCACTGAATACTGTGCACACAGTGCTACCTTTTTATTTAGGCAAAGCAGAGATGTGAATATTTACCTGCTTTTATTTGCTTAAAATGGAAGGATAAACCAAAAGGTAATAAAACTGGCTACCAACAGGTGGAGGGAGAAAACGTGCTGAAGAGGACAGGAATCCAAACTCACTTCTTGGGATGTGACTTGGAAACTGCAAGGTTTTTTTTTTTACCAAATTATAAAAGAAAATGAATTTAAAAAAATTTTACATTGTTCCCTAAAAATACCATTTGCCAATAAACACCATTTGAATTTGTGGCTGGAACCAAACAAATGACCCCCTGCAAGCAATTGGTGGCTTACCTACAAAAGACAAACTGGTTCACATGATTTTTAAAGCACAGCACTTTGTATTTTCCTAAGAGGATATAACTTAAGGAAAAAATATAAATGCAAAGAAATCTTAAATACTTTCTGGTAATCATATTGTTAGCAATAATACAGGAACTGGTAATGTGAAAACATCCTGTAGTATAGAATACAACAAATGACGATGTTAATATCATTAGGAACCAGATTTTTCAGGGTAAGATATACAAACACAAAATCAAAGGAATTCAGTAAAAATCCTACAGTCCTAAATTTGAATTGAAACATCAATATAAAGTCATCCAGTGGTGTTCCTAGCTCTGTCTACCGAAAAGGACCAAAACGATGAGCAACTCAGTAGCAATGAGAACCTCCAAACCCTGAATGGGGTCTGTAAAAGCACCTCTTCCTACAAGGAACCAGGACTTCGTGGAGGAATGGCAGATTCCAGATATGTCTAAGATGGTCCTGGAACATCTTAATACAAAGACTCAAAGAAACTACTAAGTTCATATCAGAAAGACTCAGGAACTAACAAGAATCAGTTTTTGGCCAAAGAAGGGACAGTATGAGCATTAAAAAGAATGGCATAAAAAAGAATTGAAACATATCAACTATATTAAAATGATGATTTCATAATTGTCTTACACAACTTCAGGGGTCACCCTTGGAGAACGCTAAGGAACCGTCTCATTATTTTTGAAAATTATCAAAGCAAAAATTAGGCAAATAGTCTCCTTTTCCCAGATGAGTTGTACACTGGGGGTAACCAAGTCACTGATGAGACAAAATGTCTCTTTAGAAAGTATTTGTGCTAGTAACTCAGGAATTAATTATAAAATTCAAGTATCACTATTTTTGTAACCCCTAATGAAACAATGGATCCAGGCTATGATCGTCAATGGCCATTAACATCACAAAAAAAGAAAAAACAAATAAAGTACACAATCAACTATGAAGTATTCTTTCCAGAAAAAAAAAAAAAAAAAAAAAAAAAACAGAATCTGAGCTAAGCCTCCAAATCTAACTACCAAGTTGCAAGGAGAAAAAGGGACAGAGGAACTTAATAAATCACACCACAGGGATACTATTACAAAATCCACGACTTTGGAACTGCTATCAGACAAATGCTTCCTTACCAAGTAATTAACAGGGAAAAGAAAAAATAAGATAAGGGGAAACCTATATACTAAAAAAGACTTGGGGCGCCTGTGTGGCTCAGTCAGTTGAGTGTCCGACTCTTGATTTCGGCTCAGGTTATGATCTCATGGTTTGTGGGACTGAGCACCGCGTGCTGGGTTCTATGCCGACAGTGTGGAGCCTGCTTGGTATTCATTCTTTCTTTCTTTCTTTCTTTCTTTCTTTCTTTCTTTCTTTCTTTCTTTCTTTCTTTCTTTCTTTCTTCCTCCCTCCCTCCCTCCCTCCCTCCCTCCCTCCCTCCTCCACTTGTGCACTCCCTCCCTCTCTCTCAAAATAAACAAATATTTAAAAATATATTAAAAAAGACTTAAGAATCATCTCAACCAAATGCCATGTATAGACCTTGTTTGGAACATGACTCAAAAAACCCCATTCTAAACACAAAAGGTAAAGACAGAGAGGTACCTGGGAAAATCTGAGCAATGATACTGAGGAATTATTATTTATCCTTAGGTATAACACAATCATGACCATGTTTTGTCAAACTGTCCCTCAGACAATACAGAAATATCTCTGGATAAAATGGTATGTCTTTGCTTCAAAATAAATCTGGTGTTGGGGTAAGACAGAGTGGATGGGGTGAGCAGGAAACAAAAATGGCCATGCAGGGATCATTACTGAAGAGTGGAAAAGGGGTACACGGGGGTTCACTATATTATTTCCTACTTTTGACTGTGTTTGAAATTTCTATTAATACATTCAATGCAATCCCAGTAAAAATCGCACCAGCATTCTTCTCGAAGCTAGAACAAGCAATCCTAAAATTTGTGGGGAACCACAAAAGACCCCGAATAGCCAAAGTAATTTTGAAGAAGAAGACCAAAGCAGGAGGCATCACAATCCCAGACTTTAGCCTCTACTACAAAGCTGTAATCATCAAGACAGCATGGTATTGACACAAAAACAGACACATAGACCAATGGAATAGAATAGAAACCCCAGAATTAAACCCACAAAAGTATGGCCAGCTAACCTTTGACAAAGCAGGAAAGAATATCCAATGGAAAAAAAAAAACAAGTCTCTTTAACAAATGGTGCTGGGAGAGCTGGACAGCAACATGCAGAAGAATGAAACTAGACCACCTTCTTACACCATTCACAAAAATAAACTCAAAATGGATAAAGGACCTGACTGTGAGAAAGGAAACCATCAAAAGCAGGAGAAAGCAGGAAAACACCTCTCTGGCCTCAGCCACAGCAATTTCTTACTTGACACATCCCCAAAGGCAAGGGAATTAAAAGCAAAAATGAACTATTGGGACCTCATGAAGATAAAAAGCTTCTGCACTGCAAAGGAAACAATCAACAAAGCTAAAAGGCAACCTATGGAATGGGAAAAGATATTTGCAAATGACATATTGGACAAAGGGCTAGTATCCAAAATCTATAAAGAGCTCACCAAACTCCACACCCGAAAAACAAATAATCCAGTGAAGAAATGGGCAGAAAACATGAATAGACACTTCTCTAAAGAAGACATCCACATGGCCAACAGGCACATGAAAAGATGCTCCACGTCGCTCCTCATCAGGGAAATACAAATCAAAACCACACTCAGATACCACCTCACGTCAGTCAGAGTGGCTAAAATAAACAAATCAGGAGACTATAGATGCTGGAGGGGATGTGGAGAAACAGGAACCCTCTTACATTGCTGGTGGGAATGCAAACTGGTGCAGCCGCTCTGAAAAACAGTGTGGAGGTTCCTCAAAAAATTATAAACAGATCTACCTTATGACCCAGCAATAGCACTGCTAGGAATTTACCCAAGGGATACAGGAGTGCTGATGCATAGGGGCACTTGTACCCCAATGTTTATAGTAGCACTCTCGACAATAGCCAAATTATGGAAAGAGCCTAAATGTCCATCAAATGAGGAATGGATAAAGAAATTGTGGTTTATATACGCAATGGAACACTACGTGGCAGTGAGAAAGAATGAAATATGGCCTTTTGTAGCAACGTGGATGGAACTGGAGAGTGTTATGCTAAGTGAAATAAGTCATACAGAGAAAGACAGACACCATGTTTCACTCCTATGTGGATACTGAGAAACTTAACAGAAGATCCTGAGGGAGGGGAAGGAAAAAAAAAGGCTAGAGAGGGAGGGAGTCAAAACATAAGAGACTCTAAAAAACTGAGAACAAACTGAGGGTTTATGGGGGGTTGGAGGGAGGGGTGGATGGGTGATGGGTACTGAGGAGGGCACCTGTTGGGATGAGCACTGGGTGTTGTATGGAAACCAATTTGATAATAAATTTCATTAAAAAAAAGAAATTTCTATTAATAAAACCAAAAAGGAAAAGGTATGCATCCTGACTCCATTCTGCTTCTATAATCTGGAAATAGAAAAACCCATATATATATGTATACACACGTATATATATATTCAAGAATTTTTGAACCAAGATGTTTATTATGGCATTGCTCCTAACAGTGAAAAACTGAAGATAACCCAAATGTCCTTTGACATATGATAAATGTCAAATGATAAAATACAGTTTGTAACAACCAAACCATGGAGTATCATGCAACCCTCAGAAAGAGGCAGGTCTGCATGTAATTATATAGAAGAATTTCCGTAACAGTTCATGGAAAAAACATTGCTGAACTAAATGAATGCCATGATCCCATTCTTTGCAGTAAATATTATTTCCACTTATGTTCACATGCACAAAGTCTGGAAGGATACACATTAAACTGTTCAAAAAAATCACTGCTGGGATTTGCACAAGGTGTTCCTGTGCATGTTTTACTAATAACTATTCTAATAAATAATAAAGAGATTATTCTTTTTAATTTCTTGGCAATTTGACAACAGGCTCTTTTATGCTTTCTTTCCTGAGGACCTGTAAGTCATAAAACTCTGCATCATTCAAGACAACAGATTAGTACGTCAAACAGCTTTTCTCAATGGGGGTTCTGTTAGTGAATTAAGCTCCAGAGAAAATTATTTGATTATCTGAGTAACTATTTTCTCCATTCTCCCAAGTATGGTACATAGGTAGCCCCATTCTGGATACTTAAGAGAGTTCATTCGATTGATACAATGGATGCCTTAGGGCATTAGGGTTTAATTCTCTGTGGAACCCAACCCAGGTTGAGAAGGGCTAATCTAGACACTTGGCATTCTTCTGGAAACCTGCAGTAATTAGGCCTGTATTGCAACTTTGATTTTTCCTCTTTTCCAGCCTGATCTTGTTCTCAGAGATTTGATCTGTACTCTCTTTGTCCACAGAATCCAATTATCAGCCTGCAAAACAGATCTCTTAACCAACAGCCCACTCACGATTCCTTCCCATTTTAAAGAGTGAAGAGCTACCAACCCAACTCAATTTTACTACAGCATTGAAATAATTTCTACAGTCAGTGGCAGGAAAATGAAAAAAGACTAAAACTTTAATGAGGTACAACATTTTTACATCTGCTATGAGCCAACTTTTGAGGTGTGAAATTTTCAGGATTCTGAAAACAATTTACTTAACTCTTCTAAATGCTTCATTATCGATCTGAGTTCAGGTTCATTTGGTTTTCTTTGGACCATTTACAGCAATGTTTCCCTTAAATTTTTTTCATTAACTTGAAACTTACCCTTGTTACTAAAAACAAAAGGTCTTTTGGGGATTAAAAAAAAGAACAAAAATAAAAAATCAAATATTTGCAAAAAATGAAAAGCAAGGCGATTTTCGGCTTAAAAGCCACTTTAGGACAGGTGCTAAATAGCTAATCTCTTTAGTTGCTAATAATCAGTTTTCAGATATGCTTATCATTTTCAGATCCCAAAGTATCCACGAACAAGTCTACAGATAAAATATCCTGTGTTTAATCAGTCTGGCAACATATGTTTCTGACGATAAGGTCATTTCACAAATTAAGAGAAAGATATGAACTAAGACAGTGGGGTCGCAACGTTGGCTTGCACATTAGAATCACCTGGGAAACTTCAAAAACCTCGGTGTTCAGGTTGCACTTGAGAAAGTTACATCAGTCTCTGGAGATGGGATCCAGGCATTAGTGTGTCTTACCCTGGATGTTCTGTAGGTCTGCATCACTGCTAAGTCCCAGTGACCGCTTCTAAGCCCTTGTCTTATCTGACCTACCAGCAGCATTTGATAGCTGAGTACTCCTTCCTCTTTGGATTACCTTCTTCATTCGGCTTGCAGGTCACCATACTCTCCTCTTTTTCCTTCTACTTGAGTCTAATTTTCTGGTTCCTATTCATCTCCCTAGTCTTTTAACACTGGAGAGTCCTTAAGCATAACCCTTGGATGTTTCTTATCTGTAACTACACTAGATCCCTTGGTATATCATCTACTGTCCTGCTTTTCCAAACATCTATATCTTGATGACTCCCAAATTACTATCTCCAGCCCAGAGCTCTCCCCTGAACTCCATACCCAACTGTCTTCCTAGCATCTCACTTGCATGTCTAATACCTCAAACTTGATGTGTCCAAAACTTAACTGCTGATTGTCCCATCAAAGCTATTCTTCTCCATCTTATTTAAGAATGGCCAGTCCGTTCCTCCTGTTTTTCATGCCAAAAACTTTGGAGTCATGCTTCATATCGCTAGTATCTTTCATTCGATCAAATAGTTCTGTTAGCTTTTATTTTAAGCCATATCCAAAAATGGGCTACTCCTCATGACCCCCACTGCTACTACCCTGACCCAAATAACCATCATTTCCTGCTTTCACCCTCTACAATCTATTCTCAACACAGGAGTCAGAGTGATCCTGCTAAACACTGAGTCACGTCATGTCACTCCACTACTCAAAACCGTCCATGCAAATGCCAATCATATATCTGACAAGGGGTTAATATCAAAAATATATAAAGAGTTCATACAACTCAAGAGCAAAAAAAGTCTGATTAAAAAAATGGGCAGAGGACCTGAAGAAACATTTTTCCAAAGAAGGCATCAAGACGGCCAATGGTAAAGACAGCAGGCAGACACAGGAAAAGATGTTTGATACCACTCATCGTCAGGAAAATGCAATTCAAAACCACAACAGTCACCTCGCACCTGTCGGAATGGCTAAGATATATTAAAAAAAAAAAAAAAAGAAATAAGTGTTGGTGAGGATATGGATAAAAGGGAACCCTCATGCACTGTGGGTGGGATGCAAATTGATGCAGGTGCTGTGGAAAACAGTATGGAGACTCTTGAAAAAATTAAAAATGGAACTACCATATGATCCAGCAATTCCATTTTTGGGTATTTATCTAAAGGAAACAAAAACACTAACTCTAAAGGATATCTGCACTCCCATGTTCACTGCATTATTTACAATAGCAAAGACCTAGAAGCAACCTAAGTGTCCAACAGATAACAGAATGTGATATACATACACAGTGGAATATTATTCAGCCATAAAAAGGAATCTTGCCATTTGCAACCGCATGCATGGACCCTGAGGGCATTGTGCTGAATGAAACAAGTCAGAGAAAGACAAATACTGTATGATCTCACCTATACGCAGAGTCTGAAAAAAGCAACCAAACCAACCTCAACCAAGCTCACAGATACAGAAGACAGACAGACTGGTTGCTGCCAAAGGTGGGGGGTGGGATGTGGGTGAAATGGGTGAAGGGGGTCAAAAGGTATAAACTTTCAGTTACAAAATACATGCGTCTTGGGGATGTAATACATAGCATGGTGACTGCAGCCAATACTGTATTGTATATTTGAAAGTTTCTGGGGCTCCTGGGTGGCTCAGTTGGTTAAGTGTCCGATTTCAGCTCAGGTCATGATCTCACCACTTGGGAGTTTAAGCCCCACTATCATATGGTAGTTCCCCACTCTGAGCTGTCAGCACAGAGCCTGGAGCCTGCTTCAGATTCTGTGTCTCCCTTGCTCTTTACCCCTCCCCTGCTCATGCTCTGTCTCTCAGAAATAAATGTTAAAAAAATTTTTTTTAATAAAAGAAATTTTAAAAAAGTTCCTAAGAGAGATCTTAAAGGTTTTCCTCACAAGAAAAATATTCACAATTATGTGTGGTGATGGATGTTAGTAAGACTTCCTGTGGTGATCATTACACAAAATGTACATACATCAAATCATGATGTTATACACCTGAAACTAATATGTTATATATCAATTATATCTCAAAACCAAAAACAACAAAACACCCTTCCAGAGGCTCCCATCGCAGAGCCATTGCCAATTTTCTTTCAGTGGCCTACAAGATTCTGTAAGACCTGGCTCCCGGTTGTTTCACAGAGTAGGGGTCCTCTGCTCCAGCTGCACAAGCATCCCTGCCGTTGCACGTGCTGATCCCTCTGGCTGGAATGTTCTTCCCCAATATATTTGCATGGTATGTTCCCTCATCTCTCATTTTTTTCCATGTCACTCTCTAGTAAGTCAAGTCTTCTCTGAGCACTCAGCTCATAATTGTAACCTGCCCCACCAACCTCCCTACCACCCTAACCTGTTTTAATAATTTTACTTAGTTTGTATGGTGTCTCCCCACTAAGAATGTAAGCTCCAAGAGGAAGGGATTTTTCTGTCTGGTTTGTTTACTGCTATGCCCCAAGGCTTAGAACTCAATCTAGCACATAAGTAGGTGCTCAATAAGTATCTGTTAAGTTGTCTGTTAAATGGATGACAAACTGAGCAAGACTAAATGTAGTGACATGAAAAGATCTCCATCCATTGACTGTTAAGTGAACAAAGAAAATTACAGGGGCGCCTGGGTGGCTTGGTCAGTTAAGCGTCTGAATTTGGCTCAGGTCACGATCTCACGGTTCAGGAGTTCGAGCCCTTGCACTGGGCTCTCTGCTGTCAGTGCAGATCCTGCTTTGGATCCTCCGTTCTCATCTCTCTCTGCCCCTCCCCCCTCTTTAAAAAGAAACATTTTTTTTTAAATTACAGAGCATCTCCTGTATTGTAAAAAACCCTTCAGTATGACATATTGAATAGTATGTAAATTCACAGAACTGAAAGGATATACACCAAACTGATGAGACAGATTACTTCTGGAACATGAGTGGGACTAGAGATTAGAATCACAAGGGACAGTTTCTTTAAACGTTTTTTTCCCCAGGTTCTTCCCAAAATATATAAGTGTGTTTCTTATTTATGCAATAAAACACACAGAGTAAAAACAGAACATTGGACTGGGAATCCTATACAGCTAGATTCTGGTTATTTTTATACCATTTACTACCCATGTGAATTTTGAGCAAGTTGCTTACCCTTTCTGGGCCTCAGTTCTTCATGTGCAAAGTATGTTGGACTTTGCTTACTTCACCAGGCAACGGGGAACTACAGGTCTGCCAGAGCTTTCATTGGTTACTAAGCATCCTGCCTGCCTGTCTTTTCTGTACTGTGTGTCTGTAAGAGAAAGCTCATAGGGTAGGAGACAGAGTTCCAAAAAATCTTTTTTTCTACACAAACACTCAGAATTAACAAGCAAAATGTCTCACTAGACCAGTGTCCTTTCTAGGACAGACTCTGTCTTAGGCTGCCCACCAAAAACCTCTGAAGACACTCCTGCTTCCAATTAGGAATAGAAGACTGTGAAAGGACTTCCACTCTCACAGTAACAATAAAAACCTAGACAATATATAAACTACTAAAGAGGAGGAAGAACTTCCTTGATTAATTCCACAGGAAAACAGTGCTTTCAGAGCTGAGCAAAGAGCCATGACAGCATCCTCACTGGGGTGCCTGCTCTAGGTACTGACAAATCGAAGAGGGAGCCTTTGATAGAGAAACTGCACAGGGACAAAGAAAAAATGAGCAAAGTTGTGCACAACAGCATGGGCTGATGGGAAAGAACGGAATCTGGAAGGGTCCCCAGGCGAAAACTAATCGCTGAGTGTAAGAACTCCCTTGCAGCACACTTGCCCACTAAATTTTTCCAAGAAAGCTGTGATGAAGGGGAGGCTCAAAGTAAAAAAGAGATCACACGCATTATCATAGCACTCAGATGTGGGTCACTGTGAAAACTGAATCCAAAAATTACACAAACAGCAACTCAAAATCTTCCATGCTCAAATACTGACAAGATCAGAAAGGTAGCAGAGAGACAAGAGGTGGGAGGTCAGGCTAACCGCAAGTAAACTGATTAGAATTGAGTCCAGTCCCAACCCAGCTACTCTCTAGGAGAAATATGAAAAAAAATCAGTCATATATGTTAACTGCCAGACCTAAGACAGGGCTCAGATAACCAAGGTAATAAACAAAACAAACTGAAATTATACTTCAGTCTCCAGTGTTTTGTTTTTTCCCCACTGTTCTTTTAGATAAAATGTCTAAAATAAAACTGAGATGTGCACAGAAGAAAATGTGACCCACGATCAAGATAAAACATAATCAATAGAACCAGACCCAGAAATTGACAGTAACTTTAAAACTATTATAAACATGGGCACCTGGGTGGCTCAGTTGGTTAAGTGTCCAACTCTTGATTTCGGCACAGGTCACGATCTCACGATTCAGGAGATTGAGCCCCACTTGGGCTCTGCGCTGGCAGTGTGGAGGCTGCTTGGGATTCTCCCTTTCCCTCCCTCTTTGCCCCTCCCCACTCACACTCTCTCTCAAAATAAACTTAAAAAAACTATTACAAAATGTTTAAATATATATATGTATACATAAAGCATGTATCTGTGAAGAAATAAGATATTTTGTGAGAGAAATGGAAACTCTCAAAAAAAAAATGAATAGAAGTCCTAAAACTAAAAAGTTAAAAAAAAAAAACCACTGAATGAACACAGCATCAGATCTGGACATGGATAAGATCGGGTGTGTTCAGGGTGGTACGGCCATAGACCAGATTTGGGCCCTCTGAAACACAGGATCAGTGACCTGGAATATGGGCCAAATGCCATTATCCAAATGGGGCTGGATGGGCATGGGAGGAGAGTTGACAAGGACAAGGGCAAAAGGAAACTTTGTGGGATAAAATGCTGTGTCTGTTGATCGTGGTAATAGTTATATGAGACTATTTATTTGGCTAAAGTCATCAAACTGTGCACTTTAAATGGGTGCATTTTACTGTACGGAAGTTCTACCTTATACCTTAATAAAGCTGGCTCTAAAAATACATAGAACCCGTCAATGTCTCTGAAAGGTAAGTGTCCTGCTGGGCCAATCAGTGGTCTGTTCGCCTTCAGATAACACCCCTCTTTCACCTGCTCTGCTCTGCATCACAGGGGAGCGGGCTCCTCCAGGATGCTTCTGGGCTTCCTGGTCAGCTGATTACCAGCAATGAGCAGCCAGTGGAAGACGATGGTGGACAAGTATCTGGAGGAGCGGAAGAATGAAGTAGCCATAATACTTTCTCCCCTTTTTTGTCTGTGTTTCCTGTGGTGGCTCTAGAAACAACTGCATCTCTTCTATAGATCTAGCTCCCAAAAGGCTGGCGTGTAATGGTTTCAAGTGATCCTGGCTCCTAGATTCTGATCACATCACCTCTTTCCTGTATCCATCCAGCCAAAGGAGGGATGGTAGCAGCTCCCTGTACATGTTCATTTCTGAGTGGCCTCAGTTCCCTGTTTGGCTTCTCAGCTCTTCCATCACCTGTGTAACCAATTCCATGTATTACATTTCCTCTACTTTAAATACTTAGAGATTTGTTTCCTGATTGGATCTTGACAGATATACACCTGCCACAAGGAAGCAGGTGTCTTAGTCTGGCCAGATGCCTCGTATTTACATACGGAGAAGGGAACAGTTACAGGCAACCTGTGTTTGAGTGTGAACAATGCCCAGAGCCAAAGAAATGCATGAACCAGAATGGTTGTTTTCTTACATCAGGGCAGAACCACTATTAAATCATCCTATCCTTGCCTCCATCATCACCACCTTTTCCAGTCCCCTGGGACCACCAAGCAACATCTATAAAGGTTGGGCTTGGGGTGCCTGGGTGACTCTGTTGGGTAAGTGTCTGTCTCTTGATTTCGGCTCAGGTCATGATCTCATGGTTCGTGAGTTTGAGCCCCGCGTCGGGCTCTGCACTGTCAGCACGGAGCCTGCTTGGGATTCTCTCTCTCTGCCCATTCCCTGCTTTCACACATGCATAGTCTCTCTCAAAATAAACATTTAAGTTTATTTATTTTGAGACACAGAGACAGTGTGAGTGGGGTAGGGGCAGAGAGACAGGGAGACAGAGAATCCCAAGCAGGCTCCATGCTGTCAGTGCAGAGCCCGGTGTGGGGCTCAAACCCACGAAACCACGAGATCGTGTCCTGAGCTGAAACCAAAAGTTGGACGCTTAAATGACTGAGCCACCCAGGTGCCCCTCAAAAGAAACATTTTTAAGAAAAACATTTTTTACAGTGGACTGGCAGGCCATAATTTCGAACAGGGCACTTCGAAGGCTGGCTCTCCCATTTTCACAAAGGCAACAGGAGGTGAAGAATATTCTTGCTGCACTCTTGGTTCTGCTGACAGACTCTCAGGGATCTCCACATGGACGGATCCAGTTAAACTCTACTTCTTATTTACAAGCTGCAGTGGTAACTAGGATGTGTTCACTAAAACCCATTTATTATTTTTTTCTGGGCCCTCAGCCAGATCACATTTCCCCACTTCTCTTGCAATTAGGTTGGCTGAGACTGAACTTTGGCCAATGACATATGCTAACAAGTAACAAACATCACTTCCTGACCAGGCTCATACAAACCTCCCTGATACAGTCAAAAGTGGAAACCACCCTAATGTCCATCAACTGATAAATGAATAGATAAAACGGGGTCTATCAGTACAATGGAGTATTTTTCAGCCACAGGAAGTAATTTAGTACTGATGTATGCTACAACATGAATGAACCTTGACAAAATTATGCTAAGTGAATGAAGTCACCCAGAAAAGATCACGTATTATAGGATTCCATTTATATGAAGTGTCCAGAATAGGCAAATCCAGAGAGACAAAAAGAGATGAGTGGTTTTCTCGGGCTAGCAGCTGAGGTGGGGGAACACGGAGTGACTGCTAATGGACTGCCAAAATATAACAGTGGTTGTTTAGGGCTGGGAAGGGGAGCTAGGGGGTGGAAGGGGGATGGTGGCTGGTAATGGGTTCAGGATTTGGGGGGGACAAATGATGAAAATATTCTAAAACTGATTACTGTGACGGTTGCACAACTTTGTGAATATACTAAAAATCAATGGCTTGTACTCTTTAAATGGGTGAACTATAGAGAATGCAAATTATATCTCAATAAAGCTGTTACAACACACACACCCCACACAAAACATCCTTGGCAATTCAGCATGGTCTCTCTTATCATCTGGTGAAAGGAGAGCGGAGGATCGAAGAGAGGGCAGAGCACCAAGATGGAAGGAGACTGAATTTTCAATCACCTGGAGAAGAGACTGCCCAACCAGGATACATCCACACTGGAATGATTCGTAAGTGAAAACAAACATTCATCATGTTAAGACTGAAATTGATATGCTACTCGTTATAGCAGTTACCCTAACCCTGACCAATACACAAGCCACCACCACTAAGAAGGCACAGGTTTCCTTGGTGATAAAGACCAATTCCCCTCTGAGTCTGTATCAAATCCCATTTGAACAGACACCTTGGATCCCACACCAGGAAAACTTCCATCACTGCTGACCGTGACCTGGCCTATGCAGTCCTTCACTTTTCTGGGATTCCCTGCTTTGGACCATGCCCTACTTTAAGGGTGGCATTGCCAGTAATTCTGCTTTATATTTTTCTGTGTACACTGAACACATATGACTTAGATATGTTTATTTTCACACATCTAAAGTTCAACAGGTTTGCCTACTACTACACCAAGCCCTTAACTGTAGCACCCAGTTATCACCATATGGATCTTCTCCAACTGTAGGCCACAGGTGATCACTGAGTCATTCATTCATTCACCCACTCAACAAATACTGAGTACTTACTCTGTGGGTGGCACAATGTTATTAGGCACAGGGGAGGCAATGGCCTAGTATACTGTGGCTCCTGCCCCCCTCAGATTTAGTCTAGTGGGAGGGAGAATAAATATTAACAAGTAAACACAGAAATGTGCGTGCTATGAAGGAAGAGAGCAGGTGCTATGAGAATGACTAACAGCAGGGACATTGTTTTTAAGTATGGTACTCTTTGCAACACCAATCTTTTAGAAAGGGACGTTTAACTAGACCCTGAAGGATCATCAGATTCAGTCAGGCAAGCAATGAGCATTCCAGACAGAGGAAGCACCCAGGAGGAGAACAGCCTGCCTCTCTTAAGAAATGAAGGCAGGTGAGGGTGGTGACAGGGCAGTGAACCAGGAACGGGACAGGAGGCAAGGCAGGACCCAGGTCACATGGGACCATTTCCCTGACTCTTAGGCGAAGTTTCTCCATTAAGGACTCCTACTCACAAGAACTCAGAAGCTATGAACTAACTTTCACATTTTACTCCAAATGGCTTTCTAGATTTTAGCTCTTAAGAAGCCTTCCTGAAACACCATCATGGAAGATAATAGAACACTGGTGGTCGGGATTCTGTCAGGAAATAGAAGGGCAATTCACATTCACTCAGCATCTTCTATGTGCCAGGCACTGTGTGCTAAGTTTTTAAAGATATTCTTATTTAAGGGGCGCCTGGGTGGCTCAGTCAGTTGAGCGTTCAACTCTTGATTTCGGCTCAGGTCGTGATCCTAGAGTCATGGGATCCAGCCCTGTGTTGGGCTCCACACTGAGCATGGAGCCTGCTTGGGATGCTCTCTCTCTGTCTCCCTCGGCCTCTTTCCCTCTCTCTCTTAAAAAAAAAAAAAATTCTAACTTAATTCTTAAAACCATCTCATTTCACATATGAGTGAAACCATATGGTATTTGTCTTTCTCTGACTTATTTCACTTGGCATTATACTCTCTACATCCATCCATGTCATTGCAAATGACAAGACTTCATTCTTTGTTGTGGCTGAATAATATTCCATTGTACATATATACTACATTTGTTTACCCATTCATCTATCGATGGACACTTAGGCTGCTTCCGTAATTCAGCTAATGAGCAAAGAAAAAAAAATGGAGAGATGACCAACTAAGAAACAGACTCTTAACTATAGGGAGCAAACTGATGGTTACCAGAGGGGAGGAGTGGAGGGATGGGCGAAACAGGTGATGGGGATTAAGGAGTGCACTTGTGATGAGGACAGGGTGATGCATGGAAGTGTCCAATCACTGTATTGTACACCTGAAACTAATATTACACTCTATGGTAACTGGAATTGAAATTTAAAAAATCCCATCTTATTAATTTCCATTATCCTCATTTTTTCCACAGCAGTGCATTCCACAGTTTCATGGGTTGTAAACAGCAGAGTGGTTTTGAAATATTTCTCAAACTGTGTATGTGTGTGTGTGTGTGTAATGTATCACATGTGTGAGTGTATTTTCCATCACTTGTTAACTTTACACACCCCTCATGAGCGGTCTCCTTCTTTAGTACAAAGGCCTCCCCTGACACAGAAGTCATTAATTGGGGCGGGGGGTGGGGGGGGGAGAGGGGAACAAAAGGGAGGAAACCAAAGCAGGAACTGGACAGAAAAGGAAGATACCTTAGGCCCAAGAAGACCAGGGGGAGGACTGATGGAGGTGGTTTAAGTTCTCTGAATAAATGCTTTTCAAAAGGAAAACATGTAGGGGGACCCAGTGGCTCAGTCAGTTAAGCACCCGACTTCGGCTCAGGTCATCATCTCATGGTTCGTGAGTTCAAGCCCTGCATCAGACTCAGGTCATGATCTTGTGGGTTTGTGAATTCCAACCCCCCACTGGGCTCTCTGCTATCAGCACAGAGCCCACTTAGGATCCTCTGTCCCCCCGCCCACCTTCCCCCACTCTCACATACTCTGCCTATCTGTCAAAAATCAACACACACACACACACACACACACACACACACACACACACACACACAAAGGAAAACATGTATTATTGGCAAGGCCACTACTCAGAACATAAGGAGATAGTACATTTCTCAGGAAAAAAATTGCAACTGGTCTTTTGGTATAAAAAGTATGTATGTATTAGGAAAATGGCTTCAATACTCAACTACCACCTAATGCTCTCATCACAGATGACAAAGGAGAACATATAAAAGGATGGCTCTACAGTTCAAGAGGCCCAAGGATTCTTTTGGCTATCCCTCAGGCAGACGAAAAAGAAGAGGAAGCTTTCTGGGCAGAGATTCATGGATTATGCCATGACATCATTAAACTAGTGTTCCCAGGGGTGCCTGGGTGGCTCAGTGGGTTAAGTGACCTGACTTTGGCTCAGGTCATGATCTCACAGTTTGTGGGTTCCAGCCCTGCATCGGGGCTCTGAGCCTGGAGCCTGCTTCAGATTCTGTGTCTCCCTCTCTCTCCACCCCTCCCCTAGTCACGCTCTCTTGGTGTCTCTCAAAATTAAACAGACATTAAAAAAAAATCTAGTGTATCCAGAGCACTTTGCTAAAACTGGGGAGTTGTGGTCCAGATCTCTTACTGATCAGCTGTTATATTCTGGGCCCTGGCCTTTCTTTCTTTCTTCCTCCTCTCTAAAAGAAAGAGTTTGGACCAGATGACTCCTGTCAGTTCACAAGATTCATGCTTCTCTTCACTTCCAGGAAAATGATTACCACAAAGATACCCTTATTTTGCAACATGCTTTTAGGTCATCATTTTCCTACTCTTGACAAACACCTAATAAAGAATGGCTACATAGGAGCACGTCAGTCGTTTAAGCATCTGACTCTTGATTTTGGCTCAGGTCATGATCTCACAGTTCATGAGTTGAAGCCCTGCATCAGGCTCTGTGCTGACAGTACACAGCCTGCTTGGGATCCTCTCTCCCCTTCTCTTTCTGCCCCTCCCCTGCTCACACGGTCTCTCTCTCTCTCTCACATAAATAAACTTTAAAGAATGGCTATATAAATACATAAATTATTTCTGGCAAGATCGAACGGTATACATAAACAGAAGACACAAAGAAAAGGATGCTGGCGATTACGGCAGAGACAAGGAACCCATGCTGTCCTCCTGGGGACACGTGTTCCTCCACCCAAGCAATAACAAAGCTGGAATCCAGGGGCTAAAGATGAGGTGACTGCTGTAGGTTCTGGAACAAGCTTGTGGCCTCTCTGGCACAGGCTGGATTTCGTAACATCTGTTTACTATCGCCCCTGCACACATTTCCAGGCCCCACAGCAAACCTGCCTCTATCACTCCCCTTAACTTACTTATAGAATGATACATCAGATATTCTAATAAATGCATCAAGCATCTGGCTTCCCTTCCACTAGCTGAGGAATTCAAGGAGTTAAATTTTGCTGGAGTTAGCAGTCTTGACCCAAAGATGCAGAAAGGAGAATATGAGAACACTCCTATTTTGTGACAGTTTTGTTGTTCTTAACCTAGTACTTTGATTCCGTTATTCTTCTTCCAGACCATCTTTCTGCCTGCTGCTTGGAAACGTGGTCAGGTTCTTCTGGCTGCATTAACATATCCAATAAAGTCCTGTCTGTAAAAACAACAGCAAATAAAAATTGCCCATGAAGGATTGCAGGCCACTGAGTGGCAAGCAGTTTAACTGCTCAAAGGAAACTTGAGGCAGCTTTGAATGAGCTTCTGAACAGCTCAAGTGCAAGGGATCAGGAAGAGCTAGCTGGGTCAAGGCAGCTTTCCTAGTAACAGGGACACCTTGCCATCTGAGGGTCAAATGTGGTTCATTACCGCCAAACTTTAGTAACTAATTCATGGCCGTGATTTGCTCCACTTCCTGAGTTAAAGGTCAACTGTAATGCAGGAATATTATTTGTCTACCACTATATTCCCCTTTATAGACACAGGGTAACGCCATAAAGTTTCTCAAAACTGTACATAGTACCAAATTCTACTGTGCATATGCTCACAGCTGGCCAAGTTCTACCCAAAGCAAAAATGTCAAATTCAGGGTCAGACTGCATATACACAGGAAACAAATACCGCAATATTACAGAAAATCCCTAGTCGGTTGGAAAAAAGGAGGTTCTTGGCTTTGAGGACCTTGCCTGGCCTATCACAAAGAGCCACCAGCTAAGGTGACTAGAAAGAAAAAAGCCGTCACCAGAGAGCAAGGTGGGTCAGTGGTGTGCAGTCCCAGTCACTCTGCTTCCAAACTGGAAACACATTCATTCGCCCTGTGATCACTTCATCCTGCCACACCCCTTTCTCTTAGGTACTGGTTTTACATTTTAAAACTCGTTTTTCTCTGTTAGTGCTCTCAATGGATGGCAATCAGAATATTTTGTTCTGTTTGACAGCAGTTAACTCTACTCCATCTGAGAGAAGACATGGTGGTGAGTGACTTAAACGGCCCTCTTCGTTTTTATTTAACAAACCATTTTTTCATAGCACTTACAGTGTGCCAGGCATTCTTCCAGAAACTTCATCAGTGCCAGCTCATTTAATCCTTACAAATCAAGGGTTAATCAAGTATAATTAAACATGAATGAAAGTGGCACACACTACTTTGACGTAACAGAGTTACAAGACTTTTCTTTTTTTTTCTGGGCTTAATGAAGATGCCCTTCCCAACACTCCCTGCCTTGGGACGCTGAGTTTAAAGACCAGTGGGGAGAGGCTCCTGGGTGGCTCGGTAGGTTAAGTGTCCAATTCTTGATCTCGGCTTGATCTCACAGTTTGTGAGATCGGGCTCTGTGCTGACAGCACAGAGCCTGGTCAGGATTCTCTCTCTCCCTTGCTCTTTCTCTGTCCCTCCCCCCATCAAAATAAATCAATAAACTTAAAAAAAAAAAAAGAGTAGCGGGGAGAGAGGAGGCACATTTTTCACAGAGATCATGAAATCTTCCCTCCAAAAGGAATACAAATCCTATCACTGTTTGCCATTATCTACTCCAGTAGGACATACACGTGTGCTATATATCCAGCAGAAATGTGCCATATATGTACAAAAATCATGCACAAGAATATTCATAGCAGCACTGTTCTTAGCACCACAAAGTAAAAACAACCTAAAGGTTTATCAGCAATAAAACAGATAAATCAATTGTGGTATATCCACACAACGGATTATTCTCCAGCAACAAGAATCAACGAACTAAAAATACATCCAACAGCACGGATGAATCTCACAAACATGATGCCAAGTGAAGGAAACAGACACAACGGAAATACACACTGTGTCATTCCATTTATACGAAGTTCAAGGACACGAAAAATTGATCTAGGCTGACAGATGTTACAACAGCGGTTGCATACGAAGGGGTGGGAACTGCCTGCAAAGGAGCACAAAGGAACTTTCTGAGGGGATGGAAATGTTTTATATTTTGATAAGGGTGTTGTGTACAGTCTATGTCCATTTATCAAAATTCATCCAACTGTACACTTAAGATCTATGCATTTCACTGCATGTACCTTTTACTTCAACATGAGAGAGAGACGTGATGTCACGTGGGTTCTAAGACTCCTGAAGCCATGGGCTTCTGAACACATCTGCTGTCCTGCACATGCTGCCGGGGCAAACCCACAATGTGTAGCCTAATCCAGCTGCTGAAACCAAGCCAAGACCGAGAAACTGGACACAGGAGTCCTCTAACCCAGGTCACCTCCTATACTCACTTTATTCATTCCCCGTGGAAGATGCTGGCCATGGAAGGTTGATGAGGAGGTGCCAAAACTCTTTGGCTCTCAGGCTGAGTCTGAACACCCTCCCAGAGTTTTCTGCTTTATAATTCAATACGACCAATTTCTGGCCCCGGCAGGAGGCAGGTCCCGCAGTAAGTATATCTGGGCATGGCTCTCACCATATTCACCTAATGCTGCTCTCCTTCCTGTATCTTACCCACGGAAGAAGGGAGACTGCAGGATTAAGACATTTAGGCATCTAGGATTTTGGAGGGTTGAAATGGCAAACTTATAATTCATCCTCCAAACCCACAGTAGCCAAGTTTGAATGAGCACATGGTCGACCAGGTAGAGACTACATTTCCCAACTGCCCTTACGGGTAGATGGACTCATGTGACTATGCCCTCACCAGTGGAATGTGAGTAGAAGTGTCATGTGCAAATTCTACTTGCTTTTAAAGGAGACTGTCCTGAGTCTCCACTGTTTCCCCCTTTGCATAGGCTGGGAAAACAGGGTAGCAGCGACCTGTCTTCAACTAGAAGAAGACAACACTTGTGCAGATTTAAGAGCTACAAAATGGTCTGAAACCAGGTCCCTGAACAATTCCCGGAGCGTGCTATGCCACTAGTCTGGCCCACTCACCACTGGACTACCATGTGAAAGAGAAATTTTGATCTTACTTCAATCATTCTTTTTGAGGTGTCTTTGTTACAGCATCTGAACTAATACGCCCCAGCACACAAACTTTTGAGGCTCGTGGTCTCCAGGCAGGAGTTTCCAAGTCTCACAGACTATCTAGCTCAGTAATTTATATTCCGAAGTTCAGATCATACTAGTAAATGAAGACAGCACCTACTTTTCCTATCATACGACGTCATCCTTGTTGCTTCAACTAGTCCCTCACCATCTACAAGATACTATCAACTCCTTATTCAGGTGTACAAGGTCCTTTGAAGACATAGTCCCGCCCTCCACACTTAGCCTCATGGCATGTGCTTGCTTCCCATGTGTCCCATGTTATAGTCACCCTGGATGCTCCCTGAGGGCACCCTGCACATGAAGAACACTAAGCTCCAATTTCTGTTCTGGCCAAGCAGAACGGCCTTTTCACCATCCCCATCCCACACTCTCTCCTGCCCGCAAGGTTATTCCTACTATGAATTCCAAACCCAGCCCAAAAGACCCCAGGGAAGCTTCTTAAAAACCTCCAAGCCGAGGGGCGCCTGGTGGCTCAGTCAGTTACACATCCAACTCTTGATTTCAGTTCAGGTCATGATCTCATGGTCATAAGATCAAGCTTCGTGCTGGGCTCCACGCTGGGCATGAAGCCTACTGGACAAATTCTCTGTCTCTCTCCCTGCCCCCCACTCTGCCCCTCCTAACCCCCTGCTGCCTCTCTTGTGCTCTCTCTCCAAAAGAAACAGAAAAACCTCTAAGGAGAATAACTTCCTCCCTCTGGTATGCTTCCACAGCATTTTGGGCAAACCTTCATTAAGGCATTTATTACTCTGAGCTCTTAGGGCTTTATTTACATGTCTGGCCTCACAGCTGGAACATATGCTCCAAAGACCAAATCCCCGAAGACCAAGACCATATGCCTTGCCCATTTTCATAACCTTGGCATTTAGCAAATGATCTGGCTCAGACTCAGTGAGAGGTGAATGAAAGAAGGACTGGGGGCGCTTAGGTGGCTCAGTTAAGCGTCTGACTCTTGGTACAGCTCAGGTCATGATCTCACGGCTCGTGGGTTCGAGCCCTGCATCAGGCTCTGTGCTGACAGCACGGAGCCTGCTTAGGATTCTCTCTCTCTCCCCGCCCCCTCTCAAAGATAAACCAACATTAAAAAAAAAAAAAAAAGAACAGAAGAGGAGGCATATTTCAAAATTCTATACGTACATTATTACACTTACCTGTTCAGTGCAAATGCATAATGGAATTTAATATTATGCTGATCGGCCAAGTCACACGTAGGCAGCATTTTTAGTGTTTCTACTAGCTTCACCATAGCATCATAGTCCTGTTGGCAAGAGGTCCCACGGTGAGAAGGAGATGAAACACACAGCTCTTCACAGATTTTTCTGAACAGTTATAAACATGACTGCCTCAGCATTTAAATACAAGCTTTTCCCTACACACAGCATTTAGTGAAGTTACTTACAGCCCGTAAGAGAACAGAAATAACATTGTTTTTAAACCCAAAATGGATGAGAGAGAAGACAGACAAAAAATCCCTGCTACCAGAGGCCACAAAAAGATCAAGGGAAAGAAGTGTAAAGGCAACAAAAGCAAGCAAATGAGTCCAGCAGCCCGAAAATAGCTACCACGCTTTGAGGGCAGGCGAGTTAACACTAAGAGCACAGCTGTGGGTGAAGATGAGCGAGATAAAAACATACACAAAATCTTACGGTCACTTGCTGTGTTAAGAGAGGAAACATGCCAGGTCCTTCCTATTTTGCCAGAACTAAGTGAATTCATCTAGACCAGGGTTTCTCAACCTTGGCACCATCGACATTTTGGGGCTGGATCATTCTTTGCTGTGGGGGCTGTCCTGTGCATTCTGGGATGTTATGCAGCACCCGAGGCCTCAACCCATAAGATGTCAGTAGCACCTCCCCCTAGCCTCCAAGTTGTGAAAGCCAAACATGTCTCCAGACACTGTCACATGTCCCCTCGTTGAAAACCATAGCTCTAAACTGCATAATTACCCAGGGAAAAATTGCTACTGTGTTTGTCTCAGCTGGGTCCCCTCTGAGCAATGCCATCTGCTACCCTTCCAGCCAGGCTTTGAATCCCGGTTACTGGCCAACTTGCTGACAATCAGCCACAGTTAGCTGAAGAGGACTTCCCACTGAAATCCCATGCCTGTCGTGTGCCTCTGCACCTTGAGGCCACTGCTCGAGAGAAGGAGACAGTGTATCCCTCTTGGGGTAAGCTTCTGGCTTACCTTTGAGCCTGAGAGTCCTACCCACGGAAGGTTATAAAAAGATGTGTGACGGCGAGGACAGAAGGAAGCCAGCAGCTCAGATGGAAGAAAGATTCAAAAAGGTCATTCCCATTCTCTTGTCCCCTAGGCCATGATCTAATCATTGTCAAAATTCCTAACAGCATCTGCTGTTAAAGTCAATTAGATGCGCCTGTTTGTCGCCAGGCAGGCGTGCCTTAGTGGTTGACCCTTCTTCCTTTGGGTCGTCAAGGGATGCCTCGCTCATTTAGATTTAAAGACCTGTGGTCCACAACCTCCAATATGGCTTTGTAGAGTTCTGCAGGGAAGGCCCACTATCGTGTGTTCCCCCAAAGGGAAGGAAGTCAAGACATCCTTACAAATGGCTCAAAAGCATTTAACTTGGAGGGAGGAAACCATTTCTTTCATGGTACCGCATCCCATAAACTCTTTCTCAAGGACTCTCCACAAGTCTCTGATGCTTGTTTTAGAATAAGTGTCTGCATTCCCTGGGTCCTGGATGTGCCTCTGCTACTCCTGCTCTGTCATTAATGGGTGGTGGGAAACAAAGAAAGAAGCAACAAAGGCCTAAAGAGGCATAGTGGAGGAGTTAAGAGCAAGGACAATGGAGCCAGCTGCCTCAGTATAAATCGTGACTTTGCCAACTGCCGTGTGACCCTTGGACTTAACTTCTCTCTGCCTCATATTTCCTCATTGGTAAAATGGAGATAATCAGACTACACATCCCATAAACTTGTGAAGAGAATCAAATTAACGAGTATTTGCCAAGAGCTCGAAACGGTGCCTAGCATAAAGTGCATCTAAACTGTGAAATTCTAAGTTCCTTTTATTAAGCAGTACTGTGTATGAGATTCTGCTGGAGTGGCCATCTGATCACACAAAACCTCCAATGTTACGACCACAACAGATATGCTAGGTGACCTATGACCTAGCCATATACCTACTTAGTCTATAAAATAGATACCTAACCATACACCTGGTGTAAGAGTACTTCATATGAGGAATTAATTCCTTATGCCAAAGAAGAACCCCCTATGTGCTAGCCTCCATTAAAGGTACTCATACCTGGATGTCGCGGTAGGATAGCAGTAAATTAATGATGATGTCTGGGGTCAGAACCTCGGTGTTGTCCATGCGGAGCTTGATCCGAGCCAGCTCCTTCGCCAGTTCATCACCCTGGTATTTCTCTCGGGCTCTCCGGATGTCGTTTAACAAGGCTTCTTTGTAATAAGCACTGGAGAGGGAAATACGAAAACCCCCAGTCGCGTCTACATGCATCTGGGACTCCGCTTCCTTCAGCAGCTCAAACTAGGTTCTCGCAGCCACGACTCAGGTTAATACACGGGGGCCTCTCCCAGACCTAAGCCTCCCTGCACCAGCAGAGAGAGGAGACCTGTCCTACTTGCTAGTCCCATTCTGTAGCAACTAACCACTTGACATCAACATAGAAATTCAGTTCATTATGACCTTGAAAATATTTTCAAAGTTGACCTCCATCTGTATTTGGATGATGCATAGGACTTGCTACTGAGCCCTCCCCCGAGATTTTCAAACACAAAGAGAGCAAGAGGTTACCTTACTTGAATCATTATTTCCCCCACTATTAACGCATTATCACAGAGCCAAATATAACCCCAAAACCATGCAACACGGTACATTGAGAATGTCATTCAAATCAATCTATTGGGTACCGCCCACCTAATAATCCTAAAGCTTTTTCCGGTTGGCCAAGAGCCGGAAACTGGATGTGCCCACGAGCAATCCAAGAAGCTGTGCCTGGAAGCTTATGAACAACCTCTGCCCTTCACTCCCCTGGTCATTTTCAACTGCCAGAATGCTCTTCTGATGTAAAACTAATCTTCCTTCACGGTGGGATCTAGTCAATAATAGAGATGTATGAAAACATCTAAAGCACTTCAAATCCACACTGGAATCCCTTACCACAGCCTCTCAAAGAATCAATGCTAGTACCTGGGACTTGGTTTAGAACCTTTAAAAATGATCCAGTTTGATGTACAGAAGGCCAACTTACAATGGCCGTAGATTTAAATAGGTTGCCTACTTTCCAAGCAATGTTTTCATGGAGCCTGGGCAATGCCAAGCAGTAATATACTCTCATCCCATTAGGTAGCTGGGAGGATTTCACCACAGAGAAAAACTAGGCCATTCATTAAAGAAAGGAGCAGGCTCAATTTAACAGTCTTGAGAGAAAGAGATACAATACATAAGAATAAGAGTATTACTTATTTTTATTATAAAACTATGCCAAATAAATATGAATAGAGTACACAGCCTAGTCCAATGCTTATAATAGGACCTCGATTAACATTTCAAGAATGAAGTGATGCCCCAGAGAAAATTAGTGCATTGCTTTTTTCTCTCTTATTTGTCTATTGCTTATCATCCCAATGAGCAAATTAGCAGATTCTACCAGTGTTTAAAATTCTGTCATTAATCTAATGAGTCATTAAGTTGGGTGACAACCACTGTCCATTTGGTGGACCATAAAGGCATCAATGATATTAAAGTGTTATTAGTTTAGCCTTACAAAGTTATACTTGAGTTTAGTCTTGTTTTCAAGGCTAATTCTGAAAAACAGTCTCAATAAACTAAGAAACCTCAGAAAAGTCATACCTTGTAAGTAAATAAACAAAACACTGAACGGAGTATGGCTTGGGGACACCATCTATGTAATTCACACGCAGCCATTTCTGCCCGTGGTAATGAGGGAAGATGCTGCTAATCGATGTGAACCTGGCAATGGCTTCAAACCGCTTCTCAGCACAAGGCCAAGGCAGCTGTCACCAATCCATCGGAGTTGACACCTGAGCTAAGGACATATCTGCCACCCCTCTTGTACAGGTTTTATACCAGAAGCACCATTTACCCTCTCACCAACCAATCAAGGGGTGGAAGTGACCAACAGGTATTTCAAGTCCCCTGAAATGATACTACTCAAGAGGCATTTTCCTACTGATACATACACACGCTTAATGAAAAACAAACTTGGGTCGACTTCTTGCGAGACCCTGCTCGTCGGGCAGACGCAAACCAGCCTATTTCCTTGTCAGACCTAAACACATGGTATTTGAGGAGCTTTCTCTCTAAACGTCACTAAAATGTTCACTGAGCAGCAAGGGGTGATCGAGTCAGGCTCTGCAGGAATGTGCCACAAAGGGACCCCATTTGCTGTCTGCGTTGGCATTTGGTCACACAGATCTGGGTTTCCAGTCTCATTTTCCCATTAAAGCGTACACAAGGAACTCTGCGTCCAAATAATAGATGATAGGATAGAAGAAGAGAACAGACCGTGAGCAAGCGTGTACCTCACGCCACTGCCACAACAGTCACATGTCACAGTTTGGGGAGCTGCCACCTGAGCCACAGCGGGACGTGTGGTCCTTTCCATTTCAATGTAAGTCAATTCTGCCAGGGCTTTGGATTTTCATTTGTTTTGCAAGGACGAATCCTTCTTGTGACCGAACTTACAGGAGTAAATCCTTTAAACTGGCTGCAAGCAAAATCACTAGATGCTTTGGTTTAGTGGATAATTTGTGGCCTCCCACTTCTGGAGTGAGAACATGCTAAGGCGTGGTTCCCTGAGCACGGACGCTCAGACAGGTGACCTGCCATTTACAAGGCTGCAAAGCACAGAATCGTCTGAGCCAGGATTCAGACCCAAACCTGCTCACCTCTGAATGAGTATTCCATACCTTCTCTGACATAAGCCTACAAAGAACACATCCCAAGACATCCTGACATGAGGATGGCTGTGGCTTGACTCAACAGATCTGACTTTATAGCACAAGAATTTATGACCTGAATGACCTTGCTGAGCCATTTTAACAACCCCAACAACTGCATGGGGTAGGGGGGAGTGAAATCATGTTCAGAAATGATCTTAAAACAAGGAATCTTAGGGTTGAAAGAGCAAGAAAAAACCAGTGACTTAACTTCCTTATTTTCTAGATGAGAAAATGGCCACAGAGACTTATCAAAGTCACATGGGGAGTTGGCGACAGATACAGGCTCGACCCTCACCTCCTAACTCCAGTTCTACTCTCTTTTGGCTACACCCCAGTGGCCCAACTTAGTGAGGTAGCAAGAAGAATAAAGGCTTCCAGAAGAACTTAGAAAGGATTAGCTAGGGTTCCCCATTCTCTGGGCATTATGATCTCCTAAGGGTCTATTGCCTCCATGAACGTGAAGGGCAATGTTTGGCAAAGCTCCCAGGGTTGAGGACGGTGAATAGGCATTACCATGAGGTCACGTGGATGTCCTTGAGGAGGCTGATAAACCTGTCCACCAGGGGCACACACAGTGGGCCCAGGATGGTGTCCCAGTTGGGCTGCATGTATTCCGAGGCACGCCTCTGGGCATCACTCTCGCAGCAGAAATAATCAGCACATGGTGTCACGATGTACGGGATGAAATAATAATTTCCACTGGATGCCTGGAAAAAAGAAACAAAACACGTTTCACAAAGTAACTGATGCAGAAGCAAAGCCCTGGATTCAGGCAGGTGGAACCTGGTAGGGCAGGGAAGGAGAAAGTACCTGAGAATGATTAACTGTGTATGCAAAAGGACGATGTGTCTATCAGGCACAAAACTGGAAACCACTCAATTCCACAAGCTTCAACACAAAAATTTGGTTTCAGAGGCTGGACTGATCTGTGGACGGCTCTGAACTTCACTGGCAGAGCTTTTAGGGTTTCAAGTCTTGGACACTACATCATTTCACTACGGGCCCCCCAAATCAGAGTGAGCTTGGGACCCACTGATGACCAAGAACTGCAATGTAAAGGCAGATACTCTTTTTTTCAGCATAGATGCAAAAGCCCCATTACTTGATAATTTAACCACAGCTGAACTATTCTAAACTTTGTTGAGTAAAAATCGTTTTTGCAGGAAGCAGGTATCAATAACTATGACTAGTCTTAGAGCTATTTTGGAAAAGGATGTTAGAAAGTTTTATATTGTCCAATACTACTCAGGTAAAACAGTATCTTTTTTTCTAAGAAATAATTACAATTTGACTATGAATCATGATCCATTGTAAAGCATAAACACTACCTCTGAAAAGCATTAGATAATGCTCAATTTTTTAGCACATTTGAGACTAAAATGCATTCTTACACGACCTTCTTCTGTCAGTCAATCTTTTGTCTACACGGTCATAAAAAGCAACTAGCTTGGGGCACCTGAATGGCTCAGTCAGTTAAGCGTCTGACTTTCGCTCAGGTCAATGATCTCACGGTTCATAAGTTCAAGCCAAACATCAGGCCCTGTGCTGACAGCTCAGAGCCTGGACCCTGCTTCAGATTGATTCTCTCTCTCTCTCTCTCTCTCTCTCTCTCTCTCTCTCTCTGCCCCTTCACCATTCACACTCCCTCTCTCAAAAATAAAAACATAAATAAATTTAAAATTAAAAAAAAGCAACTAGCTTAAAATTCCAAACTTCCTAATTCCTATCTCTTCACTTAGTTTTAAAGAATGTATATGATGCCAGAAATAATTCATCTGATTTTTCCTCCTTAATTTTTAAAACTAGACTAGTGGAATTTTTCAAACATTTTAGAATAATACACACATAACCTTGGGAAGCACACTTTCTCCAAGAACAGGAAACCAAATAAGCAATATAGCTTCTTCTAAACGAGAAAGAAATTCATTAAATACAGAAAAAAAAAAATGGTCAGAACACTACCATCTCAGATCAAACAGAAGCTGTGGGAAAACCTACCACATTGGGGAACTGATTTCAAATACCTACATGACTCATATTTTTAAGTCTTCCTTTTGAGTAAGATTTGCTTACACAAGAACAGGTGGATTTCTTATGTCCACCTGAACTCAAACTCTAACTCCTTGTCCTGAGACTCTCTCTCTCCTTCGTACCTTGTAGAGGGCATCTCTAAGTCCTACTCAGTCATGTTTCTAGGCCCTGAATTATTTTGTTAAGAAAAAGTTACTAGCGCTGCTTCGTTCAAACACATCTTAGACTGGGTCAGCGAACCTGTTCTATCAAAGGCCAGACGGTAAGGGTTTTTGATTCTGTGGGCCAGTTTCTGCTGCAGCTCCTCACCTCTGTGGCATGAAAGCAACTGTAGACAGCATAGAAATGAACATAACTATGTCCCAATAAAACTTTATTTGTGGGCACAAATCTGAATTTCGTGTTCTCACATGTCCTGGAATACTCCTCACCTTGTGACATCTTCCAAACACTTAAAAGTGGAAAAACCCTTCTGAGCTGACAGGTAACGCAAAAGCAGGTGGCAGGCCAGCCACGTTGTACGTTAAGCTCCTTGATATCCCATTATTCCTGAAAATAAGATTTTCTGAGAATGCTTACCCTGCTGCAGAACAATAGCTGAAGACTGTCCCTGTGGGCACCAGATAGTGGGGTTCAACCACTCAAAATGCAGATACCAGTGCGTTATAAACAGAGATGGCAAGAATCCAGGGTTGTGGGTGGTAACTGGGGAACAGGGAGAAGACTGCCAGCTACTTCCCAGCAATCACTGGGAAGTGCCTGCACCAGGAGAACAAAGACCCCAGTTAAGATCTTCAAATTCTCAGAGAGATATTGGTATTGACCAGCAAAGTCAGGATGTGGTGGGTTAGACTCTGATTTCTCCCTCATCTCTAACAAAATGCCATGTTGTTGAGGTAAGCTAAAAGCCATTTATTCAGTCAGAAGCGTAAACTGGTTCTTCCACAAAGTAGCTGAGTTTATGGTAAAAAGCCTTCCGATTTCAGACAGAGGGAGAAGGGAGCTATGTGGATCAGTGAGGTCTAGAAGGTAAAATATCTGTGAGGAAGAAGAGTTGGGTTTTTTTCCCCCCCAAAAAGAGCTAGACGGGAAGGGGGCAGGGGGCGGTGAGAACCTTCTCAGATTATCTCCTCAGAAAAACAGCCCTAGCTGATAAAAAATTTAAAAAAAAATTTTTTAAGTCTTTATGAATTGTGTGAAGAGCATATACCAACGGAGAGACATTTATTCAAGAAAATCAACTAATCTTGGTAAGAACAGCGAGACTCTAGCATTTGAGCTATGACCCGCTTCTCCCCTGTCCTCCAGCCCAGTGTGACAGAAATGCTGCCCTGAGTGGGTACAGCCAAGTAGACGGGGCTCCCTCTCACCCCACAACCTCTACTCTGACAGTTTCTCCTTGGGAAGGCCAGGCCGCCAGCATTCTCATCCACCCCGGCCCTGTGCTGGAGAAGCTCTATCCTGGGCAACTGCAAGAAAGAGGACCAGAGCAGGGGGAGGAGCCTGCCTCTCTCAGAACGCTCCCCTGCTTTAGCGTGGGGTACCGAGCAAGGGTGGCAGCCCCTGATCTTCTTGGCTTGGCCTATTTCACCAAGAAAACTGGGCTCTGATCGTTTTTGTCCCAGATCACATAGAACAAAGGTTCCACGTCAGGAAAGGCAAGCTGGGAAGATCAGGCGCTGCCATCCTTGCTCGGTAACCCCCTGGAAAGCAGGGGAGCGTTCTGAGAGAGGTAGGCCGCTACCCCCCACCGCCCAGCTCTGGAGCAGTGGGGCACAGGCTCTGCCTAGGACTAGAGGCATGCTGTAGGAAGGGAGAGGCCCGCAGCAACCCAGAAGTGGACTGCCAGGATGCAGAACACAGCATGGGCAAGTGCAAACTTAAGAGCACTATCAAAAACAACGGAGATTTTTGTGGCAGGAAATTAAGAGGAAGTTGGTAGTTCCAGGACAGCAATAGGTGAAAGGCAGACCAGCTAGTTTAACACAAACAGGGAAGAGAGAGCTAAGAAGAACCTTCATGAGGTCAGAGTAAACCTTGGAGACGGGCCTTAACCACCCCCGCAAAGGTACCCAACTTTAATTATATCAGACTATGGAACACTGGTGTCTTGGGCCTCATCAAAAACACAGTAATCAGAGTATTACTCGGCAATCAAAAGAATGAAATCTTGCCATTTGCAACTACATGGATGGAACTAGAGGGTATTATGCAAAGCGAAACTACCAGTCAGAGAAAGACAAATATCATATGACTTCACTCATATGAGGACTTTAAGATAAGAAAACAGATGAACGTAAGGGAAGGGAAGCAAAAAGAATATAAAAACAAGGAGGGGGACAAAACATAAGAGACAAATACAGAGAACTGAGGGTTGCTGGAGGGGTTGTGGGTGGGGGGATGGGCTAAATGGGTAAGGGGCATTAAGGAAGACACTTGTTGGGATGAGCACTGGGTATTACACATAGGGAATCAATCACTGGCATCTACTCCTGAAATCACTACAGCACTATATGCTAACTTGGATGTAAATTAAAAATTAAAAAAAACCACAGTAGTCAGCTAATAATTAAGGTGTATTCTCAATACAAGAAGAACTTAAGGAAATCAGGAAGAGATACAGTCAAGGAGAGCCCAGGTATAATCACGGTCACCCCTGGCTGGGGGTGGCAAGGTCAGAGTAGCTGTGTACATGGCCGAGGCTGTACCCTCCAAAGAGTCACACCGCAGGCCGCACGTTGTGGAGCAAACAGACTTCGCTGAACTAGTCTATTCAAGTCACTAGACAAACAAACCAACCGACAAACAACAAAAATAAGCACCAGAGACAGCCGGAAAGAAATGAGTATCCAGAGTTGCTATAATGCATTATCTGAAATATCCAGTTTTCAACAAAAAAGAAACAAAACATGCCAACAAACAGGACAGTGTGATCCATACACAGGAAACAAGCCGGCAATAGTAGCTGCCTTTGCAAAGGCCCAGATACTGGATTTATGAGACAAAGACTTGAAAGCAGATATTATAAAGGTATTCTAAGAACTAAAGAAACCAAGCTGAAAAGAATGAAAGAAAGGTATGATGACAATGTCTCATCTAATAGAAGATGTCAGTGAAGAGACAGAAATTACAAACAACCAAACAAAAACAAAAAACAAACCAGCAAATGGAATTTCTGGAGTTCAAAAGTACAAGGACCAAAATTAAAAATTCACTGAAGGGGCCCAACAGGAAATCTGAGGGCAAGAAAGAATTAGCAAACTGGCAGACAGATCAACAGATGATGCCATCTGAGGAACAGAGAGAAAAAGAATGAAGAGAAATCAACAGAGCCTCACAAAAATGTGGGACATCACCCAGTGAACCAACATACATGGCACATTGCAAGAGTCCAGGAAGGAGAGCAGAGAAAGGAGCAGAAAAATATCCAAAGAAATAATTTCTGAAAACTTCATAGATGTGATTAAATGAATCGTTCAATTTCATGTCCAAGAAATTGAATGAACTTCACGGTGGATACTCAAAGATCCATACCCAGAATATATCACGGCTAACATTTTCAAAGACAAAAAGAAAATCTTGAAAGGTAAGAGGATCTTGTCACGCACACGAAACTCCGCTGAAATCAACATCTGACTTTCCACTGGAAATAAGGAAGCCATAAGGCAGGAAGGAGGACATATTCAAAGGGGTGAAAGAAAAAGTAAGTCAGCCAGAACCTTCTATCTAGCAAAACTAGATTTTCAGAATCAAGGGAAAATGAAGATATTTTCAGATCAACAACAACTGAGATAATCTGTTCCTAGAAGAACCACCTTACAAAAACTATTAAAGGAAGTTCTTCAGACTGAAAGTGAGTGACACCAGACACTAATTCTAATTCACTTGGTAAAAACAGAGCATGCCAGGGAAGGTAAACAGTTAATGATAACAGATGATATGACTGGCGGCGCCTGGGAGGCTCAGTTGGTTAAGCGCCTGACTCTTGGTTTCAGCTCAGGTCATGATCTCACAGTTCGTGGGATTGAGCCCTGTGTCCAGCTCTGCGCTGACATTGAGGAGCCTGCTTGGGATTCTCTGTCTCTCTCTGGTCCCCCACCAAAAGAAATAAATAAACTTTAAAAGAAGACTTTCTTTGCCATGCCAATGTGAGGTGTTTGGAATTTATTTTAAAAAAAGATGTTATGATTGACAATTTCTTCTTTCTTAACTAACTTAAGAGACAATCACATTGGCACACCTGGGAGGCTCAGTCAGTTGAGCGTCCAACTCTTGGTTTCAGCTCAGATCATGATCTCACGGTCATGCAATACAGCCCGGCATCGGGCTCCGTGTTGAGCACAGAGCCTGCTTGGGATTTGCACTCTCCCCCTCTGCCCGTCTCCCACTCACTCTAACAATAAAAAGAAAACTGCATAAAATGACATATATAATCATCTAATCTGTATGTAACATACAGAAACGGGATTTATTTGACAGTAACAGTGTAAAAGACGCAGGTGGAAATAACACAAGGTACACAGGCATGAGGAAATTGCACCATGTGTTAACTGGAATCCACAGAAACCAACAAAAAGTTACCAGAAATGGTCAACAAAAAGGTTAATGTAACTCTACAAATATATACATTTCTTTTTTCCTTCTCTCAGCTTATTTAAAAAACATTATACAGAATAATAATTATCACAAAAATATTTACCAACTTTACAACTACATAACCCGGAGTATCCATAACAGACCTGTAACTGAAGGTGCCAGAATCCCACTTATTTGGATACAAGTATGACAGGTCTTAACGCCATTTCTAAAACAAACACTTTGCTGAAATCTTATTCATAGTCTTTCTTCAGCAAGCCCATTGCTCCCAAATAGCACAAAAGTAAACTCTGTCCCCATCCTACTCAAGTCCTCAATAATGAGGTGTGAAAAAAATAGGACCTCGGCAAATAAACGCTACGTGCTGTTCCAGGTTATGGCTCAAGTGGGCAGAGCAAGAGAGGCGCAGGCTCATCAAGACCTGCCCACAGCCAGGCGGGGATCTGATCCTTTGGGCAAATGTTCAGCCACAGAGAAAAATGAGGAGAAAGAGAGGGGATACGTGACGTCTGACAACTGAGCGAGCTGACTGAACAGGACTGCGCAGACAACGGGAATCTGAAGCCTTGGCAAAGTAAAAAATACTCCCTTTGAGAAAATCTCTCGTGAAGTGTATAAAAGTTGAAGAAATTTTACAGAAAGCAATTGGGACTAATGGCTACATTTACAAAAGCGATTCATAAACTTCCAAGTGAAAGCACGGGCTTTTGAGTGCAGTACTTTTGTTCTAAGGAAGAAGAATAGGCTCAAACATCTTCAAATGATGGAGCACATTCAGACTTTTGTTGGTGGGGAGAGCAGAAATTAAAAAGAAAAACACTGATTAGCATAACACATGTCCAATAGCAAACCAAGCTTGTATATTTGTAATTGTTACATTTATAAATGGAAACATCTCAAGAATCCAGCTTAGTAAAACACATTCAACAAAGGCAGCTTAGTTTCCTACAATAAAGGGGCATTAGAACCAGTATGCTAGGCACATTAACATGTAAACCCTTCCAAAAACTCTTCAAATACCTCCCAAAGGAAGATTCTCATATAGTAAGTGGGGTCAGAGAGCAGAGTAAAAGCCACTGGCCTCAGACACCGTGACATTTGGGAGTGGAGGAATGTGTCCTCTGAAAGTTTCTAGTCCCTACCTTAGCAGTGGAGATTTCTAGAACTACTGCCATGTACAGATTCATCACCATGAACAGACTGTCCTGTACCAACACTAGGTTAAAGAACAGGTGCTTTTAAAAAAGCTCTCATTATAAAAGTTTGATTATATAGTCTCAAATGCCATATTTTTTTCCTTTACCAGTCACCAATTTTATTTTTTAAGTTTTAATTTTAATTCCAGGTAGGTAACATACAGTGTTATATTAGTTTCAGGTGTACAATATAGTGATTCAACACTTCCGTACTCGAATGTCGTTTTTAGTGCCTCCCTAATACTCCACATGGTAAATATTTACCGTGTACTTAACCATTCTACTGTTTAACTTCATTCTGAAAATTTTCTTACTGTACACAGAGATGAACACTTTTGCATCTTCACACTGTTGTCTTTTCCCAAGAATGAAATGACTAGAGGAAGTTTAAGGTTCTTGGTATGTGCTGCTGTCAAAGAGGATGGAGCAGAGGCATTTCCTTTTCATCATCTCAGCAGAGCTGGGGAGTGGGATGGATTCCCCCCAACATTTGCTAAGTCAGGTGAGAAAGAAATACCTTATTAATACTGTAATAGGAAGTATCATAGCATCTCTGCTCAAGCATAGCAAGATGGTGGAGAACTGGGATGGCCAAGGATTGAATCCCAGCTCCATTCCACACTAGATGAATGACCCCGGAAAATGTACTTCTCTGTCCGAATCTGAGTGTTCTCATCTTTAAAATGGGGACAATCGTACTGTCAACTTCATTAGGTGACAGGGGCCTAAATATGGTCATGGCACATAGTGGGCATACAGTAAATATCAGCTGTGTTCAACAGTTCTAGACCAGCCCAGGAGTTGTGAACCTGGAGTCTATTAATCCTTGGGAGTCTATGAACTTGAATGAGAAGAAAATTACATCTTTGTCACCATTTACCTTTAAATGAATTGTAAAGCTGTCTTCAGTTAGGAACAGAGGTAACACATCTTAGTTTTCGCGGGACCCGGGACTTTGTCACTAATAGAAATCACAGAATTTTTCCTATCACGTTACACTTCCTGCAGACATCTCAAAATAACCTTTATACCCATTACCAGTCCAAACTTACGATACTTTTGAGACCTGCTGTTTGATCTTATTATTTGAGACATTAATAAAGAAGCACACAGATTATAATATGCAACTTTAAAAAATATTTTAGTAGCTAGGTTTCAGTATAATTTGCCTCCTTTATAATCCTTTGTATTTACTTAAGCATTTTAAGGTATGTTCTGAGAAGGCGTCCATAGGTTCCTCCAGATTGACAACGGGGTCCCAAGGCCCTCCAAAACCTAAGAGTGTCTGCTCCGGACTCCCCAGCAGATGTTTCACATAGAACATCCTACCCGAAGCCCTAAAACACAAGTGTTTCTCCAGTGGGCTTCACATACGAAGACATTTATGGGTAACAGCGTGATTCCCACCCACAAACAGCGGTCTGGATTCTCTAGGACAGCTCAGGAGAGCAGAGCATGCTGTGTTCTTCACCTCACGGTCTAAGGGTTTCAATAATGGCCACCAACCAAGGACACTCAGGACTTTCCCCTCAGCTGGCTCCTGTGTAGCTACTCTATGCAAGAAGGTGAAGGGTTCAAGGCCACCAGGACAGAAACCCAAGGGAAGGGGCCTCACTACACCAGCACTTATTTCTATTTATGGCTAGCAGCAGGTGGCAAAATTGGTCATTAACAGCACAAGTTTTATCAATTAATTCTTTGGAGCAAATAAATGTGTAAAATCTCGTCCCAACAGACTTCCTAATGAGACTTCCAAGCTCAATGTCCTAAAGAACATTTTTTTTATCACAATACAAACGTTTAATCAGTCAATAAATGACCCAGTCAGGAGAGGGGGGGAAATCTAAGGCAGATGGAAGGTGGTTTAACACTATCCAAGATAAAAATGATTTCTGAGCACTCAGGGAAGAAGGCCTATCTTGAATGCTGGCAGAACGTAGTTACTTTGGAGCCTGAATCTTGTAACGCAAAAGGGTTGCAAATCCTTCGTGAAAACGAAAACTAGAAAACCATGCAAAAGTGTTCCCAAGAAGATTTACAGAGCAGATGAACAAATACGGGACAGTAATTTTTCAAAAGTTATTTAACACGAGCATGCATTAAAAAGTCCATTTATTAAGAAAGAGAATCCAAGTCAGGGGCTGCTCAAAAAAAAAAAAAAAATGAGGGGCACCTGGGTGGCTCAGTCGGTTAAGCGGCCGACTTCGGCTCAGGTCACGATCTCGCGGTCCGTGAGTTAAAGCCCCGCGTCGGGCTCTGTGCTGACAGCTCAGAGCCTGGAGCCTGATTCAGATTCTGTGTCTCCCTCTCTCTGACCTTCCCCAGTTCATACTCTGTCTCTCCCTGTCTCAAAAATAAATAAACGTTATAAAAAAAATTTAAAAAAATGATTACAAGGTGTTAAGCCTAATAGATACAATTCTTTGTCTAGTCAGTTACAGGAGAATTTTCAAAATCCCACACATGCACATCAGAGGAATGCAGGTGTTTTTGTTGTTGTTGTTGTTGTTGTTGTTGAAGATCGATGCAAACAGCATTCCGTATTGCTACTTTTCTCTATTTGGTCAGGATAAGAACTAATAATACACAGAAGCCCAATAACAATTTCAACTGAATCATCAGGCTGTTGTGACACTTAAAAGGTAACTCAAGATCTCACTGCTGGAAACAGGCCACGCAGTGTCAAGTGAACTACTGCAATTGCTCATCTGCTTTGTTCAAACAAATAATGGCTATCATAATCCTAGAATTATTTTAGATCTGGCAGGAATTTCAGTAACCACCTGATTGATCATCTCATTTTATACAGGAGGAAACTGAGACCCAGAAAGGTTAACCAACTGGCCCACAGAGGACCACAGAGCCAGACGACCTCAGGTCCTTCCCCTTCCTCCTCAGGATTCTTGTCAGTAACCGCCATTGTGGCTTAATTTTGAAATACCCTTAATAAAGCAAGCCATGTTACACAAAATACCTATCACAAACAGATGGGTAAATGAACTGTATGGTATATGAATTGTATCACAATTTAAAACAAATAAATGGGTATCTTCAGACACCAAAGACTTATTCAGTTGGTAGGCAGAATTACGTATTGCTGTTTTGGTTCTAACACTGGCCCTGTGAAATGGGACATCACTCCTGTGACATTCGAGAGGAACAGACAAAAGCGTTGTGGTTTGCACTTCCAGAATACTCCAATTTGAAAGAGATCACAAGACCACAAGCACATAGGGAAAAAACAAAAGGCATCAAGACTAGAGAAAAGAGAATTTAAGATGAGGTAGAAATACCAGGGGCGCCTGGGTGTCTCAGTTGGTTAAGCGTCTGACCAGCTCAGGTCATAATCTCGCAGTTCATTAGTTCGAGCCCCTCTTCGGCCTCCACATTGAAAGTGTGGAGCCTGCTGGGGATATTCTCTCTCTCTCTCTCTCTCTCTCTCTCTCTCTTTCTCTGCCCCTTCCCCCACTTTCATTCTCTCTCTCAAAATAACTAAAAAAAAAAAAAAGGTGAGGTAGAAATACTAAAAAATAGCTATACGAGACAAATATTCAAAGGACACAGGTTTTCACGTAAATCATATTCCATGTGCAAAATAAAATTCTGCCTCTCCATTTACTGGGAGACATAGCCTTCTTGTTGGAAATTGGTTCTTCACTAATAAAAGTGGTAAAAATTCTGATCTGAACTCAGAAAACCCAGAGGATATCTAAAGGAGAAACGAAATTTGATTGTCCTTTTACCAAAGTGTGCCTAAGCAATCTATATCATCTTTGATAATTTTGGATCCCAAGTCATGGCAAACTGAAAAGTGAGGAACGCAAGAGGGAAAGACCAAGAGAATTCTGTTACGCTGAACTTGAGTACTAAATTTGCTTGTAAGCCAAGAAAAAGACTTCCAATATTGTAGAAAATGTACCCAATATTGCCAATGTCTGTTTCTCAAAGAATTTCCAATTTACTGGGATTATAGAGATAACTATTTCAATGGGAACAATGAGTTTCTCTTAAATTTCATTGGCTTTGCAGAAAAAAAAAAAACCCCACCTAGTCCTGAGGTCAAGAACCAGATTAGTCTTTTAATAAGGTGCTTTTTAATAACATGATCCTAGCTTAGAAATTTAACTTTCATTTTTAAAAACCAACTGTGAACTCTGCCTTTAGGACATGACAAATGAAAATATGGTCTAGTGCACTTTTAACAATTCTTTCTATAAGTACTGAGTGGAATATCTCATCCTCTCCTGGTAATTTTCCTAGGGGACAGGGCAGGTTTATGGCCTCGTGTTTCCTTCTGGCGAGGCTATGATATGTATAGCTTCCAGGTAATTACCCACAATTCAATGGAAGAAAATGATTTCTGTGCCTCTCAGCCTTAGAGATACAATCCTTCGTCGTGGGGCATACAGGATTTGCAAATTTCTCCAATAAAATGATTATAATGTGGTGGACACTCAGGCACACAGACACCACCCCCGACCGTCAAGGTAGGATGTGTGGCCCCTGCTGTTAGCTCCTGCCATCCCAAACTGCCTCGGCGCAGACAGTACCTCACCCAAGGTCACACACCTTCCAGGGAGGGCTGGATGCAGGCATGTAAAGGCCTGGCCATCTCACCCCGACTCAGAAAGGCCATTCCAGCTCTAGAGCCCCCCACGGGATCAGCCAAGGCTATCGCTGAGCCTGCCTCCCAGCCTCATCTCTCTCCGCCTGGTCCTGCTTCCTTCCCTCCGCTTCCTCAGCCTTGACCCCAAGGGCACGCCTGAATAAATCTCCTGCACACTCAATTCAGTCTCAGAGTCCACTTCCAGGGGGAAATCAACCTGCAAAATATACCATGGCTTTGAAGGTATGATTATTTTTTGCAAAGGAAAATTAAAACAGTTCAAGAATACCTGTGGACTATGTACCTGAGTAAAAAACTACCAGGAAGTTCCAAGGTTTAATAGATAAAGTAGTCTCTCGGGGTTGGCTAGCATTTCCACTCTTGTTCCCATAAAGGCTCAACCTTGATCTTTCATCACATCAACAGGTTTTCTGAAGTGGTAAAATGCTGAAAATGGCTCTCTTTGGTATCTGTGAAGCAGTAGGAAACAGCTTAAGGATGAAAATAATAGAGAAAAGTAATTTTTCTGGAACTTGGATCAAAAGCTGAATTACACAGAGGGATGGGCAAAAAAGGGGAAGGGGAGTAAGAGTATGCTTACTATGATGAGCACCGGGCAATGAACAGAACTGCGGCATCACTATATTGTACACCTGAAACTAATATACACAACCCTGTTAACTACACTGAAATTAAAATCAAAGTTCATTTAAAAAACCGGAATTATGAGGCACCTGGGTGGCTCCATTGGTTAAGTGTCCAACTTCAGCTCAGGTAAAGATCTCAGGGTTTGTGAGTTTGAGCCCCGCGTTGGGCTCTGTGCTGATAGCACAGAGCCTTCTTGGGATTCTCCCTTTCTCTTTCCCTCTCTCTTTCCCTCTCTCTTTCTCTCTCAATCTCTCTCTCTGCCCCTCTCCCACTTGTGCCCACTCTCTCAAACAAACTTAAAAAAAAAACAGTATTTTTAACTCAAATACTGAAATAAAATGTGCTGAGCGTTGAAGATTTTTGTAAAAAGTATTTTAATATATATATTTTAATATTTACTTAGTTTTTGAGAGAGCGTGCATGCACACCCATGAGCAGGGCAGGGGCAGAGAGCCAGAAGACAGAGGATCGAAAGCATGCTCCCTGCTGATCTTAGGATCGTGAGTTTAAGCCCTAGGATGGGTGTAGAGCTTACTTAAAATAAATAAACTTTAAAAAAATATCCATCCTGAAAATGAAATTAAGAAAACGATTTTAGGGGCACCTGGGTGGCTAAGTTGGCTAAGTGTCCGACTTCGGCTCAGGTCATGCTGCTAGGTTCGAGCCCCGTATGGGGCTCTGTGCTGCCAGGTCAGAGCCTGGAGCCTGCTTCGGATTCTGTGCCTCCCTCTCTCTCTCTGCCCCTCCCCTGCTCATACTCTGGGGCTCTGTCTCTTGCTCTCAAAAATAATTAAACATTTAAAAACAAAACCTGGAACATGAGAATATGAGCATGGTCTAAAAAAGAGCTGAGTACAAAAGGTGATAATGTGTTTCCAAAGAAAAGATGAGCCCAGAATGGCTGCGGACGTGGCCCAGCCTGAAGCCTAGAAATTGGCTTCCTATCCTCCACATCACTGCAAAACAAATGTTCCTAGAAATGGAAGCAAGTGTGCCTACCTGTGATGGTTAATTCTGTGTCACCTCGACTGTCCTGGGGTACCCAGATTAAACATTAGGGCCGGGGGTGGTTATGACGGTGTTTCCGGGTGAGATTAGCAGCTGCGTCAGTGGACTCTGCCACAGTGGGTGGGCATCGTCCAATCCACTGGGGCTTGAACAGAAGCTGAGAAAAAGAGGCATTTGCCCCTCTTGCTCCCTTGCTGCTTGAGATGGGACAGTCATCTCTGATCTTGGGGTTAAAATTTACACCACTGGCTCCCCTAATTCTAAGGCCTCATGACTTGGGACTTAATTACACCAATGGCTTTCCTGGGTGTCCAGCTTGCGGATGGCAGATGGCGGGAATGCTCAGCCCCCATAACTATGCGAGGTGATTGCTCATAGTAAAGAACTCCCTCTCCCTGTGTCTCCTATTGGTTCTGTTTGTCTGGAGAGCCCTAAGACACCAGCCCTCTACCAAATGAAGTCGAGTTCAATACACCATTAGGCACAATCCTAGAAATATAGGATGATTCCGTGAAGGCAGAGATCTCAAAGCCTCTAGGTTTCCATCTCTTCACAAATCACTTCAAGCGTTCAGTGGCATGGAGTGTGGCATTTAATCTGTACGCCTGCCTCACAGGACTTCCTGATTTACTGCCTAGGACTATGTTGTGCCTTTTTTTTTTAAAGCTGTCCAATTATTACAGACCCCAAATTTCATCAGATTCTTTCCCAAAACCTCTGCAGTCAGACAAGCCAGACCTCTGGTTCTAAGCAGCATTAACTCAATCCATATTGAGGGGACAAGCGAGTAAACCCTCCTTAAAAGTCATCTGATTTACCGTGACATTCTTTTTCAATGTTTAATCACTATTAGCTATGAGATGACCATTCTGCTGATCCCAACCTTTTTTTTTTTTTAAAGTTTATTTATTTATTTTGTGTGTGAGAGAGAGAGCGCATGCACATGAGTGGGGTAGGTGCAGAGAAAGCGAGAGAGAGATAGAGAATCCCAAGCAGGCTCCATGCTGTCAGCGTGGAGTCAGACGTGGGGATCAATCCCACAAACCGTGAGATAACGACCTGAGCCGAAATCAAGAATTAGACGCTCAACTGACTGAGCCACCCAGGCGCCCCGCAACCTTTTTTGAGTTTGCCCTACACTTCCCTGCCACCCAGAGTAGAAGTAGTAACTGTCTCCCTACTTTCCAGAAATGGAAAACATTTGAAAATGACCGTGAACAATACTTCTCAAGGTTTGTTTCCCTTCAACCTTTCCTCTTGGTGTTATCTTCCACTCTTCCAGCTACCTCTGGTCCTTTATTTTGTTTTCCTGAACGCTCTAAATTTTCACAGCCCATGAAGCATGACAACCAGTACTGAGCACTGAATTCTAAAGTAATAGCAAATGTAGCAGAGAGATTAGTTGCCAAATCGTCTAGAGTAAGTTCATTAAAAACAAACAGACGCATGCGTATATATATATATATACATATATATGTGTGTGTGTGTGTATACACACACACACACACACACACACACACAAGGAGAATGGTGCCATGGTATAATCAGAATTACCAAGAATGTGAAGGGGTCCCTGGGTGTTCAGAGGAGAGAGCATGCACCAGAAAGGAGGGTATTCAGTGGAATGGTAACAGAGTGACACTAAGTCTCTTCGAGAACAAGAATATTTCTGGGCTCCAAAACACCCAGTAGTCAGGATGGAAAAAGTTTTCTTCTTTGCACTTTGCCTTAATGTGATTCCTGTCTTGAGGAATAACTGTTGCTGACACATTCCTTGCATTAAATCCAAGTTACGTCTTTTCACTTGTGCAACAAATATGGAACCACAGACTCTGAGAATTTTAAGTTATCTATGAATCAAGTGAAAGAGTTCAACCTTCTCATTCTCCTGATGAGGACACTGAGGATGGGGGCGGGGATGACTGCCCAAAGTGACTTAGAGACGAGGCTGGGGCTACAACCCGTGCCTGGCAGCCTCAGGCTCAGGCTCCTTTTACTGGATCCCCCCTATCTCCATGACGGAGGTAATTTAAGAAATCAAGATCTAGAAAGTACAAGGAAGAGCCCCATAAGTGGAGAGCAGCAGTATGTAAATGGGACAAAATGAAGTGACAGGTCTTCCCATTTCTTTTCCCAAGAACTCAAACCCACCCTGATGCCTTAATTTTATAGGTCAGCTTATGAAATCCAAGCTCCAGTGGTAACTGCATAACCTGCACCACTTGTTTGGTTTCGAGAACTTCATTATCTGGCTTGGAGGAGGAGACTCAAGGCTTCCACCACAGAGAAGGAGCTCTGCCTGGGTTCTGGAGAAGTCTAAGCCCCACAGCTGCAGGGTAGGGCCTTCTGTGGAGGGGGGAATGTCATGCAAAGTTCCTGTTCCCCTATAGAGGGCACCCCTGGGGGAGCTCTACCTCCTTGGCCCTTTATCCTTCTCCCTTCGGGAATTTCAACTGGTATAGAAAATGAGACAGGAGGCCCTTCCTTTCTAGAAGGACCAGTGTAAGCAGGCTGAGGGCAAAGGAAAGAAATGAGGGACGCGTCCTCTGTCTTGGTCACGACTGGTCAGACCACAGTGCTACAGGTCTAGGAAGATGAGTGCTTCAAGGCTCATTCAAGGCACAGGGTAACCTTGGCACAATTTCCAAGAACATGAACTTATCTGAATGTCTTTAAAGTGGGGATTTCATTATACGATTCAAACCAACGTGGTGTTATCACTATGTCACTGCAGGAACTCTGGGCTAGGCCCCGTATTACCTCAAGTATAAGCTCATGTTTCTCTGTTGTTAGGGAAACTTTGATGGGAAATATGGGAGGTAATGGCTCCAATAAAAAGAATCTTGCTGGTGTCCAAGAGACCAACCCAGATCAGAAGGAGACAGCCAGATGGTTCCAGCCTCAAAGTCCTAGTACACAATGAAGAGTAATAAGTCCGTTTTCCTGACCTTACCTTCTGCCCTTCACCCCAGATGGGAGTGGGGCCTAACCTAGCAGGCAGCTCGAAGGACAGGGGGTTCTAGCCATCCCCCTGAGAAACACACCAACAGGCATAATCAGAAATCACTTTGCAGGGCACCTGGGTGGCTTAGCCAGTTAAGTGTCTGACTTCAGCTTAGGTCATGATCTCATGGTTTGTGAGTTCGAGCCCCATATTGGGCTCTGTGCTGACGGTGGGGAGCCTGCCTGGGATTCTCTCTCTCCCTCTCTCTCTGCTCCTCCCCCACTCATGCTCTATCTCAAAGTAAATAAAACTTAAAAAAAAATCACCCTGCTATCTGTGAGATTTTCAAGCAAGCATCTTCTACATTTACCAGGTTAAAAATCTGAAAATATAATACTTACTGTGTTTTTCTGAGTTACCATATCCTGAAAAGAAAAAAATAAGATGAATACAGTTTTTTTTTAAAAAAAAACCATTAATTTCCATAAGCACTACAAGCACTTTGCCCCCCATCATCCAGCACCCATCCTAGAGCAAGACCTATCATTTGAAACTTCCCCCACTTTCCCTGAGCAAAAAGCTTCAAATAGGGTGAGCCTCAGAGAATTGTAAAATTTGTATTCTAAGGAAAACAGATCATAATTGGCTAGCTTTTAGAATGATTGAGGAACATTTACAGTTATGAAAATGTCCCATAGCAGCGGCAATGCTTTTGCCCAAACACTGTGAGATTCAGGTCTAGGGCTCTGAGCGCCCTGCACCTCACCTGTCCAGTGAACCACGGCGGTGACGGCAAGGAATGCCCAGGAAGTGCCGTGGGGTCCTCAGGTCTACAGTCGCTTCTTGCCTCAATCAGTGCTGCCACCACCCCCGCCCCTCCGTCAGCCTTTCTACAGAAAGGGTGTTGCTGGTAGGGTTTCTGACACATCACTGTAATTGTCTAGGAACCTTCAGATTCAGCGATAGCAATTTTAGTCAGTTAACTTAGCATAATGGTTGTGCAGCCCTTGACCGTATCATTTATGCGCTGTCGGCCAACATGTGCTGCAAAAAGAAAACATAATAAAACAGCTGCCCCATAAAATGGGTTTTCTATATTCTGAGATTTCAGCTTTCTGTTGACAAGTGCAGACCGCCTCTTCCAGTGTCAGATATAACGGACTACCCATAGCCATTTTAGGAAGTATTTTTCCATATTATTAAAAATTAACACTTACCTAGGTTATGAGACTTTCCAGAGGAGTCCACTAAGGCATCGTTGAGAAAAATAATGAATTGCATCGGAAAAAATACTTTGATTTCATGTTCCTCATCAAAATGTAGCATAATAATCTATCCTTTCATATTTTCTATTTCTAAGTATTTCCAAGCACAACTTCCTTAGTGAAAACCGGTAAAAGAAAATCAGTATCTAAATATCTAAAGTAATATTTTACATTGGCTTATAGTCTTTTGAGAAACTATTTTACAATGTAAAGTACAATAATAACCAGTTTCTTCTTTTAATGTCCTATGAATGATGTCTTAACACACAGTACTGTGCTCCAGTTACAGAGTACACATCTACGTAAAGTGTATGTGATACTGAACACATATAGGTTTCACACCTGAAGCAGGCTGTATTTCTACCAGGAAATAATCCCAATCATTACAGAACCTAGAAAAATCTGGTTAATATTAAATCCCAAGAAACACAAAAATGTTCATCCTTGCCATCACAAAATTGTGCTATTTATATGCTAGTGATTTTTAACACTAAGGGAGCTGGACATTTAAAAATGGCGTCCATGAAAGCTAACTTTAAGCCGCTAGTTCTCACCCGTGACTGTACTTCGGAGAGGTTAAAAACAAACCCCCCAGAGACTGTGATGTAATTGGTCTGGGGCGTGACCTGGGGACTGGGATATTTACAAGTTGTCCAAGTAATTCTAAAGTGCAGTGAAGGTTGAGCAATACTGCTGTTAACAAACTAGTCTTTTATTCCTGAAATGATTTAATACAGACCAGGTTTTCCTAACTAGTATTAAGATATTCAACAATATTAACATTAGCTGAGTTTTGCAGTAGCTCACCCTAGACCTTCACATTTTACAAACAGGAGGATTTCTGAAGTTTTTATTTCACTTCCAGTATAGGTAACATACAGTGTCCTATTAGTTTCTGGTGTACAAGGCAGTGATTCAACACTTACACGGGACCTCCTACTCCATTGCCATCTGGCCCTCTGTTCCAAATATGATCATTTTTAACAAGTACTATTATCCAAAAAGCACTTGTTTCATAGTTCCAAGAATACATTTTTTAAAATCTCAGTAATTACTGAGTTGGGCACAAACAGACAAGTTTTCAGTGTTCCTCTGCTTTGGATGGTGGGGGGTGGGAGTAACAGATTAAATACTGATTATATCTATGCTAGAACTTTCTGCCTGCTATGGTAATGGTTATGCGCAGTCTTATTATTGAAGTTGAGAAACTATTTTTTTAATGTGAAGGTTTGCATCACATTGCCCATTAAAGGACTCAGAGCTGTGTGTTGGCTTCCGTGGAAACTGTTTTTGCCTCCACTTCCCTAATGAGTCTGGAAACGATCAAGATGCCTACAAATGCCTCTACACATGCTCACACAGTGATCAGGAAGTTGTCTGTGTGAGCGAAAACCTGTAGTAGAAAGGAAGGAATTGCACGAGCAAATCTTTATTGTTTTTCTCCAACCTCCTGTACTACACGTACATTTCATTTGACCATATAATACCGTTTTCCCAAAACAAAGTATTCACAAGAAGATGAACATCCTTTACCTTCAATGAAAGAGCAGTGTCAGCATCGGTGTCGTGGTAAAGGATCACATTATTGGCCATGTCAAAGCTTTCTCGGACCCCGAGATGGTAAAAGAGCGAAGGCTGTCTGGAGACATCACTCATGTCCACCACGGCGACATCTGTGATGAACATGGAAAGGACACGATGTGGGAGAGAAAGGTGATCTGTGTCCTTCATCCACTTCCTGTTGGTCACCAATGGGGAACTACCACAATTTGCACTTGTAGCAACAGTCTTTTAGGCAAAGCAGAAAGTGAGGAATGATTGGATTAACATTACCCCATGAACAGTGGGAGAAAAGCAACAACAAGATAAGCCTATTCCTTCATCAAAGGACTTGGGAATGTAGCCTCACATAAAGATTACTGATGGATTTAGTTTTAGTGTTATTAGGAAACAGGCCATCTCCACAGAATATAGTTAGCTTATATACAAATTATAAAGTACAGTATAATGAAATGTAAAACCATACTCCTGCCGTGCCAACCCAAGACAGAGCATTATCTATACTGTGACTCTCATGTGTCTCTTCCCAGTCACTTCTCTCCCTCCTGCACAGAGATACACCTCTGTCCTGATCTCTGGATTTCTCGGTTCCCTGCATGTATATGTGTATATGAAAAAATATATATGTACACTTATGAGCATATGCACATGTATACTATATACGTGCATGCGCAAGCTTATATGGGATTATGTATGCAAGTATACATACATATTATATATGCATGTGTATGCATATTACGACGTATGAACTCCTAAACAGTATACTGTTTAGTTTTGCTGGTTTGTGAACCTTATATACATAGTAGCACACCATATATATTCTTGGACTTGCCATTGGTTGGTGATGCCACCAATCCGCATGCCCAGCTCTGGCGGATGCATTTTCACTTCAGCAGAGCATCCCACTATATGAAGACTAGATGGAAATTTCTTTATCCATCCAAAATGCACTTTTTTTTCTTTTTCCTATTTCAAACCGCTGTAATGAACATTCCTCTTCATTCACATGTCCACCATCAACTTGACAAAGTAGCTGAAACACCCCTGGAGTTGTGTCCTACAGAGACCTGTTCTGAACAGTGAAGCAACCTATCACATCAATAAGGAATGTGTTTCAATGTGCCCACTAGTACTGGATACCATCTCAAAACTTGTCATTTTGGAAAGTATAAAAGCTCCAAGTTTGATTGGACCTTCCTTATCCACATGCAGAGATTTTGCAAAGAACGTCCTGCTGTGACTCACAGAGATCAGCAAAAATCCCAAGGATGCAGAACAGAGGTGACGTGAATGGGAGCAACAATGAGAAGGTAGGCGGAAGCCACATGGGCACCGGGCACCGTTGTGCCTCTGAGCAGGAGGCAGTGGGACACCGGAGGGCAAGTGTCCACAAGCCAGGCACTGTGCTGAGTACAAGGGACAGGAGTGTGAACAAGGCCTAATCCCTTTCCTCAAAAAAATGTGTAATACAACAACAGTGACAGGAAGGAAGTGGTGGTGACAATCACCCACAGGATGGCTAAAGTGAGGGTCACCGTGACAGAGGCCCCTCCCCCCCAGGAGGGTACTCAACCCACACCGAGGCAGAGGGCAATCAGGGAAGGCCTGCAAGAAGCGAGGTCGTCTGGGATCCAAGGGTCCAGAAGGGTCAGGCAAATTGGATGGAAGGATGAGGATGAGGTGATGGAAAGAGTGTTGCAGCAAGAGAAGAAAACCAGTGCAAAGGGCCAGGTAAGATGGGCCATTAAGTGTTCAGGCTACTGCAAATAATTTCCTAAGAAGATGAACCTGGAAGGGTTAAAAGGTGCCAGGTGATTAAGGGGGCTGAAGGCCACATGAGGAGGGCTGCACTCTACCTTAGGGCAATGAGAAACCTAAGGCAGGGTGGCGTTGTGGTTTTTACTCTTGTTGGAGAAGTGCATGAAGGACGCCAAAGATGGCCGACGGGGCTAAAGCAGACTCTGGTCTCTGGCTTCGAGACCCCTCCTCCGGCTCTTCTTCCTTTGTTTGGTGCGTGCACGAAAACCCCCAAAGAAATGGAAGCTGATGACTATAAATTACCCTCCCCACTTGCACTCGGCACTCAGATCTTTGGAGAAACAGTCTCCTCTGAGCCCGCCGGCGTTAAACCAATCTCCGATCCACCAAGATCTTCGAGTGCCGCCTGGTTTTTCCGCCAGCGTTCCAGCCTGGTTCCATAACGTTTTTTATCATGGAAAATTACAAATATATATAAAAGCAGACAGAATAGTATAACGAAACCCCCACACCCGCTTCACCTCCCTCAACAATTACCAGCTCACAGCCAGCCCTGTCGCATCTCTCCCGCCACCCACACCACCCCCTTCCACATTATTCTGAAGTAAATCCCAGACATCACCCTAGCATTTCATTCCCAAATATTTCACTATGTGTTGCTAAAAGAGGAGAATGCAGAGGAAAAAATCACTGTGGCATCAATGCCTCACCTCAAAGTTTTTAAAAAATAATCACGAGGGGTTTTACACGGGAGCCTATCCTACCCAAATTCACCCTTTGGAGGTTGTTGTTCAAGAAAGGACAAACATATACGCTGAAGACACACGACCCAGCCTGATTATTTTATCTCAGAAGGGTACCTGCTCCCAGAGACATTTGCTTGGAGTCAAAAAAATCACACTGCACCTGAATGAATCAGACATTCTGCGTACAGGATTGTTCCTTAGACTCGATCACCTGTTCATACGAAAAAGAATGTGTTGCCTAATTATGCTATTAAGAGGTGGCAACGAAGATGCTAATTCCAAAGCCATGGAGATGGCTGTAATTAGCTAACAGAGGAAAGGAAGCAACCGAAGACAAAGCAGAGTGACGGGAAAGGGCGGAAGACAGATGGACAGCAGCCCCCCAGTTATGTCGACCATTCTCGGGGGAAACCTGCAACTCGATGGACTAGCTTGTCACTGAGGAGAGGACGTTTTAATCCAGTGACGCGAGTTCCTTCCTTCCTCCGCCTTCTCAACATTCTGTGTTGGGTCCCATACGCTAGCCCCACCGGCCTTACCACCGCCACTAGAGAGCCCCTCTGCGGCTCCACCCAGGGTTGGGACAGAGACTTGCCGGCGCCTAATTAACACAGAGCAGATTGATACTGCTATCCAGACTCCACGTAATCCATGTTCAACAGAAAAACTGTCTCACACCCAAAGCTGACATTTTTGCCTGACATTTGTCACTCAGGCCACTACACTGAGTTTATGTTCAGGATTTACACCACAACAATATTCAACCAGCTTATTTTTACAACTCCGAAGATACTAATTTTGCAGATTTATAAATAGTAAATTTAAACACCACAATGGAATTTTTATTATAAATGAGGCATCAAGGTTTTTTTTTTTCTTCCCCTAAAGAGATCATAAGTTACCTAAAAGCTTCAATCACCACAATGGTCACCTGCTTTGACATTTACAAAACAGTCCCACAAACATCTTGGTTTGAATTTCAGAACCACCCTGGCAGACTGGCAGGGTAGGTACTGGCTTTACTTCACAGATGGGGAAATGAAGCACCAAGATTGCCCCAAGGTCACACAGCGAGGGCCAGACCGAAACAGGGCTCCCAAGTGTCCACGTGAGGTCTACGACTTTCCTGACTCTGAAACACAGCCACCAGGGGTAAAACAGCTGATTGATCAAGCTAAGTCTTAGGCAAACAGACCACAGATAAAAAGAGGTAAAATTCAGATTTTCCTTTGCAAATGCAGCCTGCTCTCCGAGCAACCATTACCTTTCAGTTTCTAATGACAAAGGTCAGCTTCAGGGGAAAAGTCTGCAGAGGATAAACCATTCTCCTTGATGGGGACACACACGCCCCCTTCCCATCTTGGTTTAATAAACCTTAAGAGACAGCATAACAGGAACTTGCAAAACAGCCAGGGCTCTCCTTAAAATCTACTCTTACCAGGAGAGTGTCTGAATTTGAAATCAAAGTGCCCTTCATACAATTTCAGAATCAAGTGCAAGGATCTCACCACGTGCTAATACGAAAAGATGAATGATGCACAGGATTTTAGTTCATTAAAAACTTTTGAACACTGTCTTGAACATTATTTTTGTGAAATGTTTTATAAGCAGTAAGTAAAACTCTAATTTCCTAGTGTGGTTTAAAAGTGTCCAACTTCCAAAGCCAACCACTTGTCAACAAAATGATACAACGGTAAATGATTTACCATATGGTAATTCTGTGACTGGACTGGCTCATGCCAGTTTTTACATATATTCCAGGCAATCTGAAATAATGAAGATAAGGAAGATTGGTTGTATCTAAATGAACTGGATTTTAGAATAACTTTACTGCCAAAGACATTTAAAAACATCTGACTGGACCTAGGGCAACATTAGTTATCTGAAGCTACCTAAAAACAATAGCACCCATGTTTACTGGACAGGAGGCACATTCTACTTCTATTTTAAACCCAATTTTCCAGGGGCGCCTGGGTGGCGCAGTCGGTTAAGCGTCCGACTTCAGCCAGGGCACGATCTCGCGGTCCGGGAGTTCGAGCCCCGCGTCGGGCTCTGGGCTGATGGCTCAGAGCCTGGAGCCTGTTTCCGATTCTGTGTCTCCCTCTCTCTCTGCCCCTCCCCTGTTCATGCTCTGTCTCTCTCTGTCCCAAAAATAAATAAACGTTGAAAAAAAAAACAACCCAATTTTCCAGTCTCATAAGGAGGACACAACCTACCAATTCAGTGTCAGGACGTCAACAAATCCTTACCAAATAACACAGAGGCATGGGATGCGTATCCCATTTCAACGGGCGAGGCAGGGTGCAGGAGCAACCTATATTTGGCCCCCTATCTTTTGCTTTCCAAGATCTTATTTTTTTAATGACCAAAAAAAAAAAAAAATAGGGGTGCCTGTGTGGCTCAGTCAGTTAAGTGGCTGACTCATGATTTCGGCTCAGGTCATGATCTCACAGTTCATGGTTCGAGCCCCGCATTAGGCTCTGTGCTGTCAGCGGAGCCTGCTTGAGATTCTCTCTTTCCTCTCTTTCTACTCCTTCCCTGCTTGTGTGTGCTATCAGAATAAAACAAAAATAAAAAAAGAATGACCAAAAGATAAATGTGTGTAACTTTGTAAGTGTGATTGAGATGTGCTGACTACCAGTTTTCTTCAAAGAAACATGTCAAATATAAGCAAGGTGTGAGGTGAATGGACTCACTGGGCTTCATTTAAAAACATTTTTTTAATGTTTATTTTTGAGAGAGAGACAGAGAGAGCATGATCAGAAGACAAGCAGAGAGAGAGGGAGACACGGAATCCGAAGCAGGCTCCAGGCTCTGAGCCGCCAGCGCAGAGCCCAACGTGGGGCTCGAACCTACAAACCGTGAGATCATGACCTGAGCCGAAGTCTGACGCTTAAGCGACTGAGCCACCCAGGCGCCCCTACCGGGCATCATCTTAGGCCACTCGCAATGAACTATCCGTAAGAGAGAAGGCAGCATGATTTAAGTCAGTGAGCATTCACATACTGACGTTGTTCCTCCAGCTACCAAGGACAACAACGGCACCCTACCATTCGCTCGGTGCTTGAAACGGTGTGCCAGCGTCCACACCCGAGACGGTACACGTCACAGCTCCCCCCTCTGGGTTCCCTGGCAGCTTTTAAACATGCCACCTAAATATTTTCATCTTCATCACCTGAATGTTCTCTGCAGCTTCCTTCAGCCCTTTTATAAAAGGATCTGCTTTAACAGAACACTCTCTGGCAAACAGTTTTTGAGACCATTTCTTAAAAGCTTTTTCTGACCGGCAGATAATGACTTCTCCTTCTAAAAGGTCTGGGTCATTATGTCGCCTTCAAGATGTGTGCAATTTCAGAGATGAGTAGAGCCTGAAGCACAGGGACCACATGGCACACACTGTGAAGAGGGTACCACTGAGCTTTTCTGTCAGAGTGACAAGACTGTAGGAAATGGCCGCTGCCTTCCTTAATTTGTTCTCTACTTGTCTCGCTAAAATGACCGCCAGTCAACACAGGAGGACCCGTGGCTTTTACATCCACTTCCAAGGTAACATCCCCCTTTTTCCTGACCAAATCAACTGCTCTTTCAAGATCAACCCTAGGTACCAGGACTTCTGCCTGACCACAGATTTCACCCATTCTGTGCTCCAAGCTTCCTCAGTGGCGTCCACCTCACAGCCTACGGAGGGGAACACAGTTCATTTGGCAATGGTGATGGGAACTCACTGCTGGATATAGGGCCATTTTTCTTTGTCCTTATCCCATCTAATCCCCCCCCACACATGCCAATATCCTTTTTCCTAGGAGATTCTTTGAGAATCCATGTCCAGAGTTCCTGGTTTGCACCAAGTATGCCTCACTAGCCACAGACTTTACAAAAATTACTTAGCAAGGACAAGTACTGTGAATGCAGGATTTTCATTTTCAGGAAAGACAACACATTTTTTTTAGGGAACATCCAACAAGTCTTAAAACTTCAGCCTTGGGAGACCCAAGGACAATCCAAGGGTCATTCTCAACATCGAAATGGTCTTTGCTTGCAGCTCACAACCAAAATATTTGGAGGGCAACGGTGGAGACCCAACAAGAACCTCTATGATATCAACCATTTCCACCATCTCGTGTTTCACTTCTTTTGCTCCCAATCTTACCAGTCATACAGAGCCTCTCGTACGGACAAAACTGGTCTGATACAACGAAGCTGGCCTTGAGGATATTTTTGCTTATTAAGTTGATCATTAAGATGCAGAGATATTACATTCTGCTTACTAAGGCTTCATGATAAAACATCTCAAAATGTAATGGTCCAAGTTTAAGTTCTGGTTCCAAGTCAGATGGAGTAGACATTCCAGCTTGTCTCTCCCTGAATGCATCTATAAAAACTAGGCAGAATGGATTGAATAGGTATTTAGGAATATGAAAAGCAAGCCAACTGGAGAAGACCCAATTCCAAAGTACCACCAAACCAAAAGCAAGTGGCCCATATTCCCCCAGTCTTCTCTAGCTGGGACTAAAGGCAGCCTGAAACCCCAAAATGGGTGCTGGGTGTGGATGCAGAGAGCGCCAGGAGAGCCCTGTAGTTGTGGCTCAGAAAGCAGGAAAGGGGACTTCTAATGCTCAGAGAGAGGGAAGGCAGTTCTCCACTTTTTTCTCTGTCCCCTTGCATCCCCCAGACCCTCGCAAGCCCACAGTGATGCCAGCACAGACAGCCGGTGGCAATGGGGTCTACAGGTGCCTGGACCTCTGAGATGGGGCAATCTTCTGCTCTAACTGGAGGAGCTGTGGTCTCAAGGTGGGGGGGGGGCAGCAGTGAATCCCTCCCTGCCTTTTTCTCTCTCTGAACTCCTGGCCTCAAACATGGGCAGTTGTGGAAATGTGAGGATGAGTGGGTTAACTAAAGCCCCAGTCTTCTGGCCACAAGACCAAAAGGGGAGTTCCAGTAAATCACAAAGTGCAAAGCCATGCAGCACTGAAAAGGCTTTGAAATCAGAAACAGAACCACAACTGAAACTGAACTTGACAGCCTAAAACCACCAGGCTGATCACCTGTTAGAGCAACAATACCAACAGACTCTACAAGATATATGCAAGGCCTAGAATCTCATGATAGGATTTCAAAAGGTTCAGGGTACAATCCAAAATCACTTGGCATTCAAAGAAGCAGAAAAGTTTCAAACTCACATAGGAACAGACAATCAATGCACTCCAATGACAAGATGACAGATATCAGAATTACCTTACAATGACTTTAAAGCAATTATTATAAAAGTTCTCCAAGAAGTTAAGGGCAGACACTTCTGAAAAGAATGGAAAAAGTAGAAAGTGTCCACATAAAGAGAAGAACCATATGGAAATCTTAGGGATGAAAAGTATAATAACCAAAATAGAAAACTTACCAGACGGGCCCACAAGAAGAACGGACATGACCGGCGGAAGGGGGTGGGGGGGGTCAGTGAAATTAACAATAGTGCAGTATAAATGATCCAATATGAACAACAGAGAGAAAACAAAGAGTTTGTGCCCAAACATAGAAGGTTCTAGAAATTAAGACACTCTCCCAAAGGCCCGTAAACCAATAGGTAAAAAGCACCAGGAAGGATCATGAATAAATAGCTCTCAGAAACAAGGGCGATGTGCTCAACTACACTCAGAATAAGGGAATCACAAGCTAGAACTGAGATACTATCTCTCAACTAACAGATTACCAAGAGTCAAAAGACTAGCAAACTATTTTTGCAGGTGCATTTATTCTTTAATACACAAATGCCACTTTTGGGTACCTAACCACAAATATACTTATACATATATTATATAGCACATATACAAAATTACCCATTGCAGCTTAGTAGCAAAAAAAAAAAAAAAACAAAAAACCATATATCCAAGTATCCTTTAAAGAGGAACTGGTAAAATACACAAGATCAATTTACCCAATCATGTACTCTCCAGCTATAAAAAAGAAGAAGGTAGGTTCCCATATTCTGATTTGGAAAGTTGTTCAGGCTCGACTGTTAATGGAAAAATACAAGGTGCATAACAGTGTATTTGGTCTGGTACCTTTTGACTAAGAAAGGGAGAATAAGAATGTACATTCATATGTGCTTATATTTACATAGCAGAAGTTGTCAAACTTTTTCCTGTAAAGGACCAGAAAGTAAATATTTTTGGCTTTGTAGCCTCACAGTCTCCACCACTGCATAGATGAATGGATGTGTTCCAATAAAGCTTTATTTACAAAATGAAGGCAGCCAGCTTGCAGGTGGCAGCATGCTGACAACTGATATAAACACTATACGGATAAATAAAAAACTAAAAAAAAAAAAACAAAACAGGGGAAACAGTGCAGATGGGATAAAAGAAAAAAATAAACTGGACTTCATTAAAATTAAAAGAAAATATGCATTAGAGAACAGCACCGAGAAAGTTAAAAGATAAATCACAGAATCAGACAAAAAATTTGCAAATCACATACTTAACAAGGGATTTGTCTCCAGAACATGTATAGAATTCTTACAACTCAATAGTAAGAGGACAAATAACTGAAAATAAGTGGGCAAAGGATTTGAACAGACATATCTCCAAAGAAGGTATACAAATGGCCAACAAACACAAGAAAAGACAGTCAACATTCTTCATGATCAGGGAAATACAAATAAAAAGCCACAATGAGTTACCACTTAAAGCCCATTAGGACAGCTGTAAAAAAACAGACCATAACCAGTGCTAATGAGGATTTGGTGTGACTGGAACACTCGCACACTGCTGGTGGGAATGTAAAATGTATAGCAGCTTTGGAAAACAGTTGTTTTTTGAAAAGCGGTTCCTGAAAAGGTTAAATATAAGGTGGATATAACCCAAGAGCCCACTGATGGATAAAATGGATACAACAAAATAAGGCGTATCCCTACAATGGAATATTATTCAACCTGTAAAAGGAAGGAAATCCTGACACATGCTCCAATATGGATGAACCCTGCAAGCATTATGTTAAATGAAATAAGTCAATCACAAAAAACAAATATTGCAGGATTCCATTTACAAGAGGTATCCACGGTAGTCAAGTCATACAAACAGAAAGCTGGGTGGTGGCTGCCAGGAATGGAGGGGAGGGGGAAACTCAGCATTCTTTAATGGGTGCAATTTCCACTTTACAAGATGGGAAACTTCTGGAGATTGGTTGCACAAGGTGAATGTACTGAATACTACTGAACTGTACGCTTGGAAATAGCTAAGATGGTAAATTTTATATTATGTGGCTTTTTAGCACAACACAATTTTTTTTAATGTTTATTTATTTTTGAGAGAGAGAGCGCATCCAAGCGAGGGAGGGGTGGGGGGGGGGGGACAGAGGATCCCAAGTGGGCTCCACGCTGACAGCAGTGAACCCGATGCAGGGCTCGAACCCACAAACCGAGAATCATGACCTGAGCCGAAGTTAGATGCTCAGTCACCCAGGGGCCTCTCACAATCAATATATATATATATTTTTAAAGAAGGTTAAATATAGAGTTACCATATGACCCAGAAATCCCACTCCTGGGAACATACTCAAGAGAAATGCAAACAAATGTCCACACAAAAAGTTATAGCGTTATTCACAATAGCCAAAATTAGAAAACAAGCCCAATATCCATCAGGTAGATAAAAACAACATGGTCTATCCATACAGAATTTCATTCAGCAACAACAAAGGAATAAAGTCCAGATACAAGCCACAATAAGGATGAATCGTGGACACATGGTAAGTGAAAAGAAGCCAGCCACAGAAGACCACATTTTACACAATGACATCTATATGAATAAGCAAACCTAGAGAGGCAGAAAGTAATGGCCGCCTGGGGGTGTGGCTAGGCGGCTGGAGTGGGTAATGATTGCTAATGGGTACAGGGTTCTTTTCGGGGGGGGGGGGGGCATAGTGGCCTGAGATCAAGACTGCGGCGATGGCTGCATGATTCCATACACACACCAACCACCACTGAACTGTACATTTGCAGTGGATGAATTACTTTTCAATAGAGCTGGGTTTTTTTTTAAGTGGAATATTCTTAGCAGCAATTGGAACAAACCGGAAACTACCCAAATGTTCAACAATAGAAAACATAACTGTGGTATATTCTTACAAGGCAACAGTACGTAGAAATGAAAATGAACAAATTATTGCTGTATTAACGAGAGAGGAATTCCACAAACATAATGGTGAATGAAAGGAGCCAGACACTAAAAGGAAATTGTATTATTCCATTTATAAAAAGAGAGAGAAGCAAAGCAAGAAACAGACTCTTGGCTACAGAGAACACGCTGGTGGTTAGGGGGGTGGGGGGGCGGGGTAAATAGGTGACGGGGACTGAGGAGGGCACTGTCGTGAGCACCGCGTTATACGGAAGTGTTTAATCACTATACCGTGCACCTGAAACTAATATTGCACTGTATGTTAACTACACTGAAATGAAAATTAAAACTTTAAAAAGAAAAGAAAGTACAGAAACAGGAAAACTAATGTATGCTGAGACTTGGCCAGGCTGGAAAACAGAAGCAAGCTCACTCTGGGGTGCTACTGGCGTTCACTTGTTTGATCCCAGCGCAGAATTACATAGCACGTATAGCTTATGAAAGCTCACAGAGCAGTACACTTAAGAATGTGCCCTTTTCTATATAAATATTCTTTACCTCAATAAAAAGAAAAAAGAAAAAACATCAAAGCAGGGTTTTATGCCTTTTTCTCACTTCCATTCTTGAACACAGGACCAGGAATGGAGTTAGGATTAAATCTCCAACGTTAAAACTGGGAAAAAATGTGTTTTACCCAATTGCAGGAGTATAATGTGACCTTACTACATAATGATTGTCCAAAGGGTTTGATCCCTGAGTCTTTACTATTCCACAAAGCATATTTCCTTCCATAGCGAGGTTCTGGTCTATTTGTTGGTAGGAGGAAAGGGAGGCACAGGGGACTGACATTTGTTGAGCACTTACGAGACTGAGTTCAGGGCACTGTGGCTGAATCTCTACTTAGTAGAGACTTTCTTTTTAATGAGGCTCAGAGATGTTAAGTAGGTTATCCAGGGTCACACAGCCAACAAATGACAGGGCAAAAATACAAACCTGATCTGCAAAGCCAAGGTTTTTTCCCCTCTGCCATTTGTATTAACAAGGGTAGCAGGACACAATGGCGGAACACGTGTTGGTAAAGTCTCGTCACAGATCTGTATTGGTGGTGTTTATTCCAAAAAGCAGAAAGGCAATGTACCTGAAGGATCACCTGCACTTCCTACGCTCTCCTGGATGGTAAGGTGAAAGGGAGGCAGCCGTGGTTCTGGCAACTAGACTCAAAGCGCCTGGAAAATTCATCTGGGGCAAGACCCTTCTCTCAGGTGCTTGAGACAAGGTGTCAGGCGTGGTTTATCACCAGTCACTTCATTTGAGATCAGTTATAGACGTCAGTGTAAAAGCTAAAACTGTCAAGCATTCAGAAGAACACATCAAAGTGTATGTGTACAACCACAACCCGGAAGGAGACAAAGATTTCTCAGAGAGGACACAGAAGGCAACCTAAACAGAAAAATAGCCTCAATGAGACTTCATCAGAATTAAAATTCTCTGCTCATCCAAAGTCCCAAGTAGATGAATAAGCAAACCATAGTCTGGGAGCAAATGTTCACAAAATATACTTCTGACAAAGCCCTTGAATCCAGAATATATAAGGAAGTCTTCTAATTCAATAGTAAGAGGACAGCCCAATTAAATGGATAAATGGTCTCAACAGACACCCCACAAAGGAAGCTATCTATCTGCCTGGCCAAAAAGCACATAAAAAGGTGCTCAACGTCATCAGTCATCAAAGAAAGGTGAATTAAAACCATAATGAGAAACCACTATATCCCCACTAGCAAGGCCAAAGTTGAAGAGCTCAATAATACAAAGTGTCGGTGAGGGCGTTAAGCTACTACAACTCTTGTGCATCGTTGCCAGGAACATAAATAGTACAGTCAGTTGGGAGAAAGGTATGGAAGGTCCTTATACAAGTTCGCATACAGCCATTCTGCTCTGGGGTATATACCCAAGAGGAATGAAAACATTTGCTCACAAAAAAGACCTACACACAAATGTTCATAGCAGTTTTATTTGTAATAGCCCCAAACTGGGAACAACCCACATGTCCTTCAACAGGAGAATAACTACACCAACTACACCAACTGTGGTATATCCACACAATTCAACAGTACTCAGCATGAATACGGAGCAGACGATGGGTACACGCAACAGTAAACGTCAATCTCAAAAACATCATGCTGAACCAAGGAAGCCAGACAATGAGGAGTACACACTGCATGAGCCCATTTATACAAAACTCCAGAGAAGGCAAATCTACTTGGTAGTGACAGCACCTCCGTCACTCCTTGGTGCCAGGAACGGGAAGACAGAGGGGAATGAGCAGGAAGGGACATGAGGGAACTTCCTGGACAGATGGAAATTCTATCGTGATAGGATCTATTTACAGGGATTTAGTCAGTGGAGATTTGTGTACTTTGATGCATATACATTGTACGTTAAAAATGTACAAGAGGGGGGTGCCTGGGTGGCTCAGTTAGTTAAGTGTCCGACTTCAGCTCAGGTCATGATCTCACGGTTGGTGAGTTTGAGCCCCACGGTGGGCTCTATGCTGGTGGCTTGGAACCTGGAGCCTGCTTCACATTGTGTGTGTCTCCCTCTCTCTCTGCCCCTCCCCCACTCACATTCTGTCTCTCTCTCTCAAAAATAAACTTTAAAAAAGAAAAAAAGTTTAAGAGTAGGGGGCACCTGGGTCACTCAGTTGGTGAAGCGTCTGACTTCAGCTCAGGTCATGATGTCACCGTTTGTGAGTTCATGCCCTGAGTCAGGCTCTCTGCTGTCAGCACAGGGTCTGCCTCTGTCCCCCTCTCTCTCTTCCCCTCCCCTGCTCATGTGCTCTCCCTCTCGCTCTCTCAAAAATAAACATTTAAAAAAAAAGTCTGAGTGTAATAATCAAGTGTGGAGCAGGGGGTACATAAGAACAAATAAAGACAGCAGAAAGTTCATCATCATTGAAGCTGGTAACGTACATGCTTGAAATTTTCCATAATAAAAATTTAAGAAAAAATTCATCTACATCTAATGCGCCTGCTCTCTCCTACTGCCACCCCTGTCCAATTCTGCCTGGCGCCCGGGCTGCTTCCCACAGACCCAGATTCTCCAGTGAACTCTGCTTCCTGCTGAGGTCCACAGCTCAACTCCTTCCTGCGCTGCACCTCCTACCACCAATCAAGCCCCAACGACCACCAGGCATTTTGGCCAAGCCCTGTCACACCCAACAGCCCGAAAGCTGGGAAGGTATGGTGAGGGGGGCAGTGTTGGGGGGGGGGGTGGAAACCAGACGTTTTCTAGCAGGCTTTGCAGGAGTTCACCCCTCCTCCACAGAGGTTATTTGAACAGGATTTAAACAGCTCCTATCTCAAAGCCTGATACACAGAGTCTTGGAACAATAGTTTATGGCTTGCATTCTAAAAATCTATTTGTAAGCTGGCTGCTGGGAACCCCAAACACCTTCTGCCCCAGTAACAGAGAGCCAGCAGTGTAGCAGGCCAGCCCACGAGTATTTATCTACCCCAAACACACTCAAGGCTCAATCAGCACAGCTGCAAGGAAATGCTGCAGGTGCAACCTTCTTTCACTCGGCCCACGTGACTAAGCATGGAGGAAAGTTCCAGGTTCAATGCCGAGTCAGTAGCAGTAAGAGCAGCTAGAAAGGAAAGAGGCTCCGTGAATGGCCCTCGAGGGCAAGCCAGCAGCCAGATCCAGCCGAAGACAGCCGAGGTCCAGCCAGGCACTCACGCAGCCTTGTCCTTGGGAGTAAAGCCACTGTGGTCTGGGCAAGCCACGTCACTGTCTCCAGCAGGGAGAAAAGAGGCTTCTGATAACCCCATCGTCAATCTCCCACTGCACTTGTTTAATATAAAATTATTTACATTACAAAAAATATACACTGTAGAAAATGTGGACAAATAAAAAGAACCAGTACCCCCAGGACACAATTCAAACCACTCTTTCCATTCCGGTGTCTCCGGAGTGAGTGGTTCTGGTCTCTTCTATTCGATACGTACCACTCAGGAGAAAGGTTCAGATCCAGAGGTGTGTCATTAGGATGGATCTTGTTTCCTAATAAAAGTGACAACTGCACTGTATCTATGCCTGGCCACCATATTCAACGTGGCTTTTACAGGAAACCACATTCTGATTTCTTTTTGAGGGTACCAAATAAGTTGTGCTTCATCTCAACAGGAGAAACCAAGTGTCATCTGTGTGCACTGAGAGTTATTCTAAAAAAGAATAGAGAGATATTCCTAGGAAGCACTCCAAGAGTAGCAAAGAAAACCGCATCTGGCTGCCTATGGGTGACGAGTTCAAGGTCTCATAGAAGATCAGTCATTAAATCAGTAATCGTTTAATCACAACTGTGTTACTCACTAGGAATGAAGACCTCGGTGTGCTCAAAGCTGATAGAGAGAGGGTAAGGGTGAGGAATCTGTCAAGGCTTCCTTGAAGAAAGGAGAAGTGAAGGCTGAGGACGTAATAGACAAAGCAAGACTGCAGGGTGGTGGAGGGTGCCAGGGGACAGTGGTGTCCAAGCAGATGACATGCGGTGGAATGCACCAAGACCGGTCCAACCTTAAGAGACCAGGGACAAAGGTGTTAACAGCACCCTGGCCGAGAGAAGACAATGCCTGTACCAAGGTAGCAGGGGCACATAGAGTGACATCCAGCAGATCCGAGAACTATTTTGGAAGCAATAGGCCGGATTCGTCCATGACCGAGAAGGTGGGGCCAAGACTGACTCCCAGTTGATGATTTCACTCATCAGTGTTTACTTAAGAGAAGGCAATAGTTTAAGGAACTACTGCCCTTATATTCTGCTGGATATCGATTTGGCCAGTCACTGGACCAGGTAGAGATGCCACGCAAAGTACACATTCTACAACCATTAAACCCACGCCTGTCTTCCTTAGAACCTTTTGCATTTTCCACAGTGATGAGGAGAGTATGCACCTGATTACAAGAAGGCCTAAGGCATCCTCAAGGCTCTCTCTTGAGTAGAAGCCAATACACCTGTGGACTAAGTCCACGAAAGCCGAGGGACGCATTCAGGCGTTTCTAGCACAATGCGTGGCAAACTGGATTAGTCGGGGTAACCCAGGCTAGGGTGCCACGAGACAAGTCGCCAGTTCAGTGGCTTAACAGCCATCTTGAACACATGACCTTTGAGTTTGCCATAACAGAGGCAGAGACAGACGGAGGAGGCACACTAACTTCTCTTTCGAAGTGATACGTGTTGGCGTTGTTCACATTTCACAGGCCAGTACTAACCACAAGCGCCCAGCTGACCGCAAGGGAGGTCCGGAACTGTGGAAGAGTATACAGAAGCTGGCAGGGCCTGGTCTTTATCACCAAGCTGATAAAGAATCCACAAGTAACATCACAGATGGAGAGGCTAGACACAACCCACACAAAGGGCAGCAAAAGGGACTACAGCTGGCTTTACGTTAAACCATTACATATCCTATCTCGGCAGAAGCACAATATTACTGTCAGCTTCGAAAATAACAGAATCACTGCATTATCAGTTAATACAAAAGGCAAAAATAACCTGGCCTCCAAAACCAGTGAAACCAAGGAAAAAAGCCAGAACGTGTCCTCCCATCACTGGTATTAACCTGATGGTCCAAGCATCTCAATTCTATTTTCTTCACTCACCGCAGCACAGCGTGGGGCCCCACAGTCACGAACGGGGACAATCCATTACTTGAGGTGATACACAGCCGGACTTCCTCTTGGAAAGGCATACCTTGGAGACAACTTCCTAGCAGCTGGGCTAGGTTTTCATAACCCAAGTTGCACTCTTACCACGGTAACAAACACCCCCCACACCAAATCTTAGTAGCCTGACCAAATAAAAGCTTCTCTCTTGCTTATGCGAACTCCTAAGTAAACATTCCAGCTCCAACAGTAATCCTTCCAAGAGTGGTTCAGGGATCTGGGGGCCTTCCATTGTGCACCGCTGCCATCATCTACCCTGAGCCTCTAAGGTTCCCGTGGGGACCACAGGAAGGGGACACAAGGTATGGGAAGGACTACTCGCTATGCTAACACCTGGGCCCAGAAGTGACAGATGCCACTTGTAATTCCATTTCATCGGCCAGAACTAGTTACACATCCCAAGACTCAAAGGGCTGGAAAATGTAGCCCCCACTTCCCAGCAACAACTAGGAGCGTGAATCCCTGGTCACCCAACAATCTCTGCCACACTTGGTATCCTCCAAATGACTCTGTATGAGCCAGCCAGAAAAGGGGTGTCATCCGGATAGAGCAAAGCCAAACAGCTCGTCTGTCCTGGCCTTGGTCTTCTGAATCGATGTTCAGGAAGTGCAAAGACTTCTTGCCGTGGGTGGCAATAGCTCACAACGTGTAAAATCACCGTGAAAGTAACTGAAGACAAAATCCTCAGAAGCTGGGCCTGTGGGGCAGAAAAGTACCAACTAAATGAGGTTCAGAGAAGAGCCAAGTTAGGCAGAGCCAAACGCAACAGCAGTGGGAAGAGAACTTGTGCCCCGGGGCAGGCTCGATCAAAGGGGCTGCTGTCATTAGAGCAGTTACTAGCTAACTCACCATGGAGGCTCTAACTTAGATTGGTCATTAACCACCTGGTTTACCTGGAGAGTAAACCTCCATCAAAAATACGGTGCACTCCTAGGAGATCGATGTATTCTACTGAACCAGATCTCAGGTTAAGATCAGATATCACAGTAAGCGGATTCAACTACAGAGTCCAGGAGAATAGAATTTCCAGGTCAAAATGTGCGGGAAAGCTGGAGACAGAGTTACACAGATTTCCTTCTTGAAGGAACTCTTGGTTTCTAATATGTTCACAAGCACAGAGAACCTCCAAGAGGGAGACACAGCGTGAGCCTGAGAAGGAGAAAAGGCTGCTGCGTGTAAATACACTCCACACACAAGAGAAGGACCTCAAGCCATAACTATGAATTCTGTTCAAGTAGATAAATGGGCACTTAGACAAAGGGAGTCAAGGCATATCCAGAAGGGGTTTCTTTTAGAGAAAAAAGAGAACACCTGTTTTGTTCTCCAAATACTAGAAGTAACTGAGTGATCGACCCTCAAAGAATTCAATAGTTCTACTAAATTCAAGACTCCCAACTTTGAAGATGGACGACAGATGCTCAAAAAAATAAAACAAATTAGTGCTTCTATGGACCAAAGGCACATAGGGATGACCACCACCTCCGCTCAAAGTGAACAGGATGTTTTTCAAAAAAACAAAAATTTAACCATGAAATTACCATATACCACAGAAAGTGAAAGAAGAAACTTGAGCAAGTATTCAGACACCCACGGTCATCACAGAAATATCTAGAATACCCTAAAGGTGGAAACAACCCAAGGCCCATCTGCAGACGAGGGATTCACATAACGTGGTGTATGCAATCACTGGAGTATTCGGTAGCCTTAAAAGACGCTCTGGTATGTGCTACAGCACGGAGGAACCTTGAAGATGTTATGCTAAGTGAAATAAGCCAGACACAAAAAGACAAATACTGTATGATTCCAGTTCTATGAAATCTCTAGAACAGGCCAACTCACAGAGACAGAAAGTAGAGCAGTGGTTACCAGGAGCTAGGGGGCACGGGGGAGGACAAGTTACTATTTAAGGGGAGCAGAGTTATTGTCTGAGCTGGTAAAAAAGTTCTGTAGATGGCTGCACAAGAGCATGAACGTACTTAATGCCAATGAAATGCACACTTAAAAATGATTAAATGGCAAATTTTATGTTACGTAGATCTTATGATTTGTTTTTTACAGTACTCATGGCCATGGCGGTGTTTTTCCCCACAGCGTCACCTATCCTTGCCTGGGATGAAGGCCTGCCTGGGGCTCTCTCATATCCCACCAAATCACCCAGGCACTGGTGATCTGGAACCTCTGATCCAGACCCACACAGGACCACATAAAACTGCACCAGGAGTAGGAAAACCCAACCCAACCCGGTTTCGCCTTGCTATGGGAGCAAGAGGCCGGAAGTGTTCACACTTCACACCCACCAGCCTCCCTAAAAAACATCTGGGACAGCTCCATTGGTCTCCTCCCCACAAACATTTTTCTAGAACAGCACTGTCCATATGGGACCTCCTGCGATGAGGAAAATGCTCTCTTCACAGTGCCTGTTGAGCACTTGAAATACACCTGGTATCCACAAGGAACTTTTACTGCATTTAAACTCATTTAAATGTAAACTGCCACCTGTGGCTAGAGGCTACCTGTTGGACAGCGTGCTTACAGAACTTCTACAAAGAAACCAAAGTGAAAGATTTGTATGATTTTTGGTGGAGATATCAAAAGTCTGAGTGGTAGAGATGAGGAAGCCAGGAGAGGTGAGTGAGGGGGCTGTCTGTTTAATCCATAAACCCACTTAGTGGAGTGGCATACATCCTTTGTCAAACCTGTAAAAAGAATTTATTGCTATATTTATATATATGTTATATTTACATGTAAGTTATATTTATATAGCTTACATAAATGTTATATTTACATATATTTATATAACTTATATAAATATGTTATATTCACATATATTTGTTATATATTAATATATGTTATATTCATATATATTTATATTTATACACAAATACGTAAGTTATATTTATAAGTTGTAATGATGTGCTGAGAAACGACTTAGTCAAGACCAAGCCAAGGTTGGGGCATCCAGGTGGCTCAGCCGGTTGAGTGTCCGTCCAGCTCTTTTTTTCGGCTCAGGTCATGATCTCAGTTTGTGGGAACGAGCCCTGCATCGGAGTCTGTACTGACATCTTGGAGCATACTTGGGTTTCTCTCCCTCTCCCTTCCTCCCTCCGCCCCTCCCCTACTCATGCCGTCTTTGTCTCTCTCAAAATAAATAAACTTTTAAAAAAAGACAAGGAGCGCCTGGGTGGCTCGGTCGGTTGAGCATCTGACTTCGGCTAGGGGCATGATCTCACGGTTCGTGAGTTCGAGCCCCGCATCAGGTTCTGTGTTGGCAGCTCATAGCCTGGAGCCTGCTTTGGATTCTGTGTCTCCCTCTCTCTCTCTCTGCCCCTCCCCTGCTCATGCACTGTCTTTCTCTCTCTCAAAAATAAACACTAAACATTTTTTTAAAAAAAGATGAAGCCAAGGTCAACCAAAGGAAGCGCATGATGCAGAAAATTCTAGGGAATCAGGACCGGGAGCAAGAGAAGGCAATGTACCTGTTGTGTAGATCTGGAATCGAAAGCCAAACAATTTCTGACTGACATAACTTTCACACCCACCCAGAAGGGGTCCTGTTGGTAGATGCAGGCTTGTCACAGACACAGACACACCCCCTCCCCCCTGCACGAATAAAGCCGCTGCACAGCGATCTTCAGAGTTGGCACCAGCACGCAGGAGGCTACAGCTGTGCTGAGTGGCTAAAGGAACATTTAACCTTTCAGAGAAGAGTCTGTTCAAACTCCAGTTTTGGAGGAGAATGAACAGAAGGCAAGAAAACCGAGTGGTTCTGGGTGAAGTGGGCTCCTGAGCACTTTTCTAAAAAGACGCTGTGCTGAAGAGTACACTCTGAGAGGTCAGAAATGTCGAGAGTGTCTTCAACGGGCTCAGGGGCCACTTTATTTGAACAAGCCTGACACCCCGCCCCGTTCCAGACGGGGAGGATTTGCTCTGCAGAAAACGGATCCCTGTTGCCTCTGGCAGAGAATGGATGGCACTACATCTGGCTGATTGCTTCAGCGTGGTGTGGCCAGCGTCTTAAATTCTCCCTGTACCTTCCGACATGCTTTTAGGTTTAGGGTAGGCACCGTTACCACCTTTTGATCAGTGAAGAAGCCAAGGCACAAGGACCCCCAGGTAATTACTGCACGATACCCAAGGCTTATTAATGTCACGCCAGTGCTTATTACAGTGAGCTCAGAGATCTAGGGCCCCATCCCAGCAACGGAGGAGACCCTGAGCCCCCAAATGCTTGTGCACCATGGGATAAAATAGATCTGTCACACACGTGGGACAGCACAGCCCCACCGTCAAAGTGTGTTTGAGGGGCAGGAATTAGAGTACTAAAAAGAACACCGGGGCACTTCTAAGAGCACCTGTCCCTACACATATATACACACACTCAATTGTAACACACCGATTCCCCTTCTGGGCTGCAAAGTGGAATCATCTGAGAAAGCATTAACAACTACTGAGGCCTCAGATTCTGGTATTCGTCTGGGATACAACCTGGGCACGGGGCGGGGTGGGGGTGGGGTGTAAAAGTTACCCAGGTGATTCTAATGTGTAGGTGGGGTTGGGGCCCACTCACTGCTATCAGGACAGGGCCAGAGGGAGGAAATAAAAACTGGATAACTGGTGGGGAGGAGGGCTTCGCATCATCCAGTTTATGGGCTGTTTGCTGGGTTAAGGGATGTTTAAGGAGACTGTAAAATAACGAAGCTAAATGCCAGTCGCTTCTGTTTTCCTATCTGTAAAAAGATACAATGCTACCTACTCTCCCCTCCCGAAAGGCAGGGCAGGCTGGTGGTTAAGTGAGCAGAAGCGGGGCTGGTGGGGGTGGCCAGGGCCATGGCGTGTGCCAGGGTAAGAAAAGCAGGCGGCGTGGGGTAAGGGCGAAGGGGGCATCTGCCTCACCGGCGTCGTAGAAGGCGTCGAGCACAGCTGTCTCCCCGAAGTCAAGCTCCCCGAAGGGTACGGAGGTGAAGTGGGCGCCCTCGGCCTCGCAGGCCCGCAGCAAGCACAGCCGCGCCCCCGCCTCGTGGCCGCCAGCCGCGCCGCCCTGGGGGCTCTCGCTGCGCACGTATACTGCCCGCAGAGCCCGCCGCGGCGCGTCCCCGTCCTCGCCCCCGCTGCCGCTCCCGGCGCCCTCGGCCGCCCCGTCGGGCTCCACAGAGGCTTCGGCTCCCGGCGGCAGCGGGCACCGTGGCGACTCGGTCGCCACCCCAAGCGCCCCAGCGGGGAGAGTCCCGCCGCCGCTCTCCATGTGGCCGCCCTGCGCGCCTTGATCCCACCTCCGCGCGTGCGGCTAAGGGCCGCAAGCAGTCCCGGCACCTGTTCCCGGGGGCGCGGGGCGGGACCAGGAAGAGCCCGCGCGCGCCCGTGGCCTCGCGGCCCGCAGGTGAAGCCAAGGCCCCCGGGCTGCGGACGGAAGCTCCAGCCCCGCAGCCCCCAAGCGCCCTTTGAAGGCTGGGGAGAGGGAGGCGGGGGCCTGGGACGTCAGGACGAGCGGAGGGCGGGGGGTGGGGGGGGTAGTTCTGGGAAGAGCGGCGGGGCAGGAGCTGGCAGGGCGCCCCCTGCCGCCTCCCCCGGGCAGCGCCCTGAGGAGGGCGGATTCGTCAATTTTAGGATCTTGTTGTTGCCATCCCTCCAGCCTGACGGACATTAGGAGTCCCGTTTTTTTTCCCTCAAAACAATTTGAAGCTTTTCAAGCAGAGCAAAAACTCTTTCAAAGCGCTGGCTGGAGGTAAATATTCAATTTCAAGCTAAATACAGAGGTACTTGTCACTCAGAATTGAGATGAGAAGATGCTTATTTAAAACGCTTCTGATTCTGATAGGTAAATAAATAACTCAATTTTGTACTCCTTGTCCCAGTTGCCAAGAGCATGGCCCTCCCTTTAAAATTTTTTTAATGTTTATTTTTATCTTTTTATTTTTTTAAATTTTTCTTCAATGTTTAGTTATTTTTGAGACAGAGACAGAGCATAAGCAGGGGAGGGGCAGAGAGAGAGGGAGACACAGAATCTGAAGCAAGCGCCAGGCTCTGAGCCTGATGCGGGGCTCGAACCCCTGAACGATGAGATCGTGACCTGAGCTGAAGTCTCACACTTAGACTGAGCCACCCGGGCGCCCCTATTTTTTTTTGGGGGGGGGAAGTGGGGAGGATCTGAAGCAGGCTCCAGGCTCTGAGCTGTCAGCACAGAGCCGGATGAGGGGCTCTCCACTCACCGACCCCGAGATCATGACCTGAGCCTAAGTGGGAAGCTTAACCTACGGAGCCATCCAGGCACCCCAAGAGCATGGCCCTCCTGAGCCCAGTCCTGCAGGCCTGCTCCTCCTTTCACTGTGACCTTGACAAAGCACCGGGATGCACCAGCAACAAATTTTCTATGCCCGGAAAATAGACTCCAAGTGGGATGCCTACCTGACCTATGAAATGCTGTGAACCCAAAGGGATCTTTACTCTGGACCTTCCCTGCCTCACAATTTTAGGCTCCAATATTAAATGTAGTATTACCACCACAGGTAGTACTTGTATTTAAAAGACAGGATGCCCTTGAGGCTGTCACAAGGTTTTGCGGTTTTGGTTTTTCATTTTTTTTTAAAGTAGGCTTAGTGCCCAAGGCGGGCTGGAACTCATGACCCAGAGATCAAAGCCTGAGCTGAGATCAAGATTCCTCAGCTTAACCGACTGAGCCACCCAGGTGCCCTGGGTTTTCACTTTTAATACCAGTTTTATTGAGATATAATTCACAAACCATCCAGTTCACCCATTTAAGTGGCTTTAGTATATTCACAGAGTTGAGCAGCTGTCACCACACTCAATTTTAGAACATTTTCATCACCTATCCCCCCCCCCCCCGCCCCACAAAACCCAGTATCCATTAGCAGTCACTCTCCACTCCCCCAACACCCTTCAGTCCTAAGCAATCACCAATCTACTTTCTCTCTCTATAGATTTACCTATTCTGGACATTTCATCTCTATGGAATCATACAAAGTGTGGACAGAGGTTTTCATTTGTCTTGGATATATATCTAGGAGTGGTCTTGTGGGTCATCTGACAACTCCATGCTTAATTTTTGGATCAACTGTCACTATTTTCCAAAGTGGCTCCATCATTTCACATTCCCACCGACAGCATAGGAGGGTTCCGATTTCTCCACACTGTCACCAACATTTGTTGTCTTTTTGATTACAGCCATCCCAGTGGGTGTGAAGTGGTCGTAATTTTGATCTGCATTTGCACTGTGATGTTGTATTTGCATTGTGATTTTGATTTGCATTTCCCTGATGACCAGTGACGGTTAGCATCTTGTCACGTGCTTATTCGCTATTTGTATAACTGCTTTGGAAAAATGTCTATTCAGATCTTTTGCTCATTTTTAAATTGGGTATTTGTCTTTATTATTGAGTTAAAAAGTTCTTTCTATATCGTGGATCTAGGTCCCTTATCCAGATACGTGATTTACAAATATTTTCTCCCACTCTATGACTGGTCTTTTCACTTTCTTGATGGTATCCTTTGTAGTACATCGCAAGCCATCTGACAAAAGCAGGATAGGACTTACCGTACAAAATCATGGTTTGGCTTCTCTTCTTGTTTCAGTAATGGTACAGTCCATGCCTCCACCCCACCCCCGAAAGAAAGCCGAAAGTGCTGGAATAAATCTTTAAAGAAATCCTGCCTTAATTCCAGTCCTGGTAAACATTAGGAACTTCAACAAGTGCCACCGGTGTGCACCCTCTTTTGTGGCCAGTGAATGGAAAATGGGCTCTGAGGAGATCTGTAAAAACACAGAGACCAAAATTGGGAAGAGGGAAGCTAGAGAAAACTTTCAACACCTCTGTTCTGAGCTTTTAAAAAAACATGATGGACACATTTTCCTTATAGCCTTGTAATGCATAATAATAATAATTTTCCTAATGTGCCCGTTTATCTGAAATTATTCCAATGACTGGCACAGCCTTCAGAAGAGCAAAGATGCCCACTTCACGATCACTTGCCAGTGTCTTGCTGTTGCCCCCACTTTAAGCTTCCTGTGCTCTTTCCAGCTCTCACTGGGGCCCCGCTGACAGAATAAGACTCACAGGAGCTGTGAATTCTGGCTTGAATACTACCTTCCTCTAAACATAAACCCTGCTGGGTAAAGAACTTAGAATTTACCTAGCTAACAAATAACTTCCACGCAGTTGGAAGTTTCTCAGTGCACTTTCTCATTATCTCCAGTAATTTGCACACCCGAAACACACCCCAGTCCCTTCTCCTGATGTCCTTCCTGCCTCCCACCCCCAGACACGCTGAGAAAATTACAAGATGCCGGATTAGCCTCTTCTCTTTAGTTGAACAGTTGTTCGGTTCTTACCCTTGCCTGTTCTTTACTAAGTACATGTCTTGGAAATGACTTTGCCCTAATGCAGCGATGTCGTTTGGACTAGAACAGTGGATTGAAGAATAGAGTGGAAGCACTATAGCCAAAGAGTAAGATTAAACCCGGGCATTTTTCTCATTTCCTTTATTTATTGTAGGTTGGTTATTCATACAAACTGTGGTCTAACTAGTTAGTTCTTTGACTCAGTGTTGTCAAAAAATATTTGAGTTACCATTTGAGAGGCAGCTTCATTACTTTTTTCGTTGTACCCAAGAACCAAGAGCAGATAGTGACAAAAGACAGACATGTTTCATAATGCTGTATGTATTCATTGGGAAAACTTTATTTTTTTAATATGAAGTTTATTGTCAAGGGAAAACTTTAACACATACAGTAATTCAGCAAAGATTTATTGAGCTCCTATTATGCATCAGGCACTGTCTTTGGTGCTGAGGATAGCATAGTGAACAACACGGCCAAATTACCTGCTGTCATGTTAGATATAGATACTGAGAGATAGATATGGATATGGCTATAGACAGATACGTTTGTGTATAGATGCTATAAATATTGCATGGGCATAGATGATTGTAATGTGCCATACAATGCAAGAAAAGCAAACTGGATGGATGAAACTCATAAGCAGTATTAAGCATAGATTGTATGTAAAATATTGCTTTATAAAATATTGGTGAAACCCATAGGATGTTTTAAGTATATGTAATGAGTAAGCAAGTAGCTTGTGAGGAAAAGGTAGACTTCATAAGATGAATTAAAAATTGTAAGGTATTTTCCTCTAAGACGTACCACAGATGGAACGTGCTATATGATGGAACTGTTACTTATAGACAGATAGGGATGGAAAGACCAAGTTATTAGGTATGAGTATGCAACCTCTGAACTAACAGTTACATCACCCTCAAATCGACCACCCATTGGTTACACCCAGTACAGTCCCATTCTCATTCCACATGTGCCCTCCACCTTCCTGAACATATGGGATATAGTTATAGTAACTGCTTGAATGTCCTTGTCTAGTAATGCTGTCATCTGTTTTATTCCTGGATTCCTATTTCTATTGATTTTTCTCATTGTGGGTCATATTTTCTTTTCTTTGCATGCCTGGTAGTTTTTTTATTAGATGCCACACATTGTCAATTTTACTTTAATGGGTACTGCATACTTTTGTATTCCTATAAATATTCTTGAGCTTTATTCTGGGATATAGTTAAGTTACTTGGAAACAGTTTGATTCTTTTGAGGCTTGCTTTTAAGCTTCAAGTGGGATCAGAGCAGCCTTTAGGCTAAGGCTAATTAATCCTTGCTACTGGGGCAATACCCCTCTGAGTACATGATGTCCTGTGAATTATGACATTTTTCAGTCTGGGCAGTGGACACAGAAACTATTCTGGCCCCATGGGACCTTCAGGGATGGTTCCCTCTAATGCATTCAGGTGGTTCTTTCCCCAGCTTCAGGTGGCTTCTTCATACACACAGTTGCTGGTCAGTACGCTGCTAAAGATTCCAGATCTATGCATCTCCAGAACTCTATGTACAGCTGTCTCCTCCCAGTACTCTAACTGTAGCCTCCTTGGCCTTCCAGCTCCATCTACCCAACTCAGGGTGATAACTGGGCTCCTCATGGGCGCTCTTTCTCTGTTCTGTGCCTGGAAACTCTCTCGAGGCAGTAAGCTGGGACAACTGTGAGGTTCACCTTGTTTACTTGTTCTTGTGTCTCTGTCCTGTGTTGTGCTGCTTATACGAATTTTGCAACCTTTTCATAAGTCTGAAATTCTTTTAAGAGGAAAACATTTAAAAGTTTTAAAATTAAAAGAAAGGCGCTTCTCTTCCATCTAAGCTTGGCACAGGCTGAGCATTTACAGTGTGGAGAGGAGGAGCAGCGTTGGCTTCTTCTGTCCTCTCCTACCCTGCTAGTCACTCCTCGAAGGCGGGGGTGTACAGCAAGAGGATGTACGACAACTCCATTGATGGCTCTCTGGTGCTGGGATCACATCTGGTCCAGAGGAAACATCTACCCTTCGCCTCACAACCTCTGGGGGTGCTGGCCACTCCTATCCAGCCCCTCTCTCGCTGCCACCATTTGAGCAGCCAGCCGGCCATCTCACCTTCTAGATTTCTTAGGTATGGTTCAGACACTTGTCCTCTATGTCCTGAAAAATCTCTTGGGACATATGTAGCAAATTCTCTTTGAATCCTTTCCCTAGGCTCATGATAAGTGATAGGCAGCCTTCCAACACACCATGGGTAGGAAGGAACTCACCAGCACACCAATCTCTCTCCGAAAAGACACTTCTAATTTCCAATTCCCTTTTCTGGGAATGTCCAGCTTCACTTTGAAACCGATCATTTCGTTACTGGTCCAAGACCTTCCAGAACTCTTTTTTTCTCCATCATCAACTTTCTGCTACCAGTAACATTCCAGATGGTACCTGCTTCATCAGCCTAGGGTCCGGAGGATGATGATGACATGAACCCAGAGTACTCATTTGACTTACAATGGACATTGAACAAAAACTTGAATGAGATAAGGGTGTTAGCCATGGAAATACGTGTGGAAGAGCACTGCAGGCAGAGGGAAGAGCCAGTATAAAGGCCCTAATACCAGGGTATAAGAAACAGCAAGGTCAGTATCTCCAGATATTTCGAATTCCATCATCTTATATGTTAACAGCTCTAGTTTCTAGGAAGTTCTTCCAGAGATTCAAATATAACCTTCCCTTGTAACTTTTACCCATTGATTCTAATTTAATTCTTCTTGCACATGGCAGCTTTCCAAGTACTGCTCTGGTGATACCCTGCCTCCCAGACGCTTCACTCACTGCTTCCACAACATGATTTCCAGGCCCTTCACCACCTTGATGATTCTCTTCTAGAAGGTTCCCTATTTGTCTCAATTGCTGTTTTGTGTGTGCAAAAGACTTTTTGAAATTAAGCATTTTTATGTTGAGGGAATTGTAGGTTCATATGCAGTATTAAGAAATCATACAGGGAGAGCTGGCGAACCCTTTAACCAGTTTTCCCCAATGAAAACCCCCTGCTAAACCATAGTACGCTATTACAACCCAGATAGTAACGATGATAGGATACAGAACAGTTACATCACCACCAGGATCCGTCCTCTTGCCCTTTGATTCCCACATCAGTCTCTCTCCTCATGGCCCCATACCTAACTACTGGCAACCACTAATCTGTTTTCCACTTCTATAATTTTGTCACTTCAAGGATGTCCTATAAATGGAACCATACAGTATGTAACCTTTTAGGATTTTTTTTTTCACCTAGCTTAATTCCCTTGGGATTCATGCAAGGTGTTGCACGTATCAGTAGTCCTTTCCATTTGTTACTGAGCACTGACTGTTATATCGTGTGGATGTGCTACAGTTTCTTTAACCATTTATCCTTTCAAAGACACCTGAGTTGTTTCTAGTTTGGGGTTATCATGAATAAAAATGCTTTGGACATGCATGTACAGGTTTTTATGTGAACATAAGTTTTCATTTCTCTGGGATAAGTGCCCAGGAGTGCAAATTCTATGTCATACGACAGTTGCGTGTTTAATTTTGTAAGAAACTGCCAAGTTGTTTTCCAGAGTCCCATCAGCAATGTATGAGTGATCCAGTGTCCCCACATCCTTACCAGTAATTGGTGTTGTTACTTTTATTTTAGCCATTCTGATAGGCGTGTAGTGATATCTCATATGGTTTTAACTAGCACTTTTCCAATGGATAATGATGTTGAGCATCTTTTCATGTGCTCATTTGCCAAGTGTATATCTTATGTGGTGAATATCTGTTCATATCTTGTGCCCATTTTCTAATCGGAACGTTTCACTTTTTTACTGTTGAGTTTTAAGTGTTCTATCTTGTAGATACCAGTCCTTTGTCAGACAGGCGGTTTGCAAATATCTTCTTTCAGTCTCTAGCTTGTCCTTCGTCTTCTCACTGAGGTATTTCCTAGACAGAGCAAATGTCTTTAATCTTGAGAAGGCCCAATTTATCAATTTTTCTATTTATAAATTGTGCTTTTAATTCCATGCTAAAAATCTCTTTGCCTAGCCCTAGGTCCCAAAGATTTCCTCTTATGTTTTTTCCTAAAAGTTTTGTAGCTTTGCATCGTACATTTCAAATCCACTTTGAGTTAATTTTTGTATAAGGTGTGAAGTTTAGATACAGGTTTCTTTTCTTTGTTCTTTTTTGCCTCTGGATGTTCAACTGCTTCAGTACCATTTTATGAGAAGACTATCTTTCCTTCATTGAATTGCCTTTACCCCTTGGTCAAAAATCAGTTGGGAATATTTGTATGGGTCTATTTCTGGGTTCTCTGTTCTGTTCCACTGACCTAGATATCTATCCCTCCACCAACCCATACTGTCTACACTGCTGAAGCTATATACTAGCCCTTAATACTGGAGAGAGTGACTCCCCTATTTTTCTCTTCCAAGACTGTTTTAGCTATATTAGGGCCTGTGTTTTTCCATATAAATTTCAGAATAAGCTTGTCTAGGTCTACAAAAAAACCTTGCTAGGATTTTGATGGGAATTACATAAACATATAGATCAATTTGGAAAGAATTAACACATATATTATGTTGAATCATCCAATCCATGAACACAGAATTCCTTTCCATTTATTTAGACGACCTTATTTGATTTCTTTCATTAGAATTTTCTAATTTTCAGCATCCAGATTATGTACATATTTATTAAGTTTATGCTCAAGTATTCAGTTTTTTTTTAGAGTGAGTATATATGCCATGGTTTTTAATTTCAGGTTCCACATGTTCATTATTAGTATGTATAAATGCATGCACTGCATTTCTATTATTACATGACTCTGCTGAGTTCACTTCAGGAGGTTCGTGGGATTTTTCCTTGGGATTTTCCATGTAGACAATCATGTAATCTGCAAATAGAAATAGCTTTATTTCTTCTTTGCAATCGGCATGCCTTTTATTTCTTTTTCTTGACTTGTTGCCATGGCTGGGACTTGCAGTTCTACGTTGAATAAGAGCAGTGAAAGCAGACTTCCTTGCCTTGTTCTAATCTTAGAGGGAAAGTATTCAGCCTTTCACCCTAAGTATGATGCTGGCTGTGGTTTTTTTGCAGGTGCTGTTTATCAAGTTAAGGAAGTTTCCTTCTATTGCTAGTTCACTGAGAACCATTATTGTGCATGGGTATGGGATTTTTTTTCAAATGCTCTTTCTACATCAATTGATACAATCATATGATTTTTCTTCTTTAGCCTATTGATATGGTGGATTACACTAATTTTCCAGTGTTGAATTCGCATGCTTGAAATAAATTCTAGTTGGTTGTGGTGTATAATTCTTTTTATACATTTCTGGATTTTACTTCCTAATACTTTATTGAGAATATCTGCATCTAGTTTCATAAAATATACTGACGTGCAGTTTTCATTTTTGGAGGTACTGTCTTTTCCTTGTTTTGATATCAGAGTAATATTAGCATCATAAAATGATTTGGGAAGTGTTCTGCATTCTTCTCTTTTATGGAAGCGATTGTGTAAAGTTGGTGCTACTTCTTTCAATGTTTGGTAGAATTCTCCAGTGAAATCATTTGGATCTGGAGATTTCCTTTTCAGTGTCTTTTAGTTACATATTTGACTTTTTTCCTAATGGTTCTAGTGCTGTTAAGTTTGTCTATTTTATTTTGGTTGAGTTTTGATAGTTGGAGAGTTTGGAGGGATTGGTCCATTTCTTCTAAGATGTTGAATTTGTGATCATGAAATTGTTCACAGTATTCCTTTATTATCCTTTTGACGGCTGCAGAATCTCTAGTAGCATCCCACTTCATTCTTAACTTGGTGATTTGTGCCTTCTCTCTTTTTAGCAGTCCTGCTATTTATTCAAGTAAATACGAACATTCAAGTCTTCTGAAAAGCCCATCAAAGACATTCTTCATTTCTGTCACAGTGTTTTTAATTCCCAGCCATTTGATTCTTTCTTAGAGCTTCCATGTCTGCTGAAATTTCCTATCTGATCTTGCATGTTGTCTACTTTTCCTCCTGTAGCCTTTAATGTAGTAATCACACTTATTTTAAATTCCTTCTCTGATCCTTCCAATAACCGTGCCATATCTAAGTTTGGTTCTGAGGATTGTTTTGTCTCTTTAGATTGCCTTTTGGCATGCCTTGTAATTTTTTTGTTGAAAGCTAGACTTTTTATGTAAGGCATCAGATACTGTGGTAAATAAACTCTTACTGTAGGAATTTATGTTATTCTAGCCAGGAATTGGGCTGTGTTGAGGTTTGTTGTTCCTATGGACACCAGAAACTTTTAATTCGTCTCGTGATCTTTTTTTTTCCTCCTCTGTGTTTTGGGGCTTCCCTTTGTGCTGCTTTCCAGAGAGAGCCTGTCTCTGGCAGCTCTCCCTGCTGTAATCCACTGTTGTTATTCCTGAAGGTTTGTTAGTGTGCTCGTGGGGCATAGAGGGGGGTGTTCTCTAGTAGTCGAACCCTTAATTTGAGGGGTACAGCCTTCACAAGTGCCTCTGACCTTCTTCCAGAGATAGAGCTCCCCCTGGCCAATCTTTTCCCCTAGATGCAGTTGGTGTCCAACAGTGTTCTCAGTCAACAGCCTTGAGGCCTTTCTCCCTTAAGGCTAAAATTTTACTTTAGGTGAGTTGGGGGCTGAGGCTGGGTGGGATTCCCTTCCCCCAGCTGCAGTGCTATTTCACCAGTGTCCTCAGATCATTCCCCCTGCAGAATAAGCCTTTTGTTCCTTAAGTGAGAAAGGCCCGTGTAGATTTCTCAGTGGCTCCAGAGCCAGCATCTCCAGCCTGTGCCATGAATTTTCTCTGGGTTTCTCCTGATCTTCCATCTAAGAGCCACTTGGGGTTCCTGGAGGAAAAGCCTGCAAAAGTGTGGGAACCTCTTTCCCCAGGAGCTTCATACTCTCAAACTAGTCCACACTCAGCCTCCAGCAATTTGTTCAGTCTTCTACCTTGATCTTCCTATCCACTTTTATGGCATCTGGTAGCTTCTGTCCCTGGTAAGCAAGTGTTCCACTTCTGTGTCTCACTGAAAGTGCCCTTCTCTCTCCAGATTTTGAAATAGCCGTTCGCTCTGCAAACGCAGCTCTCTTTCAATTTCTGGTCTGTCCCAATTTTTCCTTACTGCAAGCATGGAAGGACGTCTTGTAGCTCTGTGATGTCTGAGCTGAGACTGGACACCCTATCCAACAATATTTGACCTGCATAAATGGCAATTTCATATTGTTCAACCTAATAGACTATTGTACACAGTGCACCTTGTTGTGGTGCGGCCACAATCTAATAAAAGATCTCTGGAGAAGACGACTATAGATTATTCTACACACAACTCATTGAGAATGAGATGATTCCCCCCCCCCCCCCACCGGCCCATGACAGCGGCCCTCAAGCTTCAGTGTGCATCAGAAACTCCCGGAGGACTAGTTAAAATGCGGACTGCTGGGTTCCTCTGCAGAGTTTGATTCAGTAGGTCTGGGGCAGAACCCCAAAGTTTGATTTCTACCAGGTTCCTGGTTGGTGTTGCTACCACTGCTCCTCCAGGGCACTCCAAGAGCTGTATGGCATGTGTTGGGAGGCCCAGGGCTCGCCTGCACATCCTCCTTATTCATCTGGCAGATGGCCAGCCCCGAGGGGCAACAATTAGGTGCTCCTGTGACCTCAGAGTAGTGTCAAAAGCAAAGTGCCAGGAATAGGCTCACCTTTGAATTCATTCTTTCTCCAGAGTGAATCTAATGAAAAAAGAACGCTTTATGTCTCAAAACAGGGGTAGCCATGGTTTTCTAATGGTGGATGACAGTCTTAGAGGTAACAGTGGGAACTTGTTTGAAGATCCATGGTAATGTAGGCACTCTTCCTAGGCTCTGGGTGTGGCTTGAGACTCACATTCAAGTAAAGTGCCTCTGAATGCTTTTTTCTTTTAAATGTTTGTTTTTGAGAGAGAGAGAGAGAGGGAGAGAGAGAGAGAGAGAGAAAAGAAGAGGGAGAGAGATGGGGGAGGGGTAGAGAGAGAGGAAGACAGGAATCAAAGCAGGCTCTGCACCGTCAGCACAGAACCCAATGTAGGGCTGGAACTTATGAACTGTGAGATCATGATCTGAGGCGAAGTCGGATGCTTGACCGACTGAGGCACCCAGGAGCCCCTAAAGGCTTTCTTCATAACTGTTTTATGTCAGGAATCCTCCCTAATACTACAGTTTTGCACATAGAGGGTTTTTTTTAAAAAAAATTTAACGTTTATTTATTTTTCAGACAGAGACAGAGCATGAATGGGGGAGGGTCAGAGAGAGAGGGAGACACAGAATCTGAAACGGGCTCCAGGCTCTGAGCTGTCAGCACAGAGCCCGACGCGGGGCTCGAACTCACGGACCGCGAGATCATGACCTGAGCCGAAGTCGGACGCTCAACCGACTGAGCCACCCAGGCGCCCCAACACATAGAGTGTTTGTAAAGGCAAACTGGGCTGCTCGAATTTATGGAATAAATTCCATTTGGTATCAGTCACAATTACCAACTCACCTATTCAGTCAACAAATCAGTATCAAATGCTTACTATTCACTTCAGTATGTTTTAGGTACTGGGGATACAGCAGTGAAGAAAATGAAGTCACTACCTTCATGGTGGTTTCATTCTAGGGAGGGAAGACAGAAAATAGATGTGTGTATGCGCACGCGTGTGTGTGTGTGTCTGGGAGAGGACTGAGGCTACAGTTGCTCTTTTATTTAGTGGGTTAGGGACAGCCTCTCTGATTAGGTGACATTTGAGCAGCGACTGGCCAGGAGGAAGACATCCAGGCCTGACACCCAGAGAAGTTTAGGCAAATACAACTTTAGGGGCAGTTGGATGGTTAGTCACTTTTGCATACTGACGTTAATTCAACTATGTTTATAATCGGGCAAAAATTATTCTTCAAAAAGTTGTCATATGTTTATTTTGAGAGAGAGAGAAAGTGCAAGAAGGGGAAGGGCAGAGAGAGGGAGAGAGAGGATTCCAAGCAGGCTCCATGCTGTCAGCAGAGAGCCTGATGCGGGGCTCGATCCCACGAACCGTGAGATCATAACCTGAGCTGAAATCAAGAGTCAGATGCTCAACTGAATGAGCCATCCAGGTGCCCCTTCTTTTAAAAATTTTTATAATTATTTTCTTTAATTATCAAATAATAGCAATATTAAAAGAAAACCATTTTGTAGCTCACAGTTTCACCACCTTAATGAAACAAATATTTTCATTATGTTGAATTCCTTTCCAGGGATTTGTGCATATGGCTTAATATTTTTTTCCAGTTTTATTGAGATATAATTGGCATAGATCACTGTGTACATTTAAGGCATACAGCACAATGATCTGATTTATATATATTGTGAAATGATTACTGTAATGGGTTCAGCTAACATCCATCTTCCCATACAGATAACAATAAAAAGAAAGAATAAAAGTAAAAAAAATTCTCTTTGGGATGAGAACTCTTGGGATTTACTCTCTTAAAAACATTCCTATATACCACACAGCAGTGTTAGCTATAGTCATCATGTTGTACATTATATCCCTAGTACTTATTTGTCTTATAATTGGAAGTTTGTACTTTTCTACCACCTTCCTCCAAATCCGCCTCCCCACCTCTGGTAACCACAAATCTTATTTATTTTTCTATCAGTTTTTTTTTATATTCCAAACATAAGTGAGATCATACAGTATTTACCTTTATCTATCTGACTTCTCTCACCTAGGGTAATGCCTTCAAGGTACATCCATGTTGTTACAAATGGTAGGATTTCCTCATTTTTTATGGCTGGATAATATTCCATTGTGTATAGATATACCACAACTTCTTTATCCATTCACCTATCAATGGGCACGTAGGTTGTTTCCATGCCTTGGCTATTATAACTAATGCTGTTAAGAACATGGGGTACAGACATTTTTTTGAGTTGGTGTTTTCATTACCTTTGGCTATATTCCCAGAAGTGGAATTGCTGGATCATATGGTAACTCTGTTTTTAACCTTCTGAGGACCTTCCATACTGTTTTCCATAGTGACTGTACTACTTTACAATCCCACTGACAGCATATGAGGGTTCCCTTTTCCCCACATCCACACCAGCATTTATCTCGTCTTTTTGACGATGGCCAGTGTAACAGGTGTGAGGTAATATCTCATTGTGATTTGGATTTGCATTTCCCTAATAGCTTGCGGTGTTCAGCATCTTTTCATGTACCTATTGGCCTTTTGTATATACACCATCTTTGGAGAAATGTTTATCGAGGTCTTTTGCCCATTTTCAAGTTGGGTTGTGTTTTTTTGCTATTGAGTTGCATGAATTCTTTGTTTTTGATATTAACCCCTTATCAGATGTGTGGTTTGCAAATATTTTTTTCCCATTCCATAGCTTGTCATTTTACTTTGCTGATGATTTCTTTTGCTGTGCAAAACCTTTTTGGTTTGATATGGTCCCACTTGTTTTTGATTTTGTTGCTTGCAAAAATTATTCTTGCTAAAATCTCAGGTAATTCATATTCACACTCCACTTCTAGGAATTATCTTAAGGATAAATCAGAAATGTAAACATAGGGGTGCCTGGGTGGCTCAGCTGGTTAAGCATCTGACTTTGGCTCAGGTCATGATCTCAAGGTTCACGAGTTCAAGCCCTGCATCAGGCTCTGTGTTGACAGCTCAGAGCACTGGAGCCTGCTTCAGATTCTGTGTCTCCCTCTCTCTCTGCCCCTCCCCAGCTCATGCTCTGTTCCTTTCTTTCTGTAAAAGAAGAAGAGGAAGAAGAAGAAGAAGAAGAAAGAACCAACCAACTGTGGATGTAGATTTATGCCCAGAGATATTCATCACAGCTTTAGAGTATAAAAAATGTTTTTAACCAAAAATACCCCTCTTCCTCTGTCCTCTCCACTCTCAAGGCTCCACTGGGCACCTCTCCTCTGCAGTTCTAAAGCCTCTGGACTTCTCTCTGTGGTCATGGTCTTGTTCTGGGGAAGACTTGCCTGCTTACCTGTCGTCTACTTCCCTCAGTCTGAGCTTCATGAGGACAGGGGCCACACTGCACTCAGCACCTGTTATGGTGTCCAGCACATCATAAACACCTGATCCATGTTTAATTTGCCCCAGCCAAGTTCTCAGTTCTCTCAGGTGGAGATTCAGACTAAGCAATAATAATGAAGCTTGGAGAGAATCCAGTCCATTTCTCCTAAGATATCTGTGTTGTGTGTGTGTGTGTGTGTGTGTGTGTGTGTTTGGGGGGGGGGGGAGGAATAACCTTGGAAATGTTACTGATATTTTCCTGGCTTTTCTGTTTGGCTTCAGAATGGCCTTATCAGCTTGCTCATTTTTAAAGTTTGTAGATTCCTCTAAACTTAAAATTTTGCTTAACATTTATTTATTATTGAGAAACAGAGACAAAGCATGAGCATGGGAGGGGCAAAGAGCGGAGGAGACACAGAATCCGAAGCAGGCTCCGGGTTCTGAGCTGTCAGCACAGAGCCTGACGTGGGGCCCAAACCCACAAACTGCAAGATCATGACCTGAGCTGAAGTCGGATGCTTACCTGACTGAGCCACCCAGGTGCCCCTAAACTTTTTTTTTAAGGCATAAAAACTATAATAAAGCTTTGCATTTCCAGGGCGCTTTCCCATCAAAGAGCTCAAAGCTTGACAATATATCTTAGTTTCTTGGAGGAACTAGTGACATTCTATAGGGGTAAGAGGGAAGGGAAGCATTCACAACTTAAATGACAGTGCTGTATCTGCCCAATTTAATTAAACTTGTTGCCATTTAAAGAGAAGTGCCCCCCATGAAGCTGGTTTTCCAGGAACTGAACCCTTCTTTTTTTCATTTTTTTCTCCTCAGAAAACTCTAGCTACAGCCTACTAGGTTACCTTGCTCTATGGTTGAAGTATTTCATCACCTATTGGTCTAACAAGAAAAAAGGAATAGCCCATTTTCCTGTGAACTCTAAATTCACATGATGACCACACCATGTCATTTATAGGAAAAGGCTGCCCCCAGAGCCACTCCAATTGGGGATCAGTTAAAAACCCAGGAAATGAAACCACCTCTCTGGGATCTGCATCTCCTTCACAGATTCTCATTGGCTTCAGGGGCTGCCTTCTGCTCCGTGTGTTGGGAATCAAGCCTCAGTGACCCTAGGGACAGAATTAGGAATGACGCCAACTGTTCATCACCATAAGAGACAGGACCTCCCCTCTGTCCTTACACCACCGACAAACTTTTATTTCTGACCAGGAAAGAGTTTCTCTGCCTTGGCCACTGTGTTCCCTCATCAGAGCTAATTTTGGGAATGACATCTTCCTCCCCAGGCTTAAGTCATAAGCACCAAGCCTTCCTTCCCTCTGTTGGATACTGCAATGAGCCTTGTATTAAACCGAAAAGAAAAGCTTTTTTTATTTGTATTTTTATTTTTTTTTACCAAGCCCTCTTGGTGCTAAAACATCTTGACATTAATTTGTGTGAAAATAGCTAGAGAACCAAAACCTAATCTAATACAAAAAAGAGACCCGGGTGACCTCAGGTTACAATACAAAGGGCTTCGTGGGTCCTGGGGATTGTTTGTAATACAGACTGTGGCAAATGTGAGCAATTGATTACACACCCTGTGGTTTTCCCATCAAAGAGCTGGTTATGAAAGGAAATAAAACTCCGCCATTAGTAACCGAAGACACACGTCATGATAGATACGGGCTATCTTTATGGGAGAGAACAAATCATGTACTTGAGTATGTTGCCTAGAGGGCTGTGTATGAATAAAAGTGGCTTTACACAGTTATTCGAATAATGATAATTTAATGATTTTACACTAAAAAACAATGTAGAGCTAACTAGAATTTTCTGCCTAAATATGAATGTAAAATTGAACAATGTAAAACTGGATTTCACAGCCACAGATTTTAATGGATTGTTTCTGTTCACTTGGGAAAGATTAGGTAGGGTGAGGAGTACTATATGTCTTCCAAAGACGTTTCTCTAAGAGTAATCAAATAGTGTAAAATGGAGAAAAATGGTTTGAATTCCAAGAAATCATTCCTCTTGGACCATGACAACTTTGAAGAAAAATATTTTCACAAAATTTCATTTTAATCATCTTCTTTACAAAGCACAATACTTAAGACTTTTCTAAATACAATTTTAGAAAATGAAGCAAAAAAATAATCTCCATAGATGCTGGTCGAGTCCATGCTGAATGCAAAAGAATTTCTTCAAAAACGATCCTTCCAAGCTTTTCAATATTCTCGACGGGTCCATTTTGTAAAGAGTAAAGATGGAGGCTGCTCAGGCAGTGGCTCGTCCGTTCCAAAATGTAGAATCCTCTTGCTGGTTAGCCCAAGGGGCAGTAACGACGTTAAATATGCCACCTCCTCCTTCTAGAATGACTTCTCCCTCTCCTTGTACAAAGAAAGCCAGTGGCTTCCGCGAGGGGAAGATGAGAGCTCTCTACATTCCAGGTTGCTAGTGCCCCACGAGGGCGCTCCAACCTCTCAATTTAATTATTAACAATCCTACTCTGTGTACACATCATATAAAACTATATCGTTAGGGATTTTCATGATGAGTAAAGGAGAAATCCAAACATCAAAGAATTCAATCCTCATTCTTCTATTAGGCGGTGGGAAATCTCTCAAGGCGTTAAGTTTAATGTAGAAATGCGTAGAAGAGTCAAGGGGTTCAGGAATGTTTTATGCCGCCCTTGGAAGCTTGGTGCTCCCAGCCCCCAGCACACTGCGGGCAAGGCTGCTGAAAAGGCAACATGTCCAGGCATGGGAATGTAGGATGGGAGGTTTCTTTCTCTACGTGCTCCCTTCCCTTAATTGCGCCCCCGCCCCGGAAGACCAGGGTGTCTGGGCTCCGTACGGACAGTACTCTGGAGGAAGTCGCAGCCTCAAGCAGCAAGGATGAGTATGTCGGCAAGAGGAAGGCGGGGGAAGGGAGAGACGAAGAAAAAGACATTTATTTGTAATACTTCTGATCATCGATAACATGTGGTGATTTCTTTTTTGCATTACTCCTTCCGTGTTATCAATTCTCATTCTTTGTGGTTGTGCAAATCCATTAATGTTTAGTACTTCCACTCGAAAACTCAGGAAATAGACAAAGCAGCTTTTTTAGAAACACATGAAACGTCTTCAGGGGCCCTTAAGGGACCACCCCCCACCCCCCATCCCCAAACAATCTTGCAATACAGTATGCCCCCTTATTTTCAGCTAAGGATGAGGAAACAGTTACACAGTCTAAGGCTGAGCTGTTCATTTGCTACAGAGATAAAGCGGACAAGCAAACACCAGTTTCCTGGGGACGGAAAAAGCAATTCCATAAATGCAAGAAAGATCCAATGGCCACACTTCAACAAGAGCGTGCCCCCATTCTCTTGGACCTGAGGAAGGGGTTACAAGAGAACAAGGCAAATGACATTATGTGAGTACAGTTTCAACAACAGCACACACGGATGACCCAGTGCAGGAAATAACACAACTTCCCCCCCTTGTTTTCATTGCATTTTACGTTTATTTATTTTTGCTTTCATAATGCATATTCTGTTCACGCAAAAGGTGCAAAGGACAGGAAGCAGGGGTTTAACTTGGCTGATGAAAAATCAAGCAGGGGTGACATTTCTAGTTCCATGAACCACCTACAACTAGGAGAACTTAAACGTCACAGCTGGCACCACAGAGCACGCCCAACTTCACAGCTGTCTCCTCTTGGGACCTTTGGCTAGGTGAGAGAAGCTTTGAAGACAGTGGCCTCTAGTGGACTTTGAGAAGTGGCTTTAAAAAAATGTGGGGTTTTTTTTTGTTGTTGTTGTTTTTTGTTTTTTGTTTTTTTTTTTTCGTTTTTTGGGTTTTTTTTTGTTTTGTTTTGTTTTTTGAATCATGGTAGCTGCATCACAAAAGCTCCAATCAAGAGGGTGGTAAAAAGAAGGCACAGATCATTGCAAATACCAGGTTTTCTCTTTCTCTTTTTGTAAATATACCATCATATATAAGCTAAAATTTATCTTAGGGTGGCGGGTTGGCTGGCAGGGGAAGGGACGGGTCGGACCTAAAATTGCATATGTAATAGAATCTAGAGGGGACACAAAGCGAGGCAGCTTTCTGCCCAAAGCAAAAGAATGGAACGCTCGCTCTGGACGATGTGGAATACAAACACTGGGGGAATCTGTGACAAAACACGATTAAAAAAATCATAAAATTATAAAGCTTGTAAACGAATAATCTGAAATTACATTTTATTAATGGAAAATATCATCAAAATAGTACCACTATGGACTAAACTGCCTGAGTTTTCGTTTCGCATGAGATCTCATAGTAAAAAAAGCCTTTAGCACAATTTGCTCTAAGTCACAACCAGTGCCATGCCCAGGATTATACCATGGGGAAGAGTCTCCTCTTGGATGGAATTTGTGTTGTGCTATCAAGACTTTTGTGCTAATCTTGCAAACAGGGACATGTTGAGGCAAACCTTTAATCTTTTGGCACAAGGTTATTTTGGCTGGGGCGGAAAATTTGAGTCTCAGACTCAGGATGAATAATGTGACATTTCATTTATCAAGTATTCATTTTGATTGAAGAGTTTTCTTTATGTCATTAACTTCCATCTATAAAGGAAAAACAAGAGCCGAACAAAATCATAATGAATTCGCCGGTGTGAGAGAAGCTCAAAGATAATCAACCTGGTCGACAAAGAAAATAATCAACGTGACACTTTTAAAGGTGAAACGGGTAAAAGGACCTCCGAATGACGAGTTGACGACGATGCCAGAAACGACATAAACCTAAGGAGCAGGCGCACAGATGCGGCGCGCTAGCAAACGGTGGATGTTTTCATTCTTGGGCTGCCAGGAACCACCACTTGTCAGAAGGGGCAGTAATTGCAGTGTCCTGGCCAGAGGGCGGAGCAGGCTCTCCAGACGTGCTGGACCACCTAGCAGGGTTGGAAGGCAGCTCCGGTTGGGCCCGGGGACGGGGGGGAGGGGAGACTGTCTGAGAAGCAGTTCCCTAACGTTTCTGTAAGTAGCCTGGGTCCCAGTGACCACCAAGGACACCAACTGGACGAAAGCTGAAAGTCTGCCTCCGGCCTTTTGCAACCCTCTGCCACTTGGTAACGGCTGAGTTGGCTCGGAGGGTGAAGGGGGACAGGGCTCCGATGCCCTGGCAGGACTGACACGGCCGTCGGTGAGAGGTAAAGAGGTGAAAGCAAGTTCTGAGTGCGGACAGCTGTGGTCTTTGGAGTTCCAATGACAGAAGCCCGCTGGCAGTGGGGTCCCCCCCAGCCCCATGCCCTCTGGCAGTTACTCTAATGAGGCCTTTGGAAATTGGAGGGAGCTTTTCACAGAGACGTTTCAGATAAACCCCAAACGAGAAACCCAACTAGGGGCACATTTAGTAAATGCCTCCCTTCCCTAAGACTTCCTGGATCGCAGGAGAGGATGAGAACATGAGCCTGTCCAATTCCAAGAAAATCGCCACAGGATTTGATCGCACATCTAAATCTGCAGAGAACTAAAAATCATTTACTTTCAAAATGAAGCCCCGATGCTGCCCCCAACCCGAACTGAGCCTCTCAAGAGGGAGCAGGACCCCGAGGGACCCACCTGCAACCGAAGCCGGATTTTCTTCTCTTCATCCAACTCTGACAGTAATTGCTTAATCTCTCGTCTGAAAAACAAATGGCCACGAAATGAAACAAAAGCTCAGACTTCCTCAATAAGAGATAAGAAGCCTCTTACCATTACAAAGTCCATGTGAGCCTTTTACAGACAAAACATGGACACAACATTGTGTTTCCTTTGCATTGTTATTGCTTGATATTTACCGCAGACAGAAAGGCTTGCTATTATTTCTGGGCTCCCCAAATGTGTAGCCGTCCAACAGGAGGTCTGAAATGACCTCTGAGATCCCTTAGTCCAAGCTTCTCCTAAGAGGAGAAGACGGGGAAGGCGAGGCCAGAGAGGTGGACGGACTTGCCGGAGGCCTTAGACTCCGGGTATCCAGGCTGAGATTCTGTCGCCTTCCCTCTAACGATCCCTTGGTTATGGAATCACTGGTCTTTAAGTGTATTTACATAATGATTTCCACTGCAGACATTTCTGTCACTCCCCACATACTTATTTTTCACAGAGTTTTAAAGTAATAAAAGGCTACTGCCTATGTTTCCAATGAGTCTCACAAAACCTTACAAATAGTAATACCTGGGATCTTGGGGTTAAGGTAGATGAACTGACGATATGGTAATCACGTCATCGAGAAAGCAGACACGAGTTAGGACATGCAGTCTAACGCCTTTTACAACATGAAATAATGAAGTGGGACACAATTAATCATCTTGCAAATTCAAGACTCTGTATTTAGGACACTTCAACCATCACCGCTCTGGTCAGAGAACTGTACTCCATTTTAAGGGATCAAACATTCCATCTAACACGTATGTTTTTACAAACTGGATTGGGAAATCAAAAACCAAGGACTGCAGAAACAGCATAATAAATAAGGTATAAGCTACACTGCGTGTGCTCACTTCAAGTGATGGTCCCTATACTTGGTTGGTGTCCCGGCCCTGCCGCCGACACACTGGGTTCTCTGACATTAACTAGTGGTGACTCATTGCTGTGTTTGCTCAAGCACACGCTATGCACCTCTATCTGAGTGGGCACTACTCAGAGCTTAGGAAAGAAGTAGCGGCGATCCTAAGCAGACAGCGCGACGGCAGGCAAAGCCTGGAGTCTGGCAGATCGGAGGAGTTGGTTGGGGGAGCCAGTGCAAAGAAAGGCACTGAGTCTTCAACCAGTAATCGGGGGCCCGAGTCCACAAAGAGGAAGGGAGATCGGGAGGTTGACGGGGAAGGGTCGGCGCTGGAGCAGGGGGATGAGGGGAGTCAGCACAGACTTCAGCTGACGGCTGAAAGGTACACGTGGAACGAAGACAGGAGATTTTAGGGGCCCGACGGCCGTGGGCACGGAGGCCAGGCTGACGACGGCTGACAGAGACGGGCACTGGAGAGCGGTCTCTGTGACCCGTTGATTCAACAAGATTGGCCGGGGAAGGACAATACTGGGCAACTGGGCCCGGGCCTCACGGCGGGGAGGGACATGGGGCGGGCTGGGGGGAGGGGGAGGTCCTGAAGCGCTGGCGGGTCTTCACTGTGAGGCAGGCGCAGGCCATTTCTGATGCTCCAGGCCCCAATCAGCGGCCCCAAGGGCTGAAGCCCTGGATCCAGGCCGGCCCGACTCAGTGATGGTCCTCTTCAGAAGGCTGAGGACCAGCGCTCTGGGATGTACTGGGGCCATGGGGTCCCTGTCTAGGCAGGAGACACACGTCACCCGGACACGGACGGGGCTGGTGGTTGGTTACCTAAACCTGTAACCCACAGAATCGGATAGGAGATAGGGACTTTAGAGAACTGGAGGCAGCCCGGCTGGCCCTGAGACACCCTCTCTAGATCCAGCCGGTTGAGTCGGCAGAGTTATTTGATGGATATCTTCCAGGGAAGGGGTAAGACCGGGGGACCCAATGTCATACGACACCTCCCAGCTGGAGCGGAACAGAACCTGAACGGAGCCGCAACGCTCCGAGTAAGTCCCTCGTAACCCTTGTCCTAGGGTGCTCTAGAGAAAAGGGGTTCTGATATTAGGTACGTTTCAGAAAACTAGCACACCATCCTGTCCGTCTTCCTGATGTCCAGCAAAGGCTGGGAGTAGTCCTTTAGAGAAGCCATCACCGTGTTTAACCCCAAATCCCCCAAGTATCTGGCCACAACACACATCAGGGACATCTGGCATGCCAGGCTTCTGCCAGCTGCAGAAGTGCTCCCAGGGCATGACCGTGGGTCTCCGGCCCACCGCCCGCCACTGCCCCGGCACCTCCCACCCAGAAGGCCAGGCGCCTGCAGGGATGCGCCGACTCGCCAGCCACCAGGCTGCTCCGTGTGCCCGCGAGCCCACCCGTGCTGCTCTGTCCGCTGGACTGCTCTGCTCTTGGTGACCCTAGATTGTCTTTCAAAAGCCCATTCAGGGGCGCCTGGGTGGCTCGGTTGGTGAAGCGTCCGACTCCGGCTCAGATCGTGATCTCAGGGTTCGTGAGTTCAAGCCCTGAGTTGGGCTCTCTGGTGAGAGATTCTCTCCCTCGCCCTCTCTCTCTGCCCCTCCCCTGCTTGCACTGTATCTCAAAATAAATTTTGAAAATATAAAAAAAAATTATTTTTAAAAACTCCTCTTTGGGAAACACCTCCATAGATGCCCCCCGCTGCCCCATTTCCCCCAAGAAAGAGCTAAGAGATCCCTAAACTCCGAGCGTCAGTTTACTCAGGTAAGGACCTCGCGGCGTCTAACCTCTTTACTGTCTTTGTCACCGCATACAGCGCCCTGGGTAATGTTTATGTGTGCAATTTATTTTCGCTTATGGGCCTTTCTCCGCATCTAAGTGCTCTGTGAGGACCAGGGGTGTGGAGAGCGTGTGTAGGCACGCACGGAGAGAGCCCCGAGTCTCCCAAGCAGAACATCTTGTGAAGCGTAAGGTCTTGGGTCTAAAGATCCCCCACATCTCTGTCATCCATGACAGCCCCTAAACGCAAGCCGATTACTTCGTCAGACAGCTCACTGAAGAAACGGCCAGTTTTCTGGTGCTAGAAGAAAAGCTGGCTGTTGGGCTCGTTACAAAGCGGTACACGTGCATACTTCATCTTGTGGGGATTTAAAGATCTTCCTTTTCAGCGGCCCGCCGTCCCTGCATGCAGCGGATCCGGTTTACGCAAGAAGCTGAGGGAAGCGAAGCCTCTCAGGTTCAAACCCAACTCACCCCTGCTGCCACCACCCTGGGGAAGCGGGCCGCGTGCCGAGGCAGGCGGGGACCCAGGCTTGCGGAACGAGGCCGTGGCCCAGCAGAGAGCAACCTGCGGGGTGGCCAGAGAAGGGCCCGACACTCACTTCTGCTGGTCCTTCATAGTCTCGATGATGCTCCTCAGCTCGCGGACCTGCGTCCTTAGCTCCTCCACGGCCGCCTGGCTGCTGGCCGCAGGCTCCGTCTTTGGTTTTCCTTCCGAGCCAAACAGAGACGGGGAGTTGGCTCTGTGTCCGGCTGTTCCCAAAGAGGATGACAGGGGGGAGGATGTTGCCGAGGACAGAGAGGCTGGCCCGCCACCACCACCTGCAGCCATGGTCCCTGGCTTGGGCGGCAGGGACGCCTTGTTGTCTGACACCTATGACAAGGGAAGGCAGAGAGGATTCAGGCGGGGGATTCGTGCTGAGTAAAGTCCCCCCCCCGCATCCCCGTCCCCACCGCCCAAGACACACTCGTCACACCCTGTCATCCACAAGACCCCAAGGGCCCCCTTGGCACAGGCATCCCCCCTTCACGTGCCTCCCCCTGTGTGCTTTAACTTCGACCACCCTTCTGGACAGGTAGTTCCTAACCGGTTTAGCGTGCAAGTCCGGAGGCCCGCCTGCTTGATAGGCTCTGCGAACTCCGAAGCGAGCAAAACACGTTCCCGGCTCCCAAGAGCTCAGAACACAGCACAGTGCAGACAGACAAGCCGACACACTGCAGATGCGGGGGAGTCCGCACACAGGGAGGTAAGACACAGAGCTGCGCAAGTACGCCAAAGGGACCGGCCATTCGGGAGGGAAGGTATCGGGGAGCTGCTGACGGCCCCATCCTGGAGGAGGAGGACTAGGAGGCGGCCGGAAGAGGAAGGGTGACTGGAGAGAAAGGTTCTAGGAGGAGGGAATGGGCTCGGCAAAGGCACAGAGACCGGGGAGTGAGAAACATTCACGGCAAGCGGTCACTCGGCAGCCAGGATGGCGCTGGGGACGGGGCTCAGGCCGGGGAGGTAGAGCGGGCTGGCGGAGGGGGTTAAAAACATCCTGCACAGAGCTAACGATGACAATGGCTGTAGAAAGGCCTAGAGGTTGGCAGGTCAGGAGGGCGAAGGCACGGCTGGGAGAGTCACATACAACGAAAGCTAGGAACGGGGAGGGGGAGGGTTGACAGACAGCGGCCAAGGGAGAAGGGAGAGGACAGCTCTGAGAGACACAGCGGAGGCAGGCTCAACCAACCAAGAGATGCAGCGCCCGGCCTCAGGGAGTAGACGCGCCGTGGGCGGCTGTGGTTCCGGACCGGCTACAGGGTCACGGGTGGGGACGGAGGAAGCAGGCATGGAGGCTGTACCCTTTGTGGCAGGAGGAACAGCGTGAAGGCCCAGAAAAGTTTCACTTCTGACACACTGAGTTTCAGGAGCCCGACGGATAGCCAAGGGGACATGCCCAGTGGGCAGAGGAAGGCATGAAAAAGTGAGCTGGGCCAGAGAAATCACCTGAGGAAGTGGTGCCATGGGGGTGAATAGCACAGAATTAGGAGAGAAGAGGCCCGATGATGGGGCCTGGGGACTCCCTAACATGAAGAGGTGGGGAGAGAAAGGACACCCCTTGGGGACTGGGGCAGAGCGGTGAGCGATGGGACAAAGCAAGACCAGAAGAGAGGTGTGGGTTACAGAGGTCCCCTGAGGGGTTTCCAGAAGGAAAAAGGGTTGGATAAGTGCATCAAAGGTGCTGAGAGGAAAACGGGGGCTGGGGGGCATTTGGTGGAACAAAGGAGACTGAAGACTGATCATGGCGGGTCAGCACCTGAACAGGAGGTGAGGGGTGTGGCCTGCAAGTGTAGAACCCTCTTTCCAGAAACCGGCCTGAAGATGGAAGGTGGGAGAAAGAGAAAGTGTTCAATGGAGAAGCTTCAGGAGGAGACGGGATGATGTAACGGTTCTGTTTGCTTTCAAAGAAGGGGGAGATGCTGAGCCGGATAATATCCTAAGGAAAAGACCAATGACGGGCCAGGCCGAAGACAGTGGAGACAGACCGGGCCGGCCTGATGGAGGAGTGCCCCGAGAAGGAGGCCGGGAGGGCACAGGCAGTGGGACAGTCACGGGCAGGAGGGCAAAGGGGCATCGGGCCACCCAGGGGAGGAAGCGGCAGCGAGGGAAAGTGAGATCCTGAGGCCCGAGGCAGGTTGGGGGGAGGGCAAGCAGCAGACAGGGCGCTGGGAGGCGAGGGGGTGAGTGACGGGGAAGTTGAGGCCGGTGGTAAAGCTTGGCAACGCAGCTGGGACTCTTCCAGCAGCAGGTGCCCAGGGCAAGAGCCAAGAAGGGGCCTGGCTGGCATGGTGAGGAGGGAGAGCGTGGATTCCGGCTGTGCTAGAGAGAGAGACTGGGCAGAGCGAGCCAGAAGCAGATGGGCCATCATTCCCAGCCTCCCCGCCCGCCTTTTCTCTGCCAAGTTACCATTGAGGAAAAGCGCTTTCTGCTGCCAGGGAGAGCGATCTGCCATCCCGTGCTTATTGCTGTAGGAGTTAGAGTAAGAGGGAAGAGGGACTGACATTTATGCAGCACTGGTCACGTGCCGGACGTCGCTAGATAATGGAAACGAGGATCAGTTGGCACCCACTTTCGACTGAGCAGGAAACGGAAGCTTAGGGACGTGGTTGAGAAATCCCCCAAGCTCACAGCTAATAACGGGCAGAACCGGGCTTCAATCCTCTCCTCTGCCGGCTGGACCCTCAAGCCCCGTACCATGACTGCCTGAGCCTGAAGATTCACGCTCTCCTGTCATTATTTTCTTTGCTTCTTTCCTATTCCTGGGTTCATGCTTTTCCCCACTTCCCGCTCTGCATTGTCACATACCTCCTCCAACCTACCGATGTCCTCACAGACTGACTTTCAGGCAACTCTTCAAGCGATGCTTCTTTTAGTATTTCCTAGGTAACTTTCTCTCCCAGCCCATTGCAGCCGGCAAATAGCCTTTCAAGCTCTGACAAGAGTTTCGGCCACTATGCACCCTGACCAAGGTAGTTCACGTGTAGAAGCAATAAACAACGTGACCCGACAACCCCCAGGAAGGGACAGGGGCTAATGGGGTGGGACCCTGTAAATCAGAAACATGAAGAGCCGCTGCCTACCAGTAGATGTCACTACAGAGACACCCCGGGGATGTCAGCCAGAGCGCAGCTATGGGAAAAAGCGGGTCTAAATCCAGTTTCTGCAAATGGAATCTTTTCATAAAGGAAGACTGCTTTAGTTTTGTGACTAACTACAATTGATGTGTTTTATAGGATCATATTTTTGCTTACTAGACCAGGTTTTTAAGAAAATCTAGACGTATGTGTAAATTCTTAAATCTGTGAGAAGGAAAAGCCTACATACCCTGTGATTTCTTTGTGTTCGTTCCTGCTTCAAGTGCCGTAAAAAAGCGGGTGTAGTGTTCTGCTGTTAGAAAGCAGTTGCTAATGTTTATAGAAAATAATTCCAACTGACTGGGTTCTCTTAGCACGAGAAAACACATTCTTAGGCTGAACAGGACTAGTACAGGGTATCCTTCAAAAGCCGCGCGCAGTAGCTGAACGCTGCTATTCCGTTCCCTGGGCATGCAGTGAAACCAAAATGTTTTTAGACTATCGATTGATCGTAATAAATGAATCCATATCAGCTTTTCTTTAAGGGACTCACTTTAGTTCTTGAAAGCCACGTGCTGCCAAACATAACCTGTGATATCATCGGTTTTGAACACAAAAGCCAAGATCTGGGGGCAGAGCGCACGGCACTGAATGTACCTCACGTGCTCTTTGCCACACCGCTGGGCTCCTGAAGCTGCTTCGGCAGTGGTGGTGGTGGTGGTGGGGACGGTGACAGCGGCAATGGTGCGTGAGGGCGTGTGCTTGTGTGTGGCTGATGGTATGCCGAGGAGATCAAACCACAAGAGAAAACATGAAAAAGCCACAACTAACCTTGCATCTCAGACATTCCGCCCAGTTTGAGGGACTTTTTAAAAACACGCGCCTGGGGTTTTGATGACTAAAGTAATAACTGTTACTGAAGAATGACAAAAACTCGCATGGTCTGGCAATGGACTAAATGTTTGTGTCCTGCACGCCCCACCCCTGCCACTCGTATGTGGAAATCCTAGCCCTGAGTTGGGATATTAGGAGGCAGGGCCTCGGGAAGTGTGAAGGTCATAAGCGTGGTGCCTCAGGAATGCAATTAGTGCCCTTAGAAAAAAGACCTCAGACAGCTCCTCACCCTAGTTTCTACCACGTGAGGAGACAACGAGAAGTCAGCTGTCTGCAACCCACCATCACCGGAACCGGCCACGCCGGCACCCTGATCTCGGAATGCCGGCCTCCAGAACTGAGACCTAACTGCCTGCCGCTTCTAAGCCCCCCATCGATGCCACTCTGTTACAGCAGCCCGAACGGACTAAGACTCCCGTTTATCCTCGTCTGGGTTAGAACTCCTCGTCAGAGCGTACACGGAAAGGCAGGGATCCCTTGCCATGGCTGGTCACTCACTTGGGATATGGTAACAGTCTTTGAAGTTTTCTTTGATGCTTCCACTCCTCTGTGTCCAAGTGAAACGTGTTCCTCTTTATCTTCTTCGGGACTTGGGGAGTCAAAGATATCAGGGCTTGAAAGGGAAGACTGGATAAAGCCAAAAGAAAATGCTTTTGTCAGAATTACACCTTAGCTGACATAGCTTTTGTTCACATAATGTTGTATGCTTTTCAAAGCGCTCGACACTTCTACTTTGTTTCTCTCCTCATTATAACCTCGAGAGGCAGAAAGTGTGCTATATCTGGTGCACTAGAGACAGTGGCAGAACTGGGACTAAGAAGCAAGATTTCCTACAGCAGGGATCTTTCCATGGAATCTTTCCACTGATGGCCGCTGGTCATTTCACCCGTGCAGGCCTGCATCACCGTCCTTTCCGGCTCCCTCCATCCTTCAGAGCCTCCCGTCTTTCTGTAAACATCTGCTACTGTGTGTTGAGCACTGAGCTTGATACCGAACTTAGGTGACATGCCCGACACGGTCCCTGCTCTCACAAGGCTGACAGTCCAGTGCAAAGGGACACACAAGTCAAGAGGAGGCTGCCTCGAAGCTGCCTCTCCTTCATTCCCTCTGGATCCTTTTCCGGGACCACAAAATCCGAGGCGAAGTGAAGTGCCTACAAGAACTTTTCTGAGAGGAAACTGTTTCAGGGAGCAAGAGGTCACAGGCCCGGGGGCCAGTGAGTGACATTTCCGCAGCCCCAGAACACAGCCCTGCCTGCAAGGGGTGGGGGTATGGGGGGAAGCTCACCTCTAATGTGACGTCTACTGCTAAATCTCCACCCTCGTCGCCAGGGACAATCAACATCCGTGGTGGATTCTATGTTTGCTAAGGTGCATTTACAGAATGGCGGCATCTTTTGGTAAAACACGGGGATAATACTCCTACCCTTTCTGCCTCACTGTGAAGGTCAAAAAGCTGGATGAATGTGAACCAATTCACTGGAGTGCACGTGGACAGAAAAGATTACTGTGCTAGAATTTCCCAATTTTAGGACCAAACAAATGAAACTAAGCGTTCCTGTGGCAAGGAATCTTTCTAAACGACGAATCTTCCAGAGATCTCTTTGGGTGTGCTCATACTTAGCATAGAAGTGTGGCTAAGTGTGGGAAAACAGTCCTATTTAGAATCATCACTGGTGTCATTATTGAAAAATCATGCCTACATCATGCCATGTTTATCTTCTTCTGTTGACTATTTTCTAAGCCAGAAAACTAATATATTTAGGGATTTGTAAGCAAAGTTTGAAAATGAAAAGGTCTTACTTGTTAATCTTTGTTTCCTCTGAAAATCCAAGTACCTAGAATAACACCCCGAACTAAGCTTTCTTATTAATCTAAGCTTAACTGCTTAACCACCTTGCAATGCCTATATCCTTTCATTCTGAGATTTTATTCAAAAAGCCAGTTTCGGGGCGCCTGGGTGGCTCAGTCGGTTGAGCGACTGACTTCGGCTCAGGTCATGATCTCACGGTTTGTGAGTTCGAGCCCCACGTCGGGCTCTGTGCTGACAGCTCAGAGCCTGGAGCCTCTTCAGATTCTGTGTCTTTCTGTCTCTCTCTCGGCCCCTCTCCTGCTCACACTCTGTCTCTCTCTCTGTCTCAGAAATAAACATTAAAAATAATGGCTTTTTATTAAAAAGCCAGTTTCCTCCTCTGTAACCTAGAGTTCATGAGCTGTCAGCCAAAGCTTGCTCTTTGAATGCAATAAACATAAATCAGCTCAGAGCAGGGTGAGAGGCCCTGGGCTGGGGAATCCTGACTGGTGCATTTCGCCAATCATTCCTTCCAACGGCCTGTTGGGAATATGTCCATACCCACGATCCCATTTTGCTATGAAAAACCTACAGGTACTAAGCGGAAGAAGAGCAAATACGAATTCAAAGTACGCATCTACGTGGGGATGGATGGGAACGAAGGAAGAGAGTGATTATACTTCTTTAAAGCATAAATGTATCCTGTTATTTCAAGCCTTCAAATAAAATTGTTCCATATAAAAAATGCCCAACTTTGAGTCACTGTGCCATAAGCTTCCCATGGGCAGGGCCCATGTGTGTCTCGCTCCCAGTCGCAGCCTTGGTACCCGGCTCAGAGCGGAGTCCCCATGAGATAAATGCCTATAAATATTTGTTGAATGAGCGAATGAACGAAGGTGGTGGCTAAAAGCGGAGTGAAGATGAGGTGCCTTTACCCAGTCCCCCAAATATACATGAACCTCCAGGCATGAGATGTATGAACCAAGGGTGGGGTGTGGATGATAAACTGAGTTTCTCTGTATTTGATTCCGGATGCCTCAAGGCCCTCTAGACCTTGAAAAGTGGGGAAGAATTTATAGGAAAAAACAAAACTGAAGAAGGATTTATAGAGAAGATGTGGGAGGTAGGATCAAAACTCTGAGATACTCAGAAGCAATTAAATAGGTTGTGTGTATATGAGGCACGTTGGGGAGGGTGTGGAGAGAGTAAAGATGGTCGCGACACAGTACTCTATATACCTAAAGAGTGAAAAAGTAAGCCACTGTGTCAAGTCTTTCTCCCAAAAAGGTGTCGATACATAGTTAGGTTTGTTTCATTCAAAGAGGCAAAATAGCATGACTCAAACCACACCTCCCAAACTGAACAGATATGAGAGAAGAGGTTCAAAGGAAGTGGCATTCTTTTTCTTCTAAATGAGGACCTCTCAGGTGGGAGCAGTGACGAGGCGAAAGTAGAAAGTGTTCTGGAAAGCCTGCAAAAGGTTAATTCCTTGGCGTATCTGGGTGAAGGTCATAAGGTCTTAGACCTGCATTCCCAACAAGGACAAGACAATGTGATATACAGAGGTAGGGAGAGAGAGAGAGAGAGAGAGAGAGAGAGAGAGAGAGAGAAAGAAAGAAGATAGATGGGTAGGTAGATATACATACGCACATCGCTTGTGGAAGCATCAAGATATTTTCTCCAATGACATTCACTTCAGTGTTTATAATGAAGAAGTGGAAACTACATAAATGTCCAATAATCGTGCATGGACTAGATAAACTCATATATTCACAGGTTGGAACACTAGGCAGCCATTAAATGTGATGTCATGGTAGAATGGGTAATGACTGGGGAGAAGGGTACACCATATAAGGGGGGAGAGCAAGTTCCAAAAAACCATGTGCTGTGTGATCCCATTCTGAAGACATAAGGTTAGATGTACAGACAGAAGTTTAAATAAAAACTACAGATATACACTAAGCGGTTAACGGTTCTTAGCTCTGGAAAGCAGGTTACAGGTATCTTACTTTCTTCTTTATGCATTTCATTGTCGAAATTTGGTACAACAACTGTGTTACAGGTTTCCAGTACGAAAAGAAGTTATTCAAAATGACCCAAACAAAAAACGTCTGTAGGTTATCTGGAACGTTCTAACTGGTCTCTACTACATGACCAGGTGCCTCGTATGTTTACAAAACACCCTCCTAAAGGTGTGTGTGCGGTTCCGTGAAGGGGTGCCAATAATGGGGCTTTGGGAGAAAAAAGCTTGGCCGCTGCCGAGCGTTGGACAGCGGCAGGTCGCTCTTTAGCAAGGTTCTGTTTATAGACCAGACTAGTCTCACTCTCCTCTTCCACCCCAAAACGGGACATTTTCTTTCTTACCAATTGCATTTCAGGTTCAAAGAGAGATCACCCCGGAAGGAGAGAAAAGGAGAGTGGGACTAGGCAGTACCCACCTCAGTGGCAGATATGCGAAGAACAAGGAGAAAGGAATACTGCTTGATTCCAGAAGACGCTCAAATCACTTTTGCTCAGCGGTGTATCTCATGACCTCCCTCTCCTGGCTTGTCCTCCTATCAGCCACTTGCGGGAGTCCTTGGCCGGAGTCTCTAACCTGACCTGCTTTGTAGCCATAGAAGAAGCAAGGAGACACTTACGGATGTGAGGGATTGAGACGGAGGCCGCCTCCCCGTAGCTTTTGGTCTGCTTGTGGTTGGGTGACTGAGTTTCTCAGTAGATGATACCACAGAGTCAAAACCTTCTAGGTCTAAAACAAAAGGAAAACAGAGTTTTAAGAGCAGTAATAGGAGTGAGGGTAGGTTCTCATAACAGGCCACAAGCACCTCTTCTCCTTAATACTCATCCTTTCCATCTGGAATGCACCTCACCATTTATGAAGACGATTTCCATCCTCTTGTCATCCAATAAATGTGGTAGGTCTTTGAAAGCTACAGAAAGAAAGGCAAAGGAGGAACCCTCTTTCCTCCACTAATGTAAGTTCATTTTGGTAGATAAAACAGTCTCGCAGTCTTAACACAAAAGGCAGTTAGCACAAGGTACAATACCCATGGACAAGTGAACGCTCATCACTGATTCCCCAAGAGGAGAGAGGGCAGGCTCCCGTTCTGGTTGTACTACCACAGCCCGGCCATCAGCTTCCACCCTGACGTTACTACAAACTCCCTGGAGGTAGACAGCAAGCTTCTGCTTCTCCGGACAACTCCCAGAGCCCGGCACCATTCTGCTTCAAGAGGCATCACTCAATGGAGACATGATCTTCAGTCATCGGTCTGCTCATTCACTCACTCCATTATGACTGAGCGGTTACTCTGTGCCACACGTGGGGGCTAGATACCAGGCTATGCCAGTGAGCGTGGCAGAAAGGACCCTGCCCTCAGGGAGCTTACATCTCGCTGATGGAGGTCTCGGAGGAATACAGAATCATTTCAGCCAGATTATAACTGCATCTGGCAGGTGTCCAAAGGAAGGCCTTTGCCGTCTTCAACAAATTGGGCTAAGGGATCACACATTCTATCTAGTTCTGGGGGGTTTACAGATCAAGTGGAGATGCGTGTTATGTGATGCACAAAGGAATGGCTGGCAGAAAGGGGCCGACACTGAGGCCCGTTATCGCTTGTGACTGGGGCAACGCCACCCCTGCCGCCAAGTAGATTGTGTTTCACATGCCATGCCAGCCACTGCCTTCCCAAACCATTCTTCATTCTCCTTTTAATGGAGCCCCGGCTTTGTTTCGGGACAGTGTGCTCAGCTCCTGAGCTGAACCACGTTTGGTCTATGCCAATGATGGCAACCCTGCTCCTTTTTGCCTATGATTGGTCTAGAGGCTGCCACGTACCCCAATTTCGATCACTGAGGAATAAAGGGAGGTCTGCTGACAGTGTCTGGGAAAGACAATTTCTCTCTGTTGGGAGAGGCAAATGAGGAGAAGGCCATTCGTATCGTTGCCCTTTCTTCTTTCCTGCTCAGGGTGCTACTGTGCATGGATAGGATGCCTGGAGCTGTGACAGCCATCTTACAGCCATGAGGGAAGCAGGGCCAACGCTCTTGGAGATCTTGAGGATGGCAGAGCAGAAGAACAGAGAAATGTTGGATGACGGGCAACCCTGATGAGCCACCCACCAATCCTGGAATCATCGAGTGCCTGGACTTCTTGCTATGTGAAATTAATAACCCTCTGTTCTACCAGCCAACTTCATTTGTTTATTTTTGTTTTTCAAAAATTTTTAATGTTTATTTATTTTTGAGAGAGAGAGAAACAGAGCATGGGTCAGGGAGGGGCAGAGAGAAAGGGAGACAGAGAACATGAAACAGGCTCCAGGCTCTGAGCTGTCAGCAATGAGCCCGACGCGGGGCTCGAACTTAGTAATGGCAAGATCATGACCTGAGCTGAAGTCAGATGCTTAAGTGACCAAGCCACCCAGGTGTACCTATTTCAGCCAATTTTATTTATTATTATGTTTTAATGTTGGTTTATTTTTGAGAGAGAAAGAAACAGAGTGTGAGCAGAGAGCGAGGGAGACACAGAATTTGAAGCAGGCTCCAGGCTCTGAGCCGTCAGCACAGACCCCGACGTGGGGCTCGAACCCACGAACCGTGAGATCATGACCCGAGCCAACGCTGGATGCCCAACCGACTGAGCCACCCAGGCGCCCCATATTCTAGCCAATTTTAATTAGATATCCTTTATTCTCGGCTGAAAGCACCCTAACTACTATAACTGCAAATATGCCGGCTCAGAACAGAAAAGATAAAAATTACGTGTGGGTTTTTTTCCTCCTTATTTTGGGGAGAGCTCTTTTGTTGGTAGTTTTAATAAGCGGTCTGGGGAGCCTGGGTGGCTCAGTCGTTTAAGCGTCAGGACTCTAGATTTCAGCTCAGCTCACGATCTCACAGTTCATGGCATCAAGCTCCACATCAGGCTCTGTGCTGACAATGCAGAGCCTGCTTGGGACTCTCTCTCTCCCTCCCTCCCTCCCTCTCTGCCCCCCACCTCTCAAAAATAAACAAATAAACTTAAAAAAAAATAAGGTGTCTGGCTGTGTGATGGTCAGCTTTATTCTATTAATGAACGGGCAGGTGCTGTGTGCAATCTGCTTCCTTGAGTGGAATATGCAAAACCAAGCACAAATCACTGCTTGGGACAAACCATTACATGACACCTGGGATCACAGTAAGTGACTTTATTCTAGCACCGGGTAAATGAATAATTATTCAACGAACTCATCAGGGCAAGGTAAGTATAACCAAAGGTTAACTATCTGCAGAGACAGAACAAAGAAAAGCATCAGTGGTGTTCGGAGACGATGGGGAACCGATCAGCACCCAGTGTCAGTACAAGGCTCCCAAATGGCACCCCCCCTGCCGGCTGGCTCAGCACAGCCTGGGCACAGGCCAACATCCCCACAGTTAGGTGGGCCTCTTGAGTGCCACATCACTGGCCTGACCCTCTGGGGGGCCTTCCCTTTAAGAGAATCTTATTTTCCTTAAAGGTTCCCCTCCTGGTCATACCCCGGGACTTGCCTCCACCAGCTCCATACTGTCTGACATCAAAATTCCCCATGATGCACTTAAATCGATGCCCAAAGTCATCATCCGATATTAATATCTCCCTAATTAATTTTTAAATCGTTTCTCTATGAAAAAAGTGGTACATGCTCAATGTACACTTGTTTTAAGAAAAACATAAAACTATAACACAAGAAAGTCGACTACAATCTTGCCACACTGAGACAAACACTATCAAAAACAGACCTAGCCCACACTGTATGTGGTACTGCCTTGTGCTTATTTCCTTTAACATCATACGCCAGGACTCTAAAAACTCCTCATGATATCCTGATTGTCTTATACTCTTCCGTTGCACTGCGATTCATGATTTATTGAATCAAACCCCGTATCAGCAGATAATTAGTTTCCAAATCATTCCCCCTCTTTGATTTCTGTTCACAGGAAAGTGCCGCGCAGATATTCTGGCACGCATGCGAAACACAATGAGTCCGGCAGGTTCTCTATGTGGCTTCCCGGCGGGGAGAAGGGAATAAGGCCCAGGACAGGGAGGGCCGCTGGAGGGTGGGGGCTGGTGGTGGGGAATGGGAGGCACATGAGCCCAGGGGAGCCTGGGGCAGAGGACACAAGACTGAGGAACAGCCGCTGAACGGGCGGCCAGGGGAGACGGTGAAGGAGAAGGCCATTAAAGGTTCCAACAATTGAGTGGGCCTTGGCTGGGCGCTACCAGGGGCTGACAGGGTCCACCTACGTCATGACTCTGTCCTGGAAACTGAAACCAGCTCTGGGGCCCAAACCGGAGCAGGGCGAAGCAGTGAGAGAAAAATTAGAGGCTAATTCACTCTGGTTCTCCACCTTGGCTGCACAGTGAAATCACCGGACAATTAAAAAAACAAGAAGAGGGGCGCCTGGGTGGCGCAGTCGGTTAAGCGTCTGACTTCAGCCAGGTCACGATCTCGCGGTCCGGGAGTTCGAGCCCCGCGTCAGGCTCTGGGCTGATGGCTCAGAGCCTGGAGCCTGTTTCCGATTCTGTGTCTCCCTCTCTCTCTGCCCCTCCCCCGTTCATGCTCTGTGTCTCTCTGTCCCAAAAATAAATAAACGTTGAAAAAAAAAAAACAAGAAGACTCATGCCTGGGTCCCTCTCTGGAGATGGACTGAATTTGTCCGGGGTGCAGCCTGGGCATGGTAGCTTTTCAGTGTCCCTAGGTGACATTAGTATGCTGCCACGTAGAGAAGCAGTGCTCTAGCAGAGGCTGGGGGCTCGGGGGAGGGAGGGATAAGTAAGGACTTGACTGAGCTGATGGGAGAGGGCACTGGGGCGCCGCCACCACGTGAGGGACAGGGTGTTCCAGGGCCCACCGAGTGGATGGCCTGCCCAGGGGAGCCGTCGGGAGTAAGGCTCATCAGGAGAGCCCCTCCAGGGCCAGGCTGGGCGGTGCTGACCTGGTGTGTGGGGTAACACGGGTGCCGGAGCAGCAGATCAAAGCGGCGACCGAAGGCTTGGGTGATCGCTGACGGGTCAGAAACACCGCAGTGGGAGTGAGGAGGAGGACGTGAGGTGACCCAGCATACAGAGCGGGGTGAAAGAAGGATGTGGGGAGCAAGGGGAGCGGATGGGCCAGCCTCAGGCCCGCCCTGGGATGGACTCAGCATGGTGTGTAGGGACAGACAAGGTCACACCCGGGAAACTTCTGCAGGGCTCCAGGGAGGACTCCATCTTTGCTCCCCACCCGTGCTCCGGGGCCACTAAAATAATTAAATCCACCTGGGAGTTGAGGGTTCGACAACACATGAGCTTGTCTGTAATGCATCACACTTTCAAAACGATTCAGAGGTGTGGTGTGTGTCTCACGCGCTTCGACCGTGAGCCCCAGGAGGACAGGAACTCGTCTTTGTCCTCTCAAAGTCTAGCATGTTCCCGGGAAAAACGTGCTTAATATTCTGTGAATGAAAGAACAAGCGAACAAACGAACTCGCCAACAAATGACTAAACCATCCCAAGAAAAACTCTATTTCCAGGAGTGTAGCTTACAGAGGTTTCTACTAACAGGACGCGAGGCGGCAGCTCGAGTGTGGAAGGCAACGTTCTGTGCCGTGGCTGCAGGGGAAGCTTGGCTGGCCCATTTTGTTTTACTGGCTGAAGTCTACGCTCCAAACACCCGTACACGTTGAAGCCTGGCCACGCTTAGCCAGCGTCACCTCAACAGAATGACAGATGGCGGAGAAGACTGCCTCATCCTTTTCACTCAAGAGTAAGAGGATGGCCGGAATCCTGCAGGGGGAGCCACTCTTTTTAACCTTTTCATGCATATTCAGCTATGTTTAACTTCCTATACTTTCAGACGATAAAAAGCACTTTCGGGAAACAATAGCAAAATTCAACTTCCAGAAAGAAAAAGACACACCAAGTAGGAGGCCACTTGCTGAAAAGGAAACCACAGAGCCCATACTGCGACACACTTCTGCTTTCTGCCAGTGGAGGGGGAAACTCTTCAGTACTGTAACCTAAACTTTCAGGGGCACAAAGCATGCTCTCGTGACTGTGGCTATGGTGGCTGACATTAAGGCAGAGTTTCCATGACTAACTCATTGTGGTGTGAAGAAAATGTCCCAATTTTCACGATGGTTTTTGAAATGAATCAGGCTGAAACTCGATATAAGCTTTCTCAGCCTGGCTAGGAATTTTTCCTCTTAGTAAGAAATGGTTTTAATGCCCATAAGCCAATCCAAAACTATTGAACTGGCAAATGTTGGGTATTTTTTAAAAGTTAGTTTCAGAAGGATGAGAGGTTCTTGGCTTTTCTCACACTTGAAAGACGAGCCCTCTGCAGACATACGGGGATCATTTACGTTGGACACGGATCCAGCCTGGAAAGGGCCCTTGACTCTCCATGGCACACACAGTTGCCCATTTTCCATCAATTTCAGTCATACCCTATTTAGTTCAATTAGAAAATGTGGCCTTGTTTTCCATGGATGGGAGGGATTGTACCAGTGACCACAGGTGACCCAAAATGCATCCACTGACACCACAGGAGACAAACAGTTAAAAGTCTGAGACAGGCCAGCTGTCACCAAAGCAACCATCTGCAAACTCTTAAATGGCTATTTATTCATTGGAGCTCACTGCTCTGGACTTGCGAAGGAGCCCTAGAGGGGAGGTTTCCTACAGCTGAAGTGTGGCAATGTCACTACCTCCCGGTATCTCTGGAAGCCGTCCCTTCTCCTCCATGTCACTGTCAAGGATCATCACGGCTGGCGGGGCTCCTTGTGGACCACAGGCCCAGCAGGACTGTAACGGATTTCTCCCTCCCAATCCAGTACCACTCCATGGGCTTCCCCCAGAGAGACGTGTGACATGAAGCTCTGAGTATGTCCCCATTCTCTGCTTCAAATCCTTCCCAAGTTCCCAGGAAATCCTGGTGACTTAGCATGGCCAAGGCCCTGGTGGTATGGCTGGTGACAACCTCTGTCTCTGTCCCTTGCATGACTTTCTTTCCTTCCTTTCCCTTCCCTCCCTTCCTCACGCCTGGGGCTATCAAGACTTGGCTTAGGGATGAAGACCTCTTCCAAGAAGCCAGACTGCACCCCAAAGCCTGGCTTGGATGTTCCCCTACTCATCCACCACTCTGATCTCAGCATTTAGCACCCTGACATTCCTTGCTGACTTATCTCTCTCCCCAACAGCCAGGAAAGAGGCTATGCCTTTTCTCTCTGTTTTGCCCCGGTGTGACATCATTTCTGGCTTGCGGTGTGTGTGCAATCAATGATTATTGAATAAATGAACAAACAACCTTTCTGGGCTTCAGTTTTTCCACCAGAAAAAAAGGGGAGAATTATCTGAGCTATAAGCTTTGCAGAATTGTTCTTTTATAAATGGGAAATTGTATGAAAACTCTTTCAAATCACGCAGGTAGAATTTTGTTTTCATATATCATTGATGGAGCTGTGGGATTTGGGAACAGAGATCTAAGAGCAAGGCTAAATTTATAAAAAAAGCACACACGTGGTTTTTTTTTTTTTTCTTTTTAAATGAGAGAACTCTAAACCCACAGGGCTGTTGGTGCCTTCTCCACAGTGAAGAAGCATCTCCAGGCAGTCTGGACAGGAAGTCTTACCCTGCATGTAAATCATGTGACCAGTGTGGAAAATCTGTGCCGACTACAGAGATGAGCCCATTATGAGCGGTCAAACGAACACCTGCGTTAGCTGCATCACTGACTGAAAAATTCTCACTTGACCAACGATTAGATTTTATGGGAAAATAAGTCCTCCAAAATGTGGATGGATAGAGCATATTAGCTGCTGCATTTTCTTTTATAATCCGGGGGTGGAGTTTGTAAGACACAAGTACTGAGATAAACAGGTTTGCGCTACTGTTTGCCCACCTACGACTCCCCCCCTTCACACACGCACACTCATTTAACCTGCACAAAACCCATGCTGTGTAGGCTGCTCTTCTCCATAACGGGAGACAGAGGGTCAGAGGTTAGACAACTTGGTCAACGTCACAACCGGAAAGTGACAGGGCCGACAACCAGATCCATGTCTGTGGAATTCTTTCCACTACAGACCACTGAACAGACAGCAAGAATATTTCACCTTACGTCTCACGTATCCCACAGTGAACTCTCCGAATTGTTTCTATATCAAGAATAAGAAAAGACACTCAGAATGTAATCTAGTGTGTGTGAAGAAACCCATTTATGCTCTGATGACAAGCTGTCTTTGTTCCGGTTTATTCCAACGTGTTTTTAAATGGACAGAAAAAGGGATGGGCTTCCTTCAGGGAATCTCTGGCAAGAAATGTAAGGTGTTAGGCAAGGTAAACCAGGCTTTTTAGCTATTCAGTACAAAATAACTTTTACATGGGAACTTATAGCTGAAGAATAAGAGAGGAAGATAGAGTTTATTTGCTCCTTCACTTAATCGAATATTTATTAAGTATCTACTGTGTGCCAGACATAGCTATCTTTTTTGTTTTTAATTTTTTTTAATGTTTATTTATTTTTGAGACTGAGAGAGACAGAGCACGAATGGGGGAGGGGCAGAGAGAGAGGGAGACACAGAATCGGAAGCAGGCTCCAGGCTCTGAGCCATCAGCCCAGAGCCCAATGCAGGGCTCGAACTCAGGGACCGTGAGATCGTGACCTGAGCTGAAGTCTGACGCTTAACTGACTGAGCCACCCAGGCGCCCCCAGGCATAGCTATCTTAATGAGAATGAAAGTGTCATCACTTTATCAGCACTACCCATCAAACTTGCTGTGATGATGGAAACCTGCTATATCTGTACCGTCCAATATGGTAGCCACTAGCCTCATGTGGCTACCTAGCACAGTCATATGGCTAAGTGTGATTATTAAAAATAAATTAAATTTAAATAGCTACATGCGACTAGCAGCAATGAAGATCTCTACCAGACCCTGCATCACGGTATTTCTTCTCATGTCTGCTTAGTCCATTCCTTCCATACATATTTACTAAGTGAGTACTACAATCCAGGTTCTGGGCTAGGCACGGGGGGATCGGGGGGATGAACAAAATAGCCATGGCCCCTGCCTCACGGAGCTTAGAGCCTCCAAAAGAAATGGACTTATATATAAATTATATATATTATTATAATTATATATATTATATATAATATATAATGTAATATAATATATAATAATATAATATTAATATATATACTTATAAGTACATATATGTATTACATATATATCAGTATATATATATATATATATTATATATATAATTATACATTTTGCTAGCTACTATGAAAGAAAGGTAAAAGATGAAATTAGCAATGATAGCATGGGGACCTAATTTAGATCTGGAGAAGGGGTATGGGAAGTGGGAGGCATGCCTTACTGAAGTCTAGCACCAAAGAGAGGTAGAATGCTTCATGGGGATTGATAACAAGCAACGTCAAATGGGGAAAGTAACTTTTCACACTTGCATTCCTTTAAAAGTTGTTTACTACAGACCCGAAAGTGTTATGCCAAATGATTTAGTAAATAATGTATTTACTGGAAATAGTGGTTATGCTATTATTACAGGAATGTAAATTGGCAGAGCCTTTTTGTAATGCCATTTGTTAATACCTATCATGAAATGTAAATGCATACACTTTCAGATATTTCACTTCTAGAAACGGATCCAGAGAAATGTTTATGTAAGCCTAGAACGACACATTTATAAGGCCAGTGGTCTTAAAGCTGTTTTTCCAGAGTGTCTCCTAAAATAATTTTGAAAACCCACGTGCCCCTTTACACATCTTAAGGTGACATCTAAAATTTTTCATAAGTTATTGTCACAAAAGATATCATTTCTGCTATATTCTAAATATTGATATTTTAAAATGTGACTATTATATTACTCTCTCAAACACATTCAACATCTATTTGAATGCCACAGTAACCTAACAACCACTGCCGTCCATATTAAAAAATCAGGAATAAGCTGGGGCGCCTGGGTGGCTCAGTCGGTTAAGCGTCCGACTTTGGCTCAGGTCATGATCTCACAGTTCATGAGTTTGAGCCCCGTGTCCAGCTTTGTGCTGACAGCTCAGAGCCTGGAGCCTGCTTTGGATTCTGTGTCCACCTCTCTCTCTGTTCCTCCCCAACTCGTGCTCTGTCTCTCCCTCTCAAAAATAAATAAACACTGAAAAAAAATTAAAAAAAAAATCAGGACTAAGCTTTTCTTTAGCACTTGGAAGGTCTGCACCACCCTTTTCCCTCTCTGAATTGATATTTCCATCATAATGCTGGATTTTACTCTAATGTAACCTAGTTTTACGATTTTGTTAACTTTGCCTTCTGTTAATTATCTTTTTGTTATAAAAACATGTATACAAATTGAAATTTATGATTTCTGAATTTCCTGAAATCATAAGGTTCTAAGGGGAAAAATTATTTTTCTTCTGGAAGGAGTTACCATGACAATTATTAGTAGCAAATGATCAAAACACATGTAAGCACACATACCACACATTTTAATAATCTGTGAGCATAAAAGAGTAGAATCTTATTGGGCTTTCCCCCCAGATAACTTCATGCACATGTGCATGATTATAACTTACCATAAGAATGACATGGTTTGGTATCAATTCTATTCCTATCTTTTATTTTATAGACGTAAGTGCCAAAAAACTCTGTTCACACAAACAGAAGTATATGGGAATGGAAAGAATTTTGTTATCACCATGTCACTCAATTCTTTGAACTCTTTCCAAGGTATGTGGCAAAAATCAGACGGTGGTCTAGCATCACCAAGAACTATTTTTAACAATCTATCAGTGAACAACTCAGTGGGTGCCTCCTTCAATTTTGTTGACACAAAGAATTAGAAACCAACAAACTTGTCAATGGATTTTTTGTCCGGTCAATAAAGTCACTCAATTTCTCAAGTCCAACACCCATCTTGGAAGTGTCTCTCAGTTTGCACCAGGGGTTTGTACACCCACGGAGTGGGCAAGAGATTGGCTAGGCTGTGTAAGGTGGGAGCAGGTGACTGGGGAAGGGGGAAGAGAGGGAGGAGCAGCATCCAGCGGGGCTCCTAGGAGAGGAGTTTGAAGAAAGAGCACCTATGAAATGAGACACTATCCATCGCCTCCTGGGAGGCCCAGGAGTCTCCGTGGCCTCCCAAGGTGCAGCGAGCCCTGTCTATAGATCACTGTCCTAGGCTGCTCTTCGCAGCACTGCTCTGAGTGAACTGGCTATGGTAGAATCATAGCATGGAATATCACATTGCCGTTAAAAGTCTATGGTTGACCTATGTGACTTATGTGGTGAGATATCAAACATACATTATTTGTTACAGAAAAACAACTGTAGACCAGAAGAGCACATACAACATGCTCACGTTTGAAAAAGTCCGTCCATCTACCCATTAATGGAAAGACTTCCAAAAGTGTGTACAACAAATTAAGAGTGGTTATCTCAAAGAGAGGCTGAGACACAAAGGTGACTTTCACTTTCTAACTTCCTGCGTTCTTCCCGCCCCCCTTTTTTTAAGTACCTATTCCCTTTGCAATTGGGGGTGGGGAGAGCTCTTGAAAATAAAAATACAACCGAGTAGATCATGTATGAAGTGATTTCAGATGCAGCTATGGAAATTTCAGTCAGCTGATCTATGTTATGTGTTCAAGAACTTTCCTCCTTTCTAATAGCAGCAGTCATGGTGAGAACGCAGGTTGAGGCCTCGTTCTTCGCCGCTCTCTGAACTACAGCTACACCACCTACCCCTGAAACAGCGCCTGTTTTGTGTCTGCCACTCCACACCACTAGGTCTCGGTGTTACAACAACCCTCTGAGGCAGGTGGGCATTACTAACCCTGTCAGGAAGAAGAGAGAGGAGCTAGAATCCAAATCCAAGTGTGCCTACCTGAGAACCCATGATTTCTCAGACGCACCCCACGCTTTCCTCAGTAACTCTGTGCGATTATCTCATCTCTACATAAGGCTTGACTCTGTGACTCAAACTTATTTGGGATGGCAAACATCCTACCCCCATTTACATTTTCCTGTAAGATCTGGGTGACAAAAATCATGATGCATTTTTAAGAAGTGAATACTTTTAAAACCTTTATAAAAAGTAATGCCATAACTGTTATGCCCACAATTGTTAATTACTTAAACTTCTACTTGGCCAGCAAATCTTTTATAAGCAAAAATCTTCAGGCCAAAGAAAACCCTAGGTTAGACCTCAGAAAGGGCCAAATTAGCAATTCTAGGTTAAAGGAACACATAGAATGGAAGGAATTGTGGTAAAGATACAAATTAAAGAATAAGCTATTTTATTTATTTATTCATTTATTTATTTATTTATTTAGAGAGAAAATGCAAGTGGGGGAGGGGCAGAGAGAGAGGAGGAGAGAGAATCCCAAGCAGGCTCCTCGCTGGCTGAGGCGGGGCTCGATCCCACAAACTGGGAGATCATGATCTGAGCCCAAATCCAGAGCTGGACACTTAACTGACTGAGCTACCCAGGTGCCCCAGAAGAACAAGCCATTCAATCTTAGGGACGATTCAGAGGCTACCAAAAGAGCGGTTTTCTTTCTCTACGTCCCAAAATCTCAGCTAAAAGAAATGGAGCCAGAGAGACAAGCCTGTGAGACCGAACGGGGCCCCTTTGATCATTTCCTCCAAGCCCCTGGTTTAAAGATGGAAACGGGATCCACACCTGAAGCTAATGTAATATTGTGTTAACTACACCCAAATAAAAATTAAACAACAACAACAACAACAACAACCACCAAAACCTCAGGACCCAAAGGCCAGAGGGCCTGTTGCAATGGGGCGTGCGTTCAGAGGGCACGTTTCCTTTTAGGAAGCAGAGGAACAGGGCGTTTCATCTTATTCAACGGCACCTTACTTAGAGAAAAGAGCTCTCGACACTCATAAAAGAAACATTTTGTGTGTGAAATAACATCCGAATGCCTGGAGTTACACGGAATCTAAAATTAAGCGCCAAGTAAAAAACTCGAAGAGGAAAGAAAAGACCCATCCGAAGCACAGGGATCCTCTTACCATACTGGGAGAGACAGGCGTCCCTCTAGAACTGGAGGCCCCCTTTCTCCAGCCTTGGGGGAAGGAAGAGGAGAGAGGTACAAAGCATTTAAAGCCCTTTTATTTTAAAAAATTCCATGAGTGATTTAAAAAAAAAATCACAAGTAACGGTATCTCTATAAAAAAATTAATCTGCTAATCGTACATTTCTGAGCCAGTGAGTTTTCACCCACGCGTCAACACCTGCCTCTTTCTGCAGTCTTCTGTTTGCCCTCGACATTTCTCCTCTCCCCTGACCCTCTTCTCTGCACATATGTGCTGGATTTGGGATTTTCAGAAGGCGCCCAGGAGGCGGTGCCCACCCATGACAAGGCTATCGCCGGTCTATAAGGTGCCAACAAAAAGAAGGTCAACATTGTGAGTCTCCCAGGAAGCTAAATTTATCCAATTTTTAAACTCAGAGATTATTTCTACCAGGCGATGATGGCATTTGCTTTTTAAAATGTCCTTAATTAGTAAAATAAAAGTCAGCAGTCCCTCGAATTAAAAGCCTTTTCTGTGTGTGTGAGTCTGAATTCCAAAATATGAACAACCTCAGGGAGAGATGACTCAGGCCTGGGGAGGTGGGGAGCGCGGCTGCAGGTCACCGCGAAGCTAAATAAAGAGGCTCCTCCGGCTCTAAATCAGGGCTCCCTGTTCACTGACACCTCATCCTTAGCTTGTCACCACCAGATCCGATTACCCTCTAACAGGACCCACAACCTCACCCCGAAGCACTCATCGCTTTTCTCATTTAATGAATCCAAGGTAGTGGGAGGCCAAGTGGGCTGAGATGTCCACATCATGCCTTAACAAGGACCTATGGCGAAGAGAAGGAGTGTGAGAACTCAACTTTCCTCCTTAATAAGGTGTAGTTTGTCTCTAATGCTTCTAGCGTAAGGGGTACTTGAACCTGGTTTTCCGGCAGGTCGCATATCCCTCCGGATATTTACAAGTCGAACGGAAGCCATAACCGGGCTCTGCCAATCTGTGAGCCCACGGCCCGCGGGAGGAGGGCACTGCAGGCCAAATAAATGCCATGTGCAATCCGAGACTGGACGTCACCTGTTCCTTCTTGCTTCCACATTCACTCACAGCACAGAGGCCTCAGTTGAGCACACTGCGGAAGTGGCAAATGTTAGTGTGTGAGTCTCTTTGCTGAGTATAGACTACTTCGGACCCATGGGTGCCCCTCTGCATTTGCATTCTTAAACCTGCAAATAGTCTCAGCATGTCACAAAAGTGGAGACACTCAAGCCATTGGGGTGAAGGAAGGCCGCAGGGGCTCTGAAGATGGAGGAAAGCGACCAAAATGCCAGGGCTGTTCATGCTGCCTCTGTGCACAGGTGAGCTTCTGGGGCTGGTCACAGGTCACACAGGTAGCAGCACTGTGACCCTCTCCAAGCCAAGAGTCATTTGAACACACTTGTTAAACACCCAAACGTCCCTCTGCTCATCTTACCCATCAGTTACTTTCCCTGCTGCGGGCCGATGGCTGTACGTGGCTCAGGCAGGAAGGCACTGCTTGCTCACTCTGTGCTTTAGAATCATTCACACCACAAAACGCGTCACTCCCATGAAGTTAAGCCACAATTTATCATCATCCCCCCGCTTTGATTTGTTTAACCTCCACCTGTTTCTATAGCATTCATGAGCCTTCTCCTGGCACTGTGAATGTTTATCGCTTTTGTGTTTATTGGATGTGATGGAGTAAAAGAGGTTTGTGGAATTTAAGAAACAAAGCAGATGAACGCACGGCAGGCAGAGGAGAGAGGGAAACATACGACAAGAGCCTCTTAACAATAGAGAACTGAGGTTTGATGGAGGGAGGTGGGTAGGATGATGGGCTAACTAGGTAATGGGTATTAAGGATGAGCACCGGGCGTTGTATGTAAGTGATGAATCACCGAATTCTACTCCTGAAGCCAACATTGCGCTGTATGTTAACTGAAGTTTAAATTTAAAAAAACAGGGAAAAAAAGAGATTTGTGGAACGCCTCAAAACGAAGCATGAACGCAGCCAACCCAACAGACCACCAAAGGCCAGGACTGCCCTGATGGGGGCTGAATAGGCACAGGCAAGCGCCTGGGTTTGGGTGTGGCCTTATGTTTATAACTGTGAACATCTGTCAGCAGACATCCTCAGTTTACATCTGGGACCGGACTCTTGGAAGTGCCGAGAAGGACAAGGCTTTGCCATCAGGCCACCTCCTGTAAGACTGTGAAATGATTTTGAAACCCGTGCTGACTGCCAGCTTGACTGCGTTTGCTCAGCGCAAACCTAGGCTGTGAGCCCTAAGAGTCTTAGGTGAGAGGTGGGGAGCACTGCACAGAGATGTCCAGCATACAGCCTCTCCTGAATGAACGGGAGTCAACGCCCAGCATCCCAAAGTGTGGGGAGGACACCGAAACTGCTCAGGGGACTGACTAGGTTCAAGATCCATCCACTCGAAGCTCCAGATGTTTCACCTCCTTGGTGTAAAGCACATGACTCTACTAAGCCCAATCTCTTCTGCTTTTTGTCATCACACTGGAGACGTGCATATTGCTTCTCACATAGCTCTGGTATAAACTGGCGCGCAAGTGTGACCCGTGTCCCTGGATAGGAGCCAGAGCTGCTTTTAACACCTTTGTTGAGGTACCATTTGCGTCCCATAGAATTCACCCATGTTAAGCATACAACTTAATTTTTAGGCAGTTTACGGAGTTGTGTAACCATCACCACAATCCAGTTTCAGAACCTTGCCAGCATCCCAAATCAACTAGCACCTAATAGCATTCCCAGGGTGTCAGCAGGGAAGTGCTTCTGCATTCCTTGGTCCAAATGACCCACACGCCAGGAGGCATCCGAGAGGGATCGGAGGACAAGAGGAAGTTGGACTCCTACCTTCCAAACCAGTTCCTCGTCCTGAGTCCACCAGCTTTAAAGCTAGCAACACGTGGCCCCCAAGCGGACTGCGACGTCAAGTGTGTCTGTGGATCGGGCTGAAAAGACGGAGGGGCAAGTCCCAGCCCCCCCCATGTGAAGAGGGGGTGACGAGATAGACGTGGGACAAGTGTAATGAGATTCAAACAGAATGGAGAACAATGGTCAACGAAGGCAAGTGACAGAGGAGAAATGAGAAGGGCTGTTTCTAAGTCAATTAGTTGGAACTAGATGGCTTAGTTCCTAGGTTGCTTCCCACCTGGGGGCCCGTTGCTACGTGCTTTAGTGGGAAAGAGACGGAAAATCTCCACAGTACCGCAGTGTAATAATAACTCCTGCCATGCCGTGGGAACTACCACACACGGCATAATAAAAGTAAATGTTAGGGCACTTGACTTCGTGGCCTATAATCTCCCATTCGATCGGAACAGAGACTCTCCCGTCAGCAAGAGAAAAGTGGACAATTTAATTTTCATTTCTATTCATGCACAGGCCTGCATTGGAGCTCATCCACATTTCCTATTATGTTACTTGAAATACGGCCGTGTAGTCTGATACACAATATCTGACTGACATCAACAACTTCGTTTTGGACCAACTGATTTCATTCTAAATTATTATGGGCTGACAGATGCTGGTGGCTGCCCACGCGAGATCTGAAAAAGTCATGTTCTCTAATTCAATATTATAATAATTTAAAATTATAGCTTTATTAAGAGGAAACAGATTTATTTATAGCTAACACTGATGATTTCTAATGCCTTTCAGGGCTGTATTTGGCTATTCACTGCAGCCCACGTTTGGACAGCTTCAATTGTTTGAGTGACTAACAAAACATTCTGGTACCAATAATTTCCTTCTCGATTCAAAGCAACGAACAAATGCTACAAAAGCAGAGCTACAAAGCGGCCCTGAAAGGAGCCGGCCCCTCTGCAATGTCCTCTTCTCCTTGACCAACCCACCTGCAAGAGCATTTGCGCATTTGGGCCTAAAGACATTCTGCTTAAAATCCTCTCCTCCCTTGGCCTCCGGGATGTTGCCAGATGTGCTTTTCCCTTAGATGTTGACGTTGTGCGGGGTTTGGTCTTCAAGCTCTAGGTCCCTCTTCCTCTTTTCTCATGCTAAGGACATCCTCTTCCTGACTTAACTATCCCTTCTCAGCAGACGACAGCATCACTGATAAGCATTTCTATCATTTTGCAGCCCACCAAGTGATTTTGCAGAACTCGGGAGGACAAGGCGAGGAAGCTGGGAGAGATGTTAGTTTTCTTCACAAATAAAGAAGCTGAAGCTCAGAGAGTCTGAAGGAAATCACGGAAGGTTTCCCAGCCCGGAGGCAGCGCTGTGCACTCTGTGTTCCATCCCCAGGAAGGCCCTAATCTATACCCGCAATCCCGGCTGGCCTCTGCAGCCTCAGCCCTCCCCGGCCTCGGCCCTCCAGCTTCCGCCTCCTCCAGCACCCACATGGGGACGTCCGACCAAATCTCAGAGTTAACACGCTTAAATAAATCCACATTTCCCCCCAAACCGGTTCCTCCTCCGGACGTGCTTATTTCTACCCAAGTCATTTGTCCCCCAACCCTACAACCTCACGGCTGACAAACTATTCTCTCCTCCTCCCTGCTCCCAAATCCAATCTGTTACTGAGGCCTGGCAATAATTCTTTTGCACTGCTGCTTCCACATCTTTGCCTTCTTTCACAATCCTGTTGCGCAGCTCGGCTCGGGCTCTCTTAACTGCCTCCCCCCCAAACTATCAAATAACCTGACTCCTTGACTGCAGTCTTTCCTTCATTGGATTGGTCCCACAGAGCTCCATCAGTTATTATCTGAAGGCTTAGACCTGATCATGCCACTTCAGTGTCAACCCACTGCCTACAGATGAAATTACAAATCCATCCCTGTCCAACCGGATCCCGCCCAGACCTCCTTCCCCAGGGCGGCTCCCCTCCATGCCAGCACAGAGCCTCTACTGCGGCCAGGCTGATCTGTGCTCGGGTGTCGGCAGTCCCCACGGGATTCCCTGCCTGCCTCTGTCTCAGTGAATTCACCTTCTAGATCCAGATAAGTCTGTCCCCCTCACGGAGCCTGGGCACCAAGGAGCACCCATAACTCTGATCGGCATTACTTTCTACCACTCAGTGGTCAGTCAGACCGTCGGTGTCGCCTCACTTTCCATCTGCCGTCCTGGTGGCCCAAACAGACCCAAAGCTGCTGGAAGGCGGGGCTTGTGTGTGAGGGCCTTGGTATCCATTCAGCCTTGCCCTTGAGTAGACACTCAAGTATTTAGTGGCTAATTATGTGGCCGCCAACCACGGTTTCTTGCAATGCAAATAATACATGCATTACCTTATGTGCTGGAGGAATCACATTCCTCTGGGATTAAGGTCTTCTTGGTAAAATGAGAGCAAACTAAACCTCAGCATCTCTCTCTGGGCTCCGAAATAGACACAACTTGCGCTCAGCTTCCACGTATGAAGAGCTTTCATAGATCAGCCCACTTCGATCAATTTCCCAACATTTCCAAACTAGCTTGTCAGACTGAGAAATCCAAAACTCATATTTTGGTGATAGCCATCGGAGTCATCGCCAGACCCCAAGAAAACAAGGGCCAAAGGCCAAGGCTCTTCACAAGCAAGGCACAGCCTTGGAGGACGGAGAACACCTCTCTTCCTGTGGGAGGACCCCCACGACCTTCTCTGCCTCTTCACCAACTGGCCATCCTGCCTTAAAATGGGGCCCAGATGCTAAACCACAGGGACAAGACCAGAACTTTCGTCAGGCTCAGTCTGAGGATCCCTTCTCATTCACAGCCAATCGCTGCTCTGCTCTGCCCTTTAACCAGGTCGAAAGCTCCGGCAGGCCAGCATTTCTATTATTACTCCATCCGCCCAAGCTGTCAGAAGCCCTTGGTCATGCCTCCTGACTGGGCTTCTCAAAGGCTCAGGATGGGAAACGGTCTCTGGAGACAGAGCAAGTATTTTTGGTGTTTATGGTCACAACGACACATCCTACCGCCAAGCCTTTCCAAGATCTGACCATAGACCGCAAGCCGGCAGTTGCAAAGATGCAACTCTATTAGCAGGTTTGGAAGAAAACAGTACCCCGAAGAGGAGTGACCCCGGGTGACGACAATGCTCACGACAGGCACTCCAGGGCCTCTTACGAGGCCGGCCAAGAGTCACACACTTGTTTCTAAATTGAGCAGCCAATTGCAAAGATGCTGGAAGTCGTCCATGTCAAATCTGTCCCTGAGAGCGGTTGCCAAGGGTTAGGGAAGGGGTGGGGGCAGGAGGGAGGTGGGTGTGGTCATAAAAGGGTGACACGGGGGATCCTGGTAGTGATGGAATGTTCTGTATCTTGACCGTATGGTAGATACACAAACCTACACACGTGACAAAACCGCAAAGAACTAAAAACACACAAGCACTAGTAAACCCGCAGAACCCGGGGGACGTGTCAGTGTCAATAGCCTGGCTGTGATCTTGCGCTACGGTTTCATTATGATGTTACCCTTGAGAGAAAACGGGTAGAGGGTATGCGGTTGTCTCTGTATTACTTCTTAGGACCGCACAGAAACCTAGAATCATTTCAAAATAAAAGAGTTTAATTAAAAAAGGCAAATTCCAAAATACAGTCCTATTCTGTTGAATACTGTGGCCATGATAGGTGCAAAGACAAGATGTAAAGTTAAAAAAAAAATTAGTCCCTGAATCTAGACTTCTCAAAAGGGCTGTCACCCAAGTCAGACCAACGGTGGCCGCAACCAGCACACATGCGACCTCACACCATCCATGCACGCACGTCCCCAACAGACCCTCCGACTCGCTTACCCACAGAGACTCTAGCTACCTTGCCCTCTATCACACAGTGGTACCTCGACCTTTGGAAAACTCACTCGTGTTTTTAACTAAGTGGCCATTATGACACCAAAGCTCATCTGAAATTCAAATTCAAAACATTTAGTGTTGTGACTACAATGAACTCTGCCATTCTGCATTTTCACCCATTCACCTTTATACACTAAACACATAAACCACCAGAGAGTACGAATAAAAGTGTGAATGCCCACTTTTACAAAAGGTCTCTTCGTCACTTCTTTTCCATCATCGCTTCCCCTTCTTTATAAACCTGGAACATCTAAAACCAGCCGAGGGCTATGAGCCTTCCATTGAAATAGCTGTGTTAGTCCTCAGGCTGCCTGAAGGGGCAAGTCGCACTCCGCAGCTCTTTTACAATTGTGCAAACAGAAGCCAGAACGCTCTCCTTACTCACCAATGTCATTGCTGCGGTCCGAGAGATCCTTGTCCAGGATGCCGGATATCGAACTGCCCACCAAGTCAATCTTTGGACCGTCACCCCTACATTAAAAACACAAGTCCAGGCATTTAATCATTGGTGTGTGTCCTTGTTGTTTTGTCAGCTTTCTTGCTGCACATGCGTTAAGGAGCATGCCGTGCGCGGGGCAGGTGGCTCTGTCGCCTATGGGGGAGCCAGTGGGAGTCAACGAGCTATCCAAACACATGGGCCTTGGTGAAACCGGCCGACAGACTAGATGCCCACCTCTCCGGCACACATTTTCAGAGGTGGCTATTTTAATAATGACTGTTCAGCAATATACCTTCAGCCACAAACCCTCCTGCTGGTACACAGGGTACAACGTAGGGCCTGCTCCCGCCCCGTGGCCAAATAAGCACCAGCAAATGATAACTGGGAGCTTCCCTTTTAAGGAGTAAGGAATTTAGCCAATGCTGCTAGTCAAAGGTCGGCTACTTTTAACCTTGAGAAAAAGGTTTTCTGGCCTGAGGCTGAGGCATCAGCCAAGCTGTTGACAGGCACAGGGGGTTGAGTTAAAGATCTGGCAGCTGCAAGCTGGCAATGGGGCACAGGCCTGTAAAATTAGACAGCTCTTGGGTGGGTGCCCCCGTGCCCATCGGGACACGAGTGACTTCCTTCTGTATCTGGGCTAGGAACAGCCCTTAGGAACGGGAAGACGCCTGTAAGAGGATGAGAGAGATAGCCTACTCGTGCATGAACAGAAGGTTCCTCCAACTTCCTCCAAAAGGGCAGTTCTCTAGACCCTTTCAGGGGGATGAGCCCTGAATGAGATTACCCAAGGTCTGTGATGGCAGTGAAACGGGGAAAGATCCTCACCCATAAAATGAGGGGGAGAAGCCAAGCAGTTGTTCTGGGAAACTAACAGAAATGGGCCATCTCATGGCTCTTGGCAGTCATCATGGCCTGAAGCCAAACCACACGATGAGTAACAGACTTACTCAAGGAGCGCTTGTCAAATACCTATCATGCAGGGGGTATTGAGAGGGCCAAGCCAGGTGGTTCCTACTCTGGAGGGGCTCACAGTCCAAATGGGAGAAAGAGGCGGACACATGAGCACAGGCCCACATGGCACAGGCTATGTAAGTGACAGGCACACCACAGTCCCGTGAGAAGAAAGGACTGGGTCAGAGCAGGGGCCAGCGGCACACAGAGGAGGTGGCATTCCAGCTGGGCCTTGGAGGAAAAAGGAGAGAGAACATATCAGTAAGAGGCAGGATGAAGCAAGGACCCCAGGGTAGGTGGGAGTGTCCAGTGTGGCCAGAGGACCCAGGGCTAAAGCCTGAGGTCCCCAAAGCAGTGAGAGCAGAAAGGTTGGAAAGGGTCATGTTGCTGGGCTGAGTACTAGAGGGTTCTGTTCATCCTGGAGGTAATGGGGGATAGAAGGACCGCTGAGGCAGGGGACCTATAAACCTGGGGGCAAGGATGGGACTTGACAGGGCTGATACCTGGGTTTCTTCACTCAAGAAGGGGCTGTGGTAGTAGCTAGCATTCAGCATGACCCACGTATCCTCGTGATGGTGGAGAAGGCCCAGCAGAAGGAGGTAAGCCCCCGTCAGTTCCCGAACGAACAAGACTGACTCACAACCTCAAGTGTAACCTCAAGCATCCTCAAGGGCAGACCAGCATAGGTACGAACTCCAGGGAAACAAGGCTGAGCCAAGTGGCCTGGCCTCCCCCAAGAGAAAACACAGCTCTAAAACCGTGTGTGTGCATTTTGAGACTTTCTGGGCTTCTCAGGGCTCGGCCGAAGTAAAAGTTCAAGGAGAGCATGGACTACTGTACTTGGAAGGAGGAAGCAGCTTGAGCTGCACAGCACAGCCTTCATTGCCCACCTCAGCCCCACCTCCTAGGACTGTGGGGGCCCCAAGGGCAGGTATCCATAGCAGACCTCCTCTCCATCCCACCCCCCTCACCCCCGCCACCAAAGCTCAGGCCCCACAGGGCACATTCTCTCTGACAGGCCCCAAGCCAACAGGAGTGCTGAGATTGAGGGAATTTTCCTTGTTTTTTTTGAGAGAGAGACAGAGAGCCCTTGAGCAGCAGGGAGGGGCAAAGGGAGAGGAATAGAGAGAGAATCTTAAGCAGGTTCTACGCCCAGCACGGAGCCCAACGTAGGCTGGATCTCACCACCAACCTGGGCCCAAATGAAGACCAACCTGAGCTAAAATCAAGACTCAGATGCTTTAACCAACTAAGCCACCCAGGTGCCCCGAGGAAATTTATTGCAAAACATTTTATTGGCAGGGCCCCAGTGGCTTCTAATTGGAATGTAATCTTCTGAACGAAATGTTTTGGAAATGCAGCATTATTAATAGGAAAGCATTTTCTTCTTTTCTTTAAAGTTCATTTATTTATTTTGAGAGAGAGAGAGAGTACGTGCACTCGAGGAGGGAGAGAGAGAATCCCAGGCAGGCTCCACTCAGCATGGGGATCACAACCTGAGCGGATATCAAGAGTCAGACACTTAGCTGACTGAGCCACCCAGGAGCCCTAGCGGGAAAGCATTTTCATTTGTTAAAGTTCTTAAGGGCTCCTAATCTCACTGCTTCATAGCTATGGAGCCAGAATGATTTGGTGCTGTCACTCTCCAAACTAGCACAACTCAAACTGTACTCAGAGCCAGATGCTCCTGTCCTTTTGGGAACACGCCGAGGACCTAAACCTATGAGAACACATGTTCTGTCCAGGGAGAAAGGTCACACAGGCAACAAAAGTCCAGTTAATTCCACTGGGACTTTTTTTTTTTTTTTTTTTTGCATTAAGGGAAAAGATGGTTTGAGATGACACACCCTGGCAGGTGGCTGGGGAGAGAATTCGAGGCGGTGTTGGTGGTAGAAGGAACTTTATGCAGCAGTTAATGATCTGTACCTCTGAACAGCTCAGCTCAGCTGCTTCTGAACATGTGGTTTATTCGTACATTTTGGGAACTATGAATCTTGAAGCAGCCACTTCCCTCTTTGACAGCTCGAAGCTTCCAGTCGAATGTGAGCCTATGTTGAGGACTGTAGAGAACCCTACTGCTCATTACTGTGCTCGTCTTATCTGGGGCTCTATTACTTTTCTACCTTTATTTTCCCCCTTACTGTCACTCTCAACTATTTTATTCTTGTATATGTATTTTGGACAGTTACCACAAAGCCTTTCGGAAATGATTCAGGGTAAAAAGGAGTAATTTCTAAGAATAGGGTATATATCAATAGCATTTAAAATGATCATCTGCTTCGGGCCAGTTCTGGGAGGCTATGCTAAAGAAATAGTGTGAAACACCCAAGTGGGTTTTGCAGATCAATATGTTCACTGCAGTGTTATTTGTAACAAAGAAAAACTGCAACCTGGCGCTTTCATCAAGAGGGGAACAGGTGAGTAACCTCTATTTGATGGCCATGAAAATTACATTTATAAACCTTTATGACAAGAAGGACAAATACTGATGCTATGATGGCAAAGGACAGAAGCCAGTTACAAATGACCTACCCCTCCATGCACACACACACACGCATACCCTTCTTATGTATCAGGAAGAGGGATTATTCCTTTTAAGATTGGAAGATTATTTGCAGTGATTATTCCTGGGTAGTGTGATGGGTGATTTCTAGCACCCAGCTCAGCACCTGGTATACGGCAGGGGCTCAAAAACACTTGTGGAATTAATGAACATCTGGCTTTGTTCTGAAATGGGAATGCATTATGTATTTGCACAATAGATGCAATTTTTCCCCCAACGCTGTATGACATTCAGCATGATCCTAACTATGTAAAACCGATGAAAAACACACCAAATCATACATAGGGAAAAAGATGGGAGAGAAACAGCAGTCGCTGTTAACAGCAGTCGCTGGGGTAAGACTATAGGTCAATTTTCCCTTTTAAGGTTTATGTGTTTTTCAAGTTCACTTTTAATATCAGAGACTCCTACAAGTCAGGCAGCTTATGTTCTCTCTCCTTTCTCCCCAACAGTAATGTCAAGGTAAAAGGTGACGTTGCCTGACCCTTGCCTGCAAACTCTCCTTTAAGGACCTCCCTGACCACAGGTGCCCCTGTGATCACCTGTGACCACACCTGGAACTCATCCGGGAACCAGGTGGGGGCCTGTGACGTCACAAATCCGAGACTGAGAGGTCCAAGGCATGACACACCACCTGAAGAAAGAGGAGCCACCAGCCGTGAGCGACCTGTCCCCAGATGTTAATGCGCCAGCTGTATTGGGACAGGAAGCTTAGGATCCCCTCATCTCTCTGAGCCCCGGTCGTGCATGCCAAGAGCCAGACACAGGCTTTCGGCTGAAATTATCTTCTATACAGGGCCAGAAGCAAGCCTATTTTGAAAACACAGTAGGTGTCGTTTAAAAAAGGTTCTGCTCCTTCCAAGTAGGGAAGCTGCAGCTGGTGTTTTGACAGTGTTCAGACTGTGGGTGTGGAAGCATTTTACAATGTCTATTTGTAAATGCTTTTCACTGTATTTATAGACTCTTACAACAATGCTAATGAATTTCAGTTCTGAAAAATACCAGGATTTCTGAAATTCTCCAAAGCACATGTTTGGAGTGGCTGATGCCCAATGAGGCCGCAGCCCTTGATGGTCTCTGTTCTCCAGTCCGCCCAACACATGGGTACCATTTTGGCAAAAAGGATGCAACGAAATGCAACAAAAAAAGAAACATCCAATCCTTTTGGAATTTACTAGCTCCTGAGAGGATTTATGTATGGCGAGCTTCTATGCCCACAGCTGCTGAATAAAAGGAGAAAATAAAAGAAAGCAAGAATATCACCCTATGTCCAAAGATACCAGAGCAAGGCTGCCCTTACTCATTTCTGATTTTTAAATCCAAATGATGCTACTGTCTTGTATTTTTCTGAGCAATTTTGGTTAGTGACACTTGAAACACGAGACCTGGATAGGTAACTGAGGGGAAGTCTCCTTGCTTTCCTGGACAGGGAGCCTAAATTGCAGACAATGGGTTGACTAGCTCAAGGACACCCGCAGGCCTAAGTGGAACCCACGATCCCACAGAGGCAGCAGCAGCAGCTGCTGCATACTGACGGCCTGTCACAAGCCAGGCACTAGGGTCAGCTCCTTCCGTCCGTATTCAATTGTCACAACCACTCCTGGAAAGATCTGCTCGGCACAGTGGACAGGGAGCCCCCTCTGGTGAAGGGCTGGATGCCCCTGCCGCTGGGGGCGCCGTTGGCCCCTCCGGGGACCACCTCAGTTGCTGAGCGCCTCCTTGGCCAAGGCACATCCTTTTCAGGGCGGCCCACGCTCTACAGTATAAAAACCTTGCCCAGTTCAGCCCAACACAGACAACTCTGAGGAGCCACCTCAGCCCCTCCCCGTAGAGTCGGACGAGGCTTTCGCGAGCCAGTATCACAACTCAACTTCTCCCTCTGCCCAACGCTGCTTCTTTCCCCCTTCCATGGGCACTGACCCCAAAAACATAGCTCGCATACTAAGCGCTGCCTCAGGGCCTACTTCCTGGAGAACCCCACCTGTGATGCCCTTTATTTTCATCATATAGATCAGGAAACTGAGGCTCAGTGACATTAAGTCACTTGCTAACAACAGGTCATAAAAGTAGTAGGATACCAGGGTCTGGATTTGAACCCAGTAACTTTGACTCCAGAGCCCAAGCTCTCGACCACTTCTCAAAGCTGCTTCACGCCGCCTCCTGGTCACGGGGACAGTGAGTCACTGAGGATGCCGGGCGGCCTGCGTCATCACTGCTCACCGCCAGAGCCGAGTAAATCGCCTTTGCTCCCAAGTTAAAAAAGTACTACTAATAAACAACAATCACATACCAACCAGCCCAGGTGCCTGCTCTTCCCACTCAGACCCAAGACAAGAGAAGGGGCGCGTACAGTCGGAAAAGTGGAAGATGCGCCACGTGCATCCCTTGAGAACAGGAGCTCGGCCAGTGGCATGGCCCAATTCAGCCCAAGGTGGGACAGTTAAGCCAAGACATGTGGCCTGGAAAAGGTGTTGAAGTGCAGAGGAAGCCGAGGCGAGCAAACCAGTAAATACAGAAATGAACAGTAGCAATCAAACGCCACCCAAAAGAACCACAATCCTTTTGGAGGTGAGGGGGGACGAAGGGGAAAAGAGTGACTCCATAGATTCCTACTGAACAAAAGATCCCAAGTCCAGGTGAGGACTCTTTTTTGGCAGACCTCCTGCCCACTCTCAGAAGCCTCTATTCCCATAATGTAAATGTTTGGGCTTTACCTAAAATTTGTTACGGGGTGGGGGGAAGAAAAAAAGCTGAGAAGGAAAGGAAAGGAAAGGAAAAGAAATAGAAATGGTTTCCCGTGCTCATGCTCAGGAAACCAAGGCGCAACCCTGCAAATCCTCTATTTTTTTCCAGCTTTCATCCCACTCCGGAGGTGTCAACACATATGGACGACGGCAGATGTCAACGTGAAGATCCTAGAGAAATGACGTGAGTTACCCTCTCTTCTTTCTTGTTCCCACTCTGCTATGTTTCATTGCCCCTTCTAATGTAAAACTACCCCATCTGATTGTATACCTGCCTTGTCCTGGTCCCAGTGTGCAGCAAGAAAGCGAGGCCGAAGGAAGTGAATGCTCCCTGCCTGCTTTCCTGCCTGCCTGCTCGTAACATTGCACACTCAGGCTCTGACCACTGAAACTGGTCAAGGGTCTTTGCTCCAAGGATGGGACTTAATGTGCCCAAGGCCATGCGGCTAATTAGTGGCAGAAGTGAAACCAGATGGAAGCTTCCTGATGATGCCCAGTCCACCCTATCTTGGCCCACCACACCTGGGATGACAATAATCAAAATGAGTACCCACATTCACATGCTTTATGCTTCTAGAGAATTTTTCCTCTCTCAAATAAGCAACTATAAGAAGACTCCACCCATCTGTGAAGGCAGCAGGTGGGAAGCCGGTCCTTCAGAAGAGCTCTGCCCTGGGATGTCACCGCCCAGGGAGGTAAAATCCTTCCGTCAGTAAAGGACAAAATTGTAACAGCGGTGAGTCCAGGTTCCTTTGCTTGCCAGCAGGAGGGCAGGAGAAGTCTCCTTCCTTTTCCTGAGAAATAAGGGTCCAAAGGTGCTGCTGGTATCTGTGGAGTCCCTACATACCCACCTGGTGGCCAAAAATGTCCCAGGGATCGCAGGTACTTTTGACGGAGAACTTCCCACTTAACTGTGGCCAAACGAGGCCAGGGGAGAAAGAAGCTGGAACCAGAGCAGTTTTCCTGGCAGCTGTCCCTTGTACCGCGTCCTTGTTTGGACGAGCACAAACAAGCTTGGCTATTTATAGCTGGTGAAGACACGGTGGAAGGTGATGGGACACTGCCCACTCAATTCCCCTCCAAATTTCTGTTCTTTGTGCAGACTCTGCGAGCGTGTGTGGGAAGAGGCCTCTCTCCAAAGCCCATCCAGGGCACAAACCCACAACCCCCTAAGACAAAAGGAGGTTGACATCACACCCCTCATCTGCACACCCACAGTTGGGCATCTCAGAGGGGCAAGGGGCTTTAAAGATGCCAAGAAGAGGGGGCAGTCATCATCATGCAACTCTGAGAAAAGTTTGTGAGGTGCCATTTGAGAAAATGTTCAAAGAAAGAGTCCGTGGAAAAAGCGTTGTATGACCCAACTAGCACCGTGCACGTGCGAGGTGTTTAGTCCCCCACTGGTCCCTTGCCTGGTTCGGACCATCCCTGGCAGGATAACCGGTGTGCCTCAGTCTGGGCTGGGGCTAAACCCTGTCACTACTGTTGGTTCTCACTGCAGGCAATAAAATTCATTCTAGGGGCGGCTGGAAGAAGAGAGAAGGGTATTTACACAAATGAAATGAGGTCAGCAAACAATGCAGACATCCCTGCAAGGTGACAAGGTATTTTCCCCTGTGCCCTGTGGGGTCGCGATGCTCCAGAAATGAACTTCCCTCCCTCAGTCACGGCCTTCCGTGAGCCCTGACTTCCTCTGAATCTCTAGCTGCTTCTGAGGGAGGTGCTTCAAGCTTCCACCCCCTAAAGGTCTCCTGACGTGCTGTCTCAGAGTGTCCATGTTTCCCTACTCCCTCAGGGCTACAGTGCATGGCATGCTTCTCGCCATGTGGAAACCCCTCTCCCAGCGAGGTCACCACTGAGCAACCGCATGGCAGGAAAAGAAGCATGCGTGGATTTGCTGAGTGCCTCTCAGGTGCCAGGCAGAGGGTCAGGGGCTTGAGGTGCAGCAGCTGGTTTCAATCAGCACACCCGAGCAAGGCAGGCCTCAATCCACCATTCTGCAGAGGCAGAAGCAGAGACTCGGGGAGGTGCACACCTTGCCCAAGGTCACCGGCTGAGGAAGGAGAGGGCTGGGGTTTTGGCCCTGGTGTACCTGGCTCCAAAGCAATAGGTGGGCAGGAACCATCATGTCTGGCCTGGTTACCACAGTTTACTACCCAGAACAGGGCCGGGCCCAAACATAAGCGCGCGTGCATGTGCGTGCACACACACACACGCACACACACACACACACACACACTCCTCTCTCATCACTGTACCCGTCTGTAAGCCCCCATTTTCCATCTTTTTTCCAAGTTTCTCACAAGACAAGCCTACACAAGCTTGGCCACCTGCCCATTCTCTCCAATTCATGCCAAGCCTGTCTCTAGCCACCAACCATTGCACAGAACTCCTGGACTGGGATCACCAAGGGTCAATACTAGTGACCAAAGCCTGTGGATGGCCTTCAGCCTCCCTGGTGCACACTGTGGTGGGGTTCTCAGAGCATGTTCAGCAAACCAGCGGCGGCAGGAGCAGCACTGGGAGCTTGCTCGAAATGCAAGTTCTCAGGCCTTCCCACAGATCCAGTGAATCAGAAACTCTGGGGAGCGGCAATGTATGTGGTAATCAGTTTCCCACCGATCTGTAGTTGTTCCACATTCCTTTCTTCTGGCTTCCTTGACATCACACCCCATCCACCCTTTCTGATGGCACCTAGTCCTTCCTCTACCCTATAAATAACAATTTCCCCCACTGCTGGCTCCACTCTCTCCTCTTCTCTACTCTAATCTCCCGGAGGGATCATAGCCATTCCATGCTTGGAATTACCATCCATGAGCCAGTGACACCCACCTCTGTAACGTCTAGCCAAGATCTCTCTCCCGAATTCTCCAAAGACATGGCTGGTTCCTGATTTGGGGAAAAGAAGGGAAACGCTCCAACACTACATGATGCACCACTAGGACTCTTTGAAAAGACCTCTCAAACACTCGAGTAATCCAAAGTCCAAATGAGGGCCTAAACACCCAAGTGCACAATTTACGGGCCTGCTCGGGGAGCATTTGCACGCACCAGCGATCTTTCTCTTCCTCTTGTTTGATTAATTGACTGATTGGTTTATACCTTGTAAGAGCAAAGAGGTCTTTTTAAATGCTTCCTTGTGGTAGGCATGGGGGCCAGACCCCTCACAGAGTGATCAGGACCTGGAAGCTGATTTCCTGTTCATCTGTAACCCCAGGGGCTTGAGCAGCCGGGCTGCCTGTGTAAATCTAAAGAAAAAGGAACTTCCATGTGGGTAAATTGGTCTCAAGAGAGACATCTGCCCTTCCCTAAGCACTGAGTTGATGTTTGGCATATAAATGTTTACTTAATCTTTGCCTCAAGCTCAAATGTCTCAGAGCTCGACGGCGTCTTATCTCCCAGTGTTCCTGTGAAATCCAGGCCCCATCTTCATTACAAGTAGAAACCTTGCAATTCCACTGCCGTCCCCACTGGAACCGGTGTTTCATCTACACAGTAGGGCCTCCAGCCTTTCACAGGAAAAGTACCTCATGGGTTTACATTTAAAGCAACAGCCATCTCCGGGCGGCACAGGTCTGGGAAGTCACCGGGTCTCCTGCCCACAGCTTGGTGTCCAAGACCCAGATGCCCACCTTCTCACTGAGATCCCTCCTCCGACACAGGCGTCCACATCTGAACTCAGGTGTGCCCTGTGGGAGGCGTGAGCCACGGTACCAACTCCCCCACATCTGAGGTCTCCTCTCTGAATGGCTTGCTACCAGCCTGACCGTGGAATCTTTCTTATCACTGAATGTCTTCAACTGCCAGAACACACTAACATCCATGGGGGAGGGCACTGGCTTCTAGAACATCAGCCTCCCCTCACTTTGGCTCTTGCCATCTTCCTGAGCCTATGACAGCCACGTGGGCAATCCATCCCCAATGCCAGCCCCTCCTTCCCCCGGTCCCTTCAGTTCTTATGACCTTCATTCATCTTCAGTCACCCAGATTCACGGCCCCTCTCTCTGTGGATAAGTTCATCTTCAGACCTACTCCACCTGTGAAGTGATGAGCACACGCCTCCCCTCTCTGACCAGCATCTGCCATTCTCCTGGCCATCGGTTCTTCTCTATGCTTGCTCACCTCACCTCCTCCTTATGCCTTTCAGCTTCACTTCCTTCCTCTCCACCCCGGGCCCCCTGTCTATCACTCACAGCCCCTGGAACACTGGCCTCGCTGTCCCCGCCCTGCCAGTCACCTGCCCCGTCTACGTGGAGAGCACGCGCTGCTCTGTGCTGGATGTGCTGTAGCAGACAACGGGCAGGATTCCCCTGCAACTCAGAACAAAGGTCCTGCTCCAGCTTCCCCGCTCTTTGGGAAGAAAATGAAAAAATACCACAAATTAGGGTATCTATGTTTGCAAGGATTAACAAACCTGTTCTAGCCTGCTTCTACCTCTTTCCCTGTTGGGTTTATTTACTTTTGAAGGCACACACCTGCCCTGCCCCTCAGGTTTCTGGCGTGCTGCCTCTGCTGCACAGAATAATCACTTGAGCTCAGAGCAACCTGCTTTTCTCCAGCATTTCCTTGGATTTGGCCTGTATTTTCTTTTGGACCCTTCTCCCAAGTTCCAGCACCTCCTTTCACAGAGGTTTCTGAACCCACATTTGGTACATCGGTAATACATGTTACGGGACATACAGCGTGACAGGTTCGTGTGTATGTGTACACACACATACAAAAAGGTTTGGGTATATTCTGTCAACTGAAATCTTTCTATGATCAAATATCAAAACAAGTGAGTAGGCTCTATACTCTTGAGCTTCCGTTTTCTCAAGTGTGAAAATGTGGCGGACAGAATGTTCGTTGCCCACCGCCCCCCACCTTAGATACGTGGTGGGCTGGGTAAGACCAGCAGACTCTGTCTTCGCACACTGTGAAATAATAACGAAGGCACCCCCAAGGCATAGACTTTCAAACAAAGGAGGCACTTAGGGCCTAGTAGAATCTCTTATCATTCAATTTTTAAATCAACTCTGGTACTAAATTTTATTTTTTGGGAAAAAGTCTTTTTTTTTTCCCCCTGTTAAAATTCCATCTTCACTTACTTCCCGGAAATTGGAAGAGTATTCTTACCAATGGGTAAGTACATTAATGGCATGCTTCCACTTGCTCAGACTGGACACAAAACTGCGCCCGGGTGTCATTCTAGTTCTCCTAGATGTGATTCCCGGAAACTGATCTATAGCTGAGCCCCAGCAACACTGAGATCCCGAACAGCGCCTTGCATGCAGGGGCCCCTCAATACATTGCTGTTACACGAATGTATCTAAAAATGACTCCCCTCTTCCTAAACTTATGTATTCCTTTATCCTGAAAGATACTACTTCCTGTTTAAATGGAAAGAAACCAATCTCTTCTGGAAGCCACATTTGGCAGCAAGCTTTCTGGCTGGTGAGAGCAAGTGTGAGCCCAGACACTCCAGCGAGAGGGGCAATGCCTAGCTCCCTATGAGGATGGCAAATGATGACTGTGTGTCCGTGTGTTCACCTTTCTGTCCATCCATGTAGTCAGGGAAATCCTAGAGAGGATTTGGGTTTACACAGCAGACAGTGCCTTTTCTCCAGAGGATCACTGACACAAAACAGTTTGAACGGTGTTGACATTCCTACCTCAACTAATTGGGCAGAACAAAACAAGTTCATAAACCAATATACGGGTTGGTTGTCCAATGTACCTGCTTAGCAAAAAATATGAAGTGCATGAGGATTGAGAGACAATAAGCCTTTCTTTGATCTTCTTAAATTGCTTAAAGCTGAAATCCATGGCACACTGGGTGACTCAGAACATGAGACACACACACCACAGAGCTTGTACAGGGCCTGGGAAGGATGATGGGAGAGGCAAAAGTGAACAAAATGTAAGCACTGGCACATCCCTCCCTTTGTGGGAACCGTGGCATTCAACAAGTGTGTTAAATGAGCCACTACCATATGCTCAACCCTGTAAAGCATGTGGAGATGACAAAACACACTCTTGATCTGCTTTAAATCTGGTAAAGGAGTCCGCGGGTGTGAGCATCCCAAGTGCACAGCATGGGGCCCCACACTAGGCGAAACATGGGGTGTCAGGCATTTGGGAGACAGAGCAATCACAAGAAATAAGGGAAGGCTTCCAGAAGCTGGGTGTGCTAACTGGGCTCTGAATTCGGGGAGCGTTAACAGGTGCATGAGAGGTAGCCAGGAAAGGGTAGGGAACTGTCAAAAACGTGGGAGAATCTAGACGAGGGATTCTCACAGGGTGAATGAATGTGGGCCAGAAGCTTTCAGATTACGACCTGGGAGCTTGTTGAAAATGTAAATTCCCAGGCCCACCCCAGACCTACCAAGTCAGCGACCATGGGGGTGGGGCCCAGTGATCTGTTGGAACAAGGTCTCCAGGTGACTGACCCACGCTCAAATTTGAGAATCACCAAGTTAGGGCAGGCACTGTCCTCCCTTCAACTGGCTGAGCAAGAGGCCAAAGCAGGTACTGGCTCCCCAAACGTTCCCAGCCTTGTCTCGATCTGCCATTTCCTAGGACTCTCAGGCGGGAAGCCAGGGGCTCTCCTCCCTTGTCCTCTTTCTGCAGACCCAGTGCCCTGGGGGCTGGGCCACCACAGGGTGAGTGGGAGGTCGCAGATGTGAACAGTTACATTTCCCACTGGCTTCTGTACGGAGCCCTCCTCACGCACCTTCCCTGGCGATCCGTACTTCTAATGGACAAGCAGAAGACGCGCGAGCTGGAGGCAGAGAAGAGCGAGGGAGAGGCAAGAAGCAAAGGGGACTTCTGTGAGCCCAGAAGGTCAGCAGTTATAATTTGCTTCTCCCTTGCATTCAGGTCCACAGGGGAACTAACGGGACCAGGTCTAATTGATGGCTCACAAAGTCTGCACCTATCCCACAACGAGACGGGTGACGGCAACCTTCCAAGGCAAAGAAGCCATTGGAATTGTCCTTCTCTTCAGATCAGATCATGAGAGAGAACAGCAAGAATATTATGGAAATTGTTACTGACCTCAGGGAAATGTGTGTAGTCCCTGGCAGACTAAGAGAGTTTGGCAGAACGGGCCCTCTTTTTCCCTTTCACCCGCCACAAAGCGATGTACAACCTTTGCTCTCCATTCCCTGTTTGCACAGCCTGTATTCTCTTCAGAAGCACTTAGGTTTACATAACATTTTTCTTCTGGAGCGCTGGCTTCTGGGCCAACCAGGCTACTGAAGAGGCCCAAGCTAAGGTCACTGAGGCTGTCAAGTGGCCCCGCTGTGCACATGTGCAAACAGCCTTCTATCAGTCAGGAGAAAAGGGCACAACGGGTAAGGCCTGACCAACTCAATGGTGGCCCTGGTCTCATCGGTTTCCCCACGGGCCACCCTATAGTGGCAGTTGTTTGGACCTTGGGAGATGCCTGCCGAACAACACAGGGAAGCAGCTGCCACTCCGAGAGGCTCACCCGCACTGAGATGACCGCTGTGTGTTCAGCTGGGCAGCCCGGCCTCCCACAGGTGCGCTTACGTGCATCCACCATGGCTGGCAGGGATTCTGACATTTCTCAACCACTCACATGGCTACCCGCCTCTGTATTGGGGCAATATATTGTTGTTCATATTAAGAGTAAATGAGTCATGCTACCACATGGATGAACCTTGGGGCCATCAGGCTAAGTGAAATAAGCCAGTCACAGAAAGACAAATGCTCTAGGATTCCACTTACATGAGGCATCTAGAGGAGTCAAATTCACAGAGATAGAAAATACAGTTGACTCTTGAACAACACTGGTTTAAACTGGGTGGAGCCACTTACACGTGGGTTTTTTTTCAATGAATGCAGGCCAGTACTATGAATGTATTTTCTCTTCCTTATGATTTACTTAATGTTTTCTTTTCTCTAGCTTACTTTATTATAAGAACAAAGTCTATAATACAAAACATATAAACTATGTGTTAATCGACTCTTTACATTATTGGTAAAGCTTCCAGTCAACAGTAGGCTATTAGTGGTTATGTTTTTATAGAGTCAAAAATTCTACTTTTCAACTACATGGGGGTTAGTGCCCCTACCCTGTGTGTTCAAAGGTCTACTGTACAATGGTGGTCGGCAGGGGCTGGGGGAGGAGGAAGGGGAGTTAGCATTTAATGGGTCCAGAGTTTCAGTTTGGTAAGATGAAAAGAGGTCTACGAATGGATGATAGTGGTTGCACAACAATGTGATGTCCTTAATGTCACAAATGGTTATGACGGTAAATTTTATGTTCTGTGTATTTACCACAATTAAAAAATTTTTTACTAAGAAGTAAATGAGCGGGGTGCCTGGGTGGCTCAGTCGGTTAAGCACCCGACTTCGGCTCAGGTCATGACTTCGCAGTTCGTGAGTTCGAGCCCCGTGTCAGGCTCTGTGCTGACAGCTCAGGGCCTGGGGCCTGCTTCTAATTCTGTGTGTGTCTCTCTCTCTGCCTCTCTGCCTGCCTCTCTCTCTCTCTCTCTCTCTCTCTCTCTCAAAAATAAATAAACATTAAAAATTTAAAGAAGGTAAATTAGCTGTTCTTGTGTCAGTGCATTTATACACCCAGTTCGACATGCAATAATAAGAATGACAACAAGGGCCACTTGGCTGGCTCAATCAGTGGAGCGTGTGACTCTTGATCTTCGGGTTGTCAGTTTGAGTCCCATGTTGGGTAAAGAGATGACTTAATAAAACCTTAAAAAAATAAGCATGACGATGAAACTAACACTGAAACACAAGGATGGGGCCACACACTTGGAAATTATCTTGGTCCATCCTTTTGGGTGTATCCCATTATCCTCCTCAATTTACAGATGGAAAAGTGAGGTGAGCGGGGCAGTGACATGCTGAGGCTCACATGCCTATGAGGTGAGGTGAGATGCAAACCTGGAGGCCTGCATGACTCCAAGGCAAGGGCGCTGAGGCCCCACGTGGCTCTCACCATGCAAACTTAACTCAAAAGAACAAAACCTATGTGCTGACAGGTAAGACCTCCAGGCCGCGAGCTTGCTCGGGTACAGGACACCAACACATAAAATACACATGTAACAGTGGAAAGTTCCGGCAACTAACTTGTGCAGAGAACACGACGCTTCTTTGCTCTGTGGTGAGCATCTCAGGTCTGGAAGAACAAAGTCCAACTGTGACTCCTCATCACTGACATGTTCGTCCCGCCAGCCAGTGAACAAATTTGAGTTGTGCCAGGCATATCTCAGAACTCAGGCCTGAACGACGTGTGTGCCTTGCCTTTGATGGTCTCATAGTTTGGAGACACGTACACTAAGACAATATTTGCCAGGCCGGGTCCTTGGTTCCACAAAAGGGCTGTGCAGTCAAGGGCAGAGGGAGCCTGGGGATGTGGAAAGAGGCACCAGAGAGCAGGGAGAGGGTCAGGGGATGGAGCCCCCAGTGAGATATGCATACCTGAGGCCAGCGGGACATCCAGTCTGAAGGGCAGCTGGCTTGCTCTAAAGAAGCACAGGGAAGGGGCACCTGGGTGGCTCAGTCAGTTAAGCGTCCGACTCTTGATTTCAACTCAGGTCATGATCTCATGATTTGTGAGTTTGAGCCCCATGCTTAGGATTCTCTCTCTCTCTCTCTCTCTCTCTCTCTCTCTCTGCCTCTCCCCTGCTCGTTCTCTCTCTCTCTCAAAATGAATAACAAAACTAAAACAAAAATCTCTCTAAAAAAAGAAAGAATAACAGGGAAAAATCCCTGCATTTGAGCAGGGCCTGCCTGCCGGATACCTGATTCCCCACCTTCGAACCCTAAAACCCACGCTGTGCGTCCCGGCCTCACACCCACTGCTGCCCAAGCACAGGAGCAAGGACAGAAGTAGCCGGAGTTTGCAGACGGCTTTGCTACAGGGTGGGCAGCTTTATCCCCCCTCCCTCAGCTGGCCACACTCATGGCCCCTCTCCTGGGTCCCGCCGCCAACCCTCACCTGCCCCCTCACCCGCCCCCAGCGGCAAGAGCGGAGCCAGTACCTGCTGTGGGTCAGGGGACCCACTGGTCGTTCAGGCCTCCTGGGGGGCAGCGCACCCGGTCTGCTGAGAGAATTGGTCTTGGGTGGCCGGGGCTTTTTTGGCGGGATGGCAGGAACGGAAGGCTTCTGTAAATCCAGTTTTGGCTCTCTCTCTGGTCTTTCTTTAAGTCATCGTTTAAAAAGCATAAAGAAGACAGAGAGACCTAGTGTAAGTGACAGTACATAGGGGCAGATTGTGCGTTTCCCTCTCTAAAAAAAAAAAAAAAAAACAACCACCGATGCTACTTGTGAAGGTAGAAGGTGAAAGAGCATCTTTTAAAATTTTTTTAATTTATTTACTTATTTTTAGAGCATCATTTATTCTCTGTCATGTGAGAAAAAGCCCCGTGCAGCTGCAGCCCACAGATCGCCTTTGCTCATGCTGGCCTCTGCCTGGAGGGCCCTTCTGGCCATTGCCCACCGGTGGTGAGGTCCTACTCATCCTTCCACAGGCCCACTCATCAGGCCTTGGCTCCCTTCTCGGCAGCAGAACCCACCCTCAGAGGCAGACTTCCCTGCTCCCTCACCTGAGCCCAGCAAGGCAGACTGCTCAGCAAATGGTTGGTGAGTTTGGTAAAACTCAGGACCTGCTGGGTGTGGGGAGGGAAGAGGCCTGACGCCTCTCAGGTCAGTCTGTGTAAAGGACCATGAGCCAATAAAACGGGGGGCATTTCCAGGAACAAGGAACTAATTCCGGATCCTTTTTGTGCACAGTTCAAACTTGGAAGGTAAACTGGGGTTTTACGGAGGGTTTTTGGAGTCAGAGCTACTAAAATGAAGTTAAAGTCAGATGTGACGGCCAAGTGAGTGCAGCATGACGGACAAGCTTCGTGTCTCCAGTTAGCTTTGCCCTGTGTGTGGTGTAAAAAGCACGCATCCGGGTGCCTGGGCAGCTCAGTCATTAAGCATCTGACTTAGACTCAGGTCACGATCTCACGGTTTGTGAGTCTGAGTCCCGTATCGGGTGAGCACGAGCCCCGCTTAGGGTAAAACACGAACCCCGCTTCTGGTGAGCCCAGCTTCTCTCTCTCTCTCCCTCCCTCTCTCTCTGTTCCTTGTGGGATTCTCTCTTTCTCTGCCCCTAGCTCACTTGTGCCCCCCACCTCTCTCTCTCTCTCTCAAAAAAAAAAAACACAACTAAAAATAAAAAGCACGCATCCATATTCTTCCTTATAAAGATGGAACTTCAGAGGGCCACCCACTGGAGGACAGGCAGGTTCCCTATGTTCGCTGCTAAGCGGCAACCCTGAAAACGTTTTCCATGCAAACACAAACTCATACTGTTCTGGTGCCCAGTCTGATTGGCAAAGCTTTAAAAAGCCCACCAGCTACTCCACACATATCACTGTGCTCATCCCCACACGTTAGTAGGGGACTATGCTCCATCCCCAAATGCTGTGAACTCATTTACTGCCCGTGGGGACCAGAGGAAGAAGGGCCTGGTTGAAATGCAAAGGAGGGGGGATTCCTCCTGCTGGGGGGGGGGGGGAGGCGGGGGAGGGCCTCCAGCAGCCTGCAGAACAAATGAGAGGGGGGTTTATGCCCACCTAACAGGAAGGCCAAGCCTCAGGGTGGGGCTGGCTCTCTGGCTTCCCTGTTGCTTTTGACCAGGGTTTCTGCCTTCCTGACTCACCGTGGCACGGAACAAGGAACCATAGGAGTGGAAGGAACCAGAAGTGTGTGGCCACTCGGCCAGCCAACTAGGGCAGTTTTTCACATGTAAGCCAAGTCCTTATGGTAGTCAGCGTGGAACAGAGCAGGAAGTGTCCTTATCACAGAGCCAGAAACTCATCACGTGCCCATGGGGATGGGGGGGGGGGCAGTGTCTGGTTACGTCACAGCACACACTTTGACCAAAGGGCTATTCATGTGATACACACACAGGGCTGTTTTTTCACTGATCTGGGACACAGACCTGGCCTTCACAATGAGGTTTCACAACTCAAATTTCAAGTGTTCCCTGTGAAAGAAGGAGGTGTAACTTCTTAAGGGCTGGCACTGTTGGTAAAGCTTTTGGCAGACTGATATAAAATATTAAATTTCACAATAAAATTTTGTGAGGCCACCTAGGAGCACCTCCAAATAATCACGTTCATTAATTCAGCATCGCTCTTGTGACTTACAAACAGCTGCTTTTTAAAATGGAATTTGCTCTACCTCCTGCTCATAACAGCACAGCACTTTTCCCATAAAATGTGTGATCAATCACATCGCGGACACCTAACAAAACGAGCCCCCCACAGTGTGCAGATTTCTTTGGGAGACACACGGAGAACGGCAGGAGTCAAACACATGTGTAAAACCGTGTGAGGCGGGTGAAGCTACTTCCCTTCAAAGGACAGTCCTGAACGCCTTCAGGGGACTGTGGGCACCGCGCTGCTGCTCCTGTTTTGCCGTGCCCCCCACCGCCAGCATTCTTGACCGAGTACATGTGTCTGTGACACAGTATCGAGAGTCAAAGGTCCAGCAGTGACGGGGGGATGACAGCTTTCGTTTGTCTGGATGGGAGTTTCTCCTGGGGCACTAGGCCCAGAAGACAGCGGGATGGAAACTGGCTGATACATCCAGGCCCTCAAGAAACTTCCAGTCAGCACCTTGACTTCAGGATGCTGCTGGTGTAGGGAGGGCGGTGACGGCAGAAAGACCGGGATGGAAGCAGCCCAATGTGTCCAGTGACCGGGCTGGTTGTTTTTCATTTGACGAGGAATTCTGGCCCAAAGGAGCACCACATAACCCTCTCTCCTATTCCCTCAGAGATGGGGTATTTAAAAGCAACCAGAATAAAACCATAATCACCATATTCCCCCCAAAAAACAAACTCTGTGGGTAATCTGGACTAGCCCAGGACCGACAGCTTTGGCTCTCGCTGTTCTATTGGTGCCAACGAAGACTTGATTTCCTACCTTTTTCTTCGGTTCTGTTTGGAAGTGTTTCTGGTCTTTCAGGAGGTATTTTTTTAATTTCATGTTTTCTCTCAGTGGTACCTAAGGGGGAAAGGATTGCAGTGATCAGAGCATGTTTTCTCTATCCATTTATTAGACACACCAGCATTTTAAATATTTATCAGGTAGAGCAAAGTCAATAGACTTTTTCCCCCTAAGAGAAGAGCTGGTGTTACCTGGCAAACACAAGCTGCTTAGAGACGGCAGAAGCCATTTCCGGCCTGTGTAATTAAGTTTGCCTGCCTACTGGGTGTTGTATGGAAACCAACTTGACAATAAATTATATTTAATAAAAAAAAAAGTTTGCTTGCGTATACATCCTTAATTTACAAGAACACCATGAATATTTTCTGATATTTAAATGTGACTTCCGTAGGCATCAAAACAGTCACAGGAAATCACGGGGTGTGGGTGGAAAATGTGTATAAAGAAGTCATCCATCAAAATATGCAAATGATGGGTCAATGGCTTTTGCTCTACAAATAAAAAGAAGTTTCACAGGGACCTGGATTCCACGTGATAGCAGTTTTAAAACATGGCCTCAAATCGTTTGCCACTCCTCCCATTAAGAGGTGAGGCCTGTGTCCCCTTATCTGGGATGTGGGTAGGCTTGTGACTGCTCCAACCAGTGGCCGATACGATACCATGTAATTTCCAAGTCTGTGTTACAAAAGACCATGTAGCTCATTCGCCGGACTACTGAACCTCCATGTGAGAAGTCAACAACCCCGAGGCCTGCTGAAGAAGCCATGTGTGGGCACTCTGGCCTACAGCCCCCACTGAGCCCAGCCCTCCAGCTACTCCTGCCGAGGGGAGCCACACATGAGAGCGAACCAGCCATCTCCAAAGTGGGTCCTCCAGCCGCAGCTGGCCCAGCATTCCCAGCTGAGGTCCCAAACGTCAAGGAGCAGAGAGACGAGATGTCCCGGTCGTGTCCTGTTCAAATTCCTGACCCCAGAGTCCTCGGACATAAGAAGATCGTCGTCTTCTGCCAGCAGATTTGGGACGGTTCGCTATGCAGCAATAGAACTAGAGCACATTTTCAAGTGGAGGGATGTGCAGAGAAGATACGCGATTCTCCCTCAGTCCTTTCTATCTGTGCCTGAATCCCTCAAATATTACATATTACATTTCCCCAAGTGCACGCATGTGGCCATGCAGACTCCAGCTGTTCCCGCGCCCGGGGTCTTGAGCAGTGCCTGTGGCCTCAGGTGCATAAGAACACTTGGAAAATAGCTAAAGAGATCCAGCATAACCTTTGGTAAAACTGCTTTAAAAGGAAAAGAATTTGCCTATCATGCTACAATCTAGGCCTCTAATGAGAACGAAGAAGTTTATTATCATTCCTAGAGACACAGGAGGAACGGACAATCCCACTACCACGAAGAATCCAATCCTGGTTACATTCTAGGCTGCTTGAGCCTTGGGCCACTCGGCTCATCTCCTTGGTCTGTACTGTATCACCATAGGCCTCTAGGAAAAGGGTCTTTAGAGAAAAGCAAATCAACAGCCAGCTTTAATTTCAAAACAAAAAAAAAAATATTGATCCGGTGTGAACCACTAGGTGGCAAAATTAAACTGCTCAATGCAAACGAGGATGGGGGCGGAGCAGGAGATATAATTAACACCTCATTTCAGGGCTTAATCTCTGTAATTCTCAACTATGCTAAAGGAATGGGAAAGGAATTTGGGGTCAAGCTGATCCCCCCTCCCACCACCAACTGGGTAGACCAAAAGAGCTTGAAAAAAAATCACTCCTTAATAAATCTGTGAATAAACCAATCTGGAAATTTATTCATACTTTAAATGCTATAGAAATATCACAGTTATTAATGTGCAGAACTAAAAATACCCCTACTCTTCCTCTGTTTTAGTTGTTAATTTTTTTAAATGCCACTTAACTAGTTATTCATGGAGGGATTTCTCCCCATAATTAGTTCTTAATAATTATAAAGAGGAGTTCTGTTGGGAAATATGAATGATCATTTTTATGTATGAGAACCCTGTGTGCAACGAGTTATCAAATGTCCAACAACATCACGTCTTCCTATATTATTCAACCTTAGTATCTGAATTACACAGAAAAAGTGAATTGGACTCTTTTCAAGACTAAAGAAGAATTATGAGGAAAAGCATTTATTGCTAGAATAACATTTTTCCTGAGGCTGGGTAAGTGAAGTAAGTACTGACTATGCTTAACCACATGGGACATGCATGGTGAGGCTACGACCCGTGGGAAGCAATCCTCCCTAAGCTGATCCTCGAGATCAGGAGGGCACAGGCAAAGCAGGACAATTAAGTTTTTATTTCGTCAAAAGCAGCTGATTAGGGACGCCTGGGTGGCTCAGTCAGTTAAGTGTCCGACTCCCGATTTCGGCTCAGGTCATGATCTCAGGGTTTGTGAGTTCGAGCCCTGCATTGGGCTCTGTGCTGACAGCACAGAGCCTGCTTGGGATTCTCTGTCTCCCTCTCTCTCTCTCCCTCTACCTCTCTCTTTCAAAAACAAATTTAAAAAAAAAAAACATTAAAAAAAGCAGTTGATTAGAAATACAAAGAAATTTAAAAAAATGGTTTACACCAAAATAAAGTCTTCCTGGTGATTCTCTTTGGGAGGCTGCATTTTTTCACTGTACTGGGCATGCATTTTTAAAGATGTTTCTTTTTTTAGGAAAAACGGCAGCATATTTCAAATCTGCCCATTGAGACCAACTGGCAACTTCCCAGTTTGGTAATCTGTAGCATTTGAATCTAAGAATCTTGAGCTCTACCAAGGGCGCTGTAAATACACACAGACAGACACACGTGTCGACAGAACGGAAGTACATTACCTGCCCCTTGCTTGATGACAGGAGCGGATGGAGGAGGTGGCTTCTTGGGTCTCTGAAAAATCAATCAAAATGATAACACATGAGATTGTCGGCAAGCCTGGCCTGTCACATAAGGACCTCAGACATTGTTTTCTAGATGCAGTTTGGACAGACCAGAGAAGCTCTCCAAAAAATTGAGCCATTTTCTCTCCAGGGATGTCAGGCTTTGGCACCTTTAAACCAACACTAAAATAAATTCGGTCTGCAAAACAAAACTCTGATGGACAAATGAAATACCATTTCCCCCTTTCTAAATTTGTAACAGCCTTCTGGAAAAGCACGGCTCAGCAAAAATGGCCTGAAACCAGCAAGCACAATGGTCCTCCTACGCTGAAACCGCATTTGCAATTAAGATTTAATCTGCTGAATAACCAAGTGATTCAGAGGAGTCACTGGGACAGCTCGAAATCAGATCTGCTCCGGATGTGGGACCTTCAGCAAATGCAGGCCGAGGGGCTGGGTACGGTTCTAAACCTTCAGCGCCTTCTGACCCCAAGGCTGGCAGGCCTTTTGAGAGGCCCCCCCCACAGAACAGATGTACCCTGGAAACTGGAATGGAGCTTTTTTTTTTTTTTTTTTTTGGGCTGTGATTTGTTTTTCTCTCACAACCTGTCACTCTGTAGGTGACGAGGCAGCAATGCAATCAGTGGCATCCATCCCTGAACCCCTTCCAGGGCATCTCCTCGCTCACCCAGGATCGACTATAGGAGAAAGATGGTCAGGCTGGACTTGGCAAATGATTCAGGGGCCAAGAATCCATCTAGGGCACAATTCTTGGACACCATTCTTAGAGAGGGGAGCCAGAGGCGAGAAGAGAACCATTTCAACATCGACTTCATTAAGAAAAGATGGAAACAGGGAAGATTTGAGAATATGATCCATGTTGCTGCTGATGCTTCTACAGACCCTCTCTGGGCATCACATATCAATGATTTTTTAAACAGTTCCAACAAACTCTCTCCTGCACTCTGAAAATATAGCACTGTGATATCACTGCAGGGACCAGTAAAAGCCCACATCAGTCCGGGGCCCCTACCTACTGGTGCCCATCAGTGCCTGCTATTGTACTAGGGCACCAGAAAAAAAAAATGATTTCAAGTAAAACCTGGGGAATATGAGACCAATAAGGAACTTTTTCAGAAGGCATCATAGCATGTAGGCTTCGGACTCCGTGACATTTCACCTCTGCTCTTTAGTAGCTGGGTGACTCGGCCAAGTTACTTCTAGTACGTAGCGTGGCATGGTGGCTGAGGGGTGGGGCTTCAGAGCCCGACTGATTACAAATCCTGGCTCTTTCAATTCTTAGCCGTGGACACCGGGCAAGTGAACTCACCTAGCTAAACCTTCTCATCTGTAAAATGACAATAATATTACCTCCCTCCTGAGAGGAGGTGGTTTCATAAACAGAGGGCATCAGTAAGCACTGCCCTGTTGAATCTTTTTGACAACTCTGTAAGTAGTGGTATTACTATGCCCATTTTGCAGATGAAATAATTAAGGCTTAAAGAGATGAAGCCGCTTCCCAAAGTCACCAGGCTTTTAAACAAGTGGGGGGCTGGGGGAGTAGCCCCATGCTGTCTGACCCACAGGCGTGCTCTTAACCACTGTGAGGGACCCGCCTTGCCAGAGCACATCCACTAGACAAAGCACCACATGGCCAAATACCGGACACGGTGTGTAAAAAAAAGCAAAGGAACTGTAGTATGTGAAAGTTGGAAACAAACAAGTATCAAACTGCAGCCATAGTATGAGCACAAATCAACTATGTTACAAAATGGACAGAAAGAGAAAAAGACTGCAAAGGAATAAATTAATCGCGTGGTATCGGACTAGTGTAGGATTACGGGCATGTGGGTGCGTGCGTGTTGCCTTCTTAATATTTTTCGGTACTGTCTATATGAGTACAGACAAACTTCCTTATAAAAAAAGAGAAAGAAAGATCCTGTAAGGGCCACCTCCCCCCGCATACAGGCCAGGCTGTCTGCCGACAGAAGGCCCTTTCCCGTCTGTCTGCCCAGCTCTCCACCCCAATTTCTTCCTTTTTCTGTCTCCCTTCTCTGCGCTTGTATAAATTAGACTGGGGACAGATGTGTGTTTATCTAATGAAGTTATTGTTGAAACTCTGCCAACTAACCTTCCTCTACCTCAGGATCAGAGTAATTTCTTATTCACAGAACGGCCAACACCCTGTGGCCTAGTTCTTTCCAGCCAAGCCCCAAAGATGCCTACCCAGTGGATGTCTTGCTCACTTCCTGCTCGTTTGAAAATTTTTATAACCAAGTTCACATGAGCCTCCTCTTGCCGAGGCTGTTCCCCCAGCGACCTTGCCTCAGACCACAGGGCCCCAAATAAAAAAAAAACAATCACAAGTGATCATGTTTTCCAAGATTACTGTACACACACAAAAAAAAAAAATCCCTTAGTGTTGTGTCAGATTTGGCATGGAGCAGACACATGAAGCGTGACAGGGCAGAGCAGAGGGGCACGGAGAGAGAGGACGGGATGTGTCAGGCTAACAGACAGCGTGTGACAAGTGTGGTCATGGTAAGTGTGTGCTTGACGGTGGCAGAGGAAGGAGGCTGAGGTGTGAGGTTTTGTGAGGAGCCCCTGGCACTAGTGGAGGCAGGCGGGGGCAGTTTGGAAAGGACGTAACAGTCTGTGACTGTCTTGTATCCCCCAGGCTTGAGCAGTGCTGGCCGGGGGCCAGCTTTGCTTATTAGCGGCGTGGGTCTACAGGCTATCTGGTTTTTTTCCTTTTGACTTGACTTCACTCTCTGATTCCATCAAACTTAGCCTTCCTGCCTTCTGAGATGAGAAATGATGCCACATTTTCAAATACGAGGTCTTTTAAGGTAATTCGAAACCAAAACCAGGGCCAGGGTTCCTTGTAGCTCTGGGCTGCCCCCCAAATGATTAAAAGAAGATTGCACGTGAGCCTACAGTGAATTTCCGCTTTAAATGCAACACAAGACAGGGCAGTGAGAACCGAGAAGGCAGACTGGGGAAAAGCTGTAGCAAAATGTGACAGTGAAAACCTGAGCACAGGCACTCCTGATTCTCAGATAAAAAGACGTAAGCACATCACTCAGTTGGTTTTCCCCCAAATGTCGGATCATGACTGGATGAAGGACACAGGACGGAAGGGGCCTCCAGGTTAAGCAGGAGGCCGATGCTTTCTCTGTCGCGCTCACCAGCACCAATTAGCGCCGCACGTGTGTGCTCAGAGACACCCTTTCAACTCGGGCGAGTATTTTGAGTCATGAATTTTTAGAGGCACTTGTTCTATTTCTTCTCTTTAAACCTCCCTCCGTAGTGAAAATAGAACACTCCAGATCCAAATTCAGGTGGCTTCAGCCTGCTCAATTTGCAGATGGATGCTAAAAACAGAGGATGTTAGCGCTGTGAGTGATCCCAGGGTCCCCTCCAGAGCTGACAAAACTGAGGCCTACAGGGGCCGTGTCAACAGCCAGGTGGTGGCCAAAGAAGGTCCAGAACTCACACCTCTCAATGTCCAGACTGAGGCAATTCATCACTGAACCACCATTTTGTGATTTCTAGGAGAGCAGAATGCTTTCCACGGTCTTCACATATGTGGGGCGTCCAGGCCTGCGTGTGCCTGCGTGTGCGTCTGCCCGTGTAGAGTCACTGGCTTGGACACGGAAGCAAACACCATCCTTCAAAGGATGCATTAACTAGATCTGATCGCTTACCATTATCGCCAGGAAGGAAATAGATCTGAATGTTCTAGAGTGAAGACAGCAGGAAGGCAAGTTTTATTTCCTGCTGATAGATTTCAGAGCTGACTCTGCCCTCTGTTTGGCAAGCCTGGCCAGTCCCAGGCGAAGAGCTCATCAGCTCAACTGGCCCCACCCCTCCGGCAGGAATTTTGATTTGCCACTTGGCCTCTTGCCTTCAGAGCTCTGGCCCCACACATGTGGTTTGTTGAAAATAACCAGAGAAGCGTACTCTTGATGGCTGGGTGCCCTTTAGGGGGGCTTTGTTAGATGAATATGGTAAGATCCTGGAAGCAAATCTTAGCTTGATTTTGAGCCTTGGGAAGCCCTCTTCCAGGCATCCAGCTAAATTCTCTAGAAGTGTCTGTGTGAGGCTAGAGAGGGGACAAAAATGGACAGTTCCTGACCAGGGCACTACTCGTGGGTTTAAAAATGGTCAAAGGCCTCCACTCTGCCCTTTCCTCCCCCGTCCCTGATAGATTTGGCAACACCTTTGAAGAGTGCAGCTGGGGCTGTGCTCAGAGGAGTTGCCCCTCTGCACCCTAAAGAGTCCCTAGCACAGGAGCTCTGCAGGAGCCACCACAAATACCTGTTCTTGGCAGCGTCTCTCTTGACTTTCCTCTACTTAACCTCTGGTCTGGTGGCCTGCATCCCTCGTCTCCTGGCCTGCATCTCTTGGCTGGGCGCAGCTGGACTGCCAGCCCATTGGGTAGTCACCCAGGCTTCGGTATTTGGCTTCTCCCCAAGATGCTCGCATAGTTTACCCCCGTGGCTCATGCCTTTGCTCCCTCCACCCACTGTAAAAGTGATGCCTCAAGCCCATAGCCAGACCTCACACCCAGACAGAAAGACCTGAGCTCCCCTATGTCTGGAAAGAGGAATCGGACAAGGGACCTGGCTTCTCCCTGCCCCTCCTCCTTTCTCATACTAGTACAGGAGAGAGCAGGAAGTAGAAGGGGAGAGACTGAAGGAAGGGAAGGTACACCTGGTCACCAAATGACCAAAGGACAAGTGATTCCTGAGAGCCAACCATATACCAAGCATGCTGCTATGGACTGAATGTTCATCCACTGAATGGACCCCCTATTCATATGGTGAAACCTAATCCCCAAGGTAGTGGTGTTTTGAGGTGTTGCCTTTGGGGGCTGATTGGGTCATGAGCATGGTGCCCTCATAAATGGAATTAGTGTCCTTGTAGAAGAGACCCCAGTGAATGCCCTTACCTTTTCTGCCATATGAGGTCACAACAAGAACAGCCATCTACGAAATAAGAAGTGGACCTACACTAGATGCTAAATCTGCTGGCACCTTGATCTTAGACTTCCCAGCATCCAGACTGTGAGGAATAAGTTTCTGTTTATAAACCACCCAGTCTATGGCATTCTGTCATAGCAGACTGAACTAAGACACACACTTTTGGGCCCATGAAGGAGAAGCTTGAGACATGGGCTCTGCCTCAAAGAGATGACATTTCAGATGGAATGATGACAGAGAATCATCTCAGGCAAGAATACACTGAATGAGGCTCTCAGCTGAGAGAGTATGGGCGGTAAGTACCAGCAGAGAAGGGAGAAGGCGTGCCATCCAGCCCACGTGATCAAAGCTCAGGGCACCATCATTAGGTCCTACTTGGGTGACACTATGCCTTGACAATCCTCATCTATGCAAGTGAAATTACCCAGGAAACTACACATACAGACAAGGCTGTAGGTGAATTTTTTTTTTTTTACAATGCTGTTTATTAGAAGCACATATTTGTTTCTTTTTGGAAGACTATTTGGGGGAAATATCATCAGACATCTTTAGAAACTAGAAATAGTGGTCCTCAAAAAGCTGAAGGACATGACTAGAAACAAAGAAAATTTGGGCTGAGACAGTTTTATAAACTGGGTTGTCAGATGATGGGGGCTAACGTCAGGGGCCTCCGAAGAACTTGGTAAAGAGAATGTAGTCACAGTTACACTGGCAAAATCCACTTATAGTGGATTAGTCATTGTCGAAACGAAGGAAGAGTCCTCCTTTCGTCTAAAAGTTTGGACCCTACGCAGCTGCTGAGTGATCTAGAACAATCTTAAGGTTGGTACTCAACCGTGATTGGGAATGTGGGAAACCTACTTGATTGTACCACAATGTGTCTGCAGACTGACAATGAACAAGAAGGGGCCGGTCAGCTGTGAGAACAGAAAAGAACGGAAAGCTGCTGAGGCCAAAGGTGCAGTGCACTAGCAGAGAGCATGTGGGCTCAGCTGAATTCAGCACACAGCTGCCTGGGCACCCCCTTCCCTCTGGCGCGTGAGGGGGCCTCAAGCTATGCCTGCAAACGACTGGCTCCTCCTGCTTTCCTTCCTTGCTCTCCCAGAAAGCACCAAGTACATGTGGTTTCCCGTACAATCTGGCTTCGAAAAAGCCAGGCCCAGTGGGAGCAAATGCCCAGGGCAGGCGGGCCCATGCGTTCCAGACTGGCTGACATTTCCGTTCTTGTTGCAATTAGTAAGCTGGCAGTCGGCTCACTGGGTAAGTCTCTGTGAGTTGGCAAAGGTGAGCCTGCATCACAGCCACAGGCATCTTTAGAAATCTTTGACGGAAGGTTTCTGCGGTCCTGAGAGGCAGACCCTCCGCTGCAGAACATTCGCTATGGAAATGCCTCCGGGAACCTTCGCAGCACTCTGGTTCTTGACACGGTATATACTCAGAAGAGTCCTCCACGGCAACGTATACTAGCACAGTAACATTTTCTTCGGGTGATTTGAACAGCTTCTGTTGAAGTGCTGCAGCCCGAGACTTCTTCTTAAAAAACAATCTTTCAGAAACATCTTTCAGAATATCTATTCTATTTCTTTAATGACAATAGAAGTTCTCTGTTCTTGAGAGCCCAAGTTCCCCGTTTTCCTTCAATGATGATGACAGAGCACGTACGTTGATTGCTTCAACAGAGCTCTCAGCATATTTAATCTTTCCATTTTGATATTCAATTTTACTGTCAAGTCTCAAAATAAACAGACAGCCATTGAATCTAGGTTCTCTCACAAATAGCTTACATAATTGCTCTAAAATATGCACCAAGAGATCAGCGGGTGCTCCCCCCACAGGGAATAGTTTGAGAGAAAGCCCCAAAGCGTTTGTCACCCGGTGAGAGAGAATCTGCCGAGCGCTCTCTGAAAGAAAGCCCTCCAGGAAATTCCAGAAGGCTCTGTGGTAACCACCTGGGTCCGCACCGCCGCAGCAACGGGCCAGCCTCGTCAGAATGCTTCCGTGATGCCTACTGATTCAGGAGGTCGGCTGCCGAAGAGATGGGGTTTGCTGCCGTCTACCCTAATCATCCCAGACCGTCCTCTTTTCTGGGTGAATGGTTGCAACCCCAGCCACTGGCAAGACAAGATGACATGTGCTGAAACCGGTGGCAGAATGTTTCAGACTCTGTCATTCACACAGCGCATGTGTGTTAATGATTCCAATCATCTTCACACGGCTCGGCTCGGCAAACAACACCCCCAGCTCCTGACACGCTGTCACCAGCTCACCAGTACTCTGCGTGTGGCGATAAAGGCTGGTGTAATGGCCAGTACAAAGCAGGTTGGCTGGTTTTATAGGCCGGGGGGGATAAAGAGGATGTAAGACTTTACATTTTCTAAAAGCTAAATGCCACATCACACAATCACTTCTCAGCTGCACGTATTACTTTGTCTGACAGGTACGACCATTGCTCCCCCCAACTGAGTTTTCTGTTTCTTAGGGACAAGGTTAAAAGACCTATCAAAGAGATGGTGGCTGCTTGTCTGAGGTTGGCGAGATGCCCATGGGGCCGCAAAGAGCGTGCATGCCTCAACGAGCAAGCTGAGTCTACTCCTCACCGACAACTTCACTCTCTCGGTAGAAGTCTTCCCTTAATACCTTATGTAACAGAGCAGAGCTTCTAGAAGAGTATGCCATGGAATCTCTCTCACCTGGTGTATTTGCTGCCTCACTAAAATAGGACCGGGAACTGTAAGGCAAGGTGCCACAATGCAGGCAACCACAGGCTTTGCCCATTTGTTAAAAGAATTATCCAGATTTTACCTTAGCCTTCAAAATCATACTATATCAATCAGAACCAAAAAGGTCGTAAATAACCAGTAGGGCGGCATGCTTGCTAAGGTTCCTTGGCCACAGGAGAGGAGTCACCACGAAGGACGTGGCATCCAAATGCTTCAGGACACGAACACCTTTTACCAGGCTTGTAAAGATGGCTGAGAAGGGTCAAACAGGCAGTCAGGACAGCCCTCTCCCCTCCACTCCTTGGAAGAGGCCCACCCTCAGTATCCTTTTGGAAAGGTCTGGCAGGTCTCTGTGGCCCTGAACATCAGATCCGTTGCCAGACCCTAAGCCCACAAAGGCAGGAAGAAGGGACCCAATAAACACACGGTGGATGAATGAATAAACAAAACATAACAGCCAGGGAGCAGATCCTGAAAAAAGATGAGAAATTACATGAAGATTATACCATTCTGTGCCCGCTTGTCTCTACGACTATATTTTATAAAGCATTAGATTTCCTTTTAAAGGCTATCATCAAAGTTCTCAGATGCATTTGGATTCCCAGGGAAGCTCATAAAGACATCAAGATAACTGCGTTGATTTGACAGCCTAAGCAAGATGAACCAGAGTCAGACTTCCATCATTACAGCACAGTTTGAGCTGGAGCCTTCCCACACTTGCGATAACAGAGCGATAATTACACAGACCCTAACAGTTAATATATATGGGACGTTTACCAAGCACCACGTAGCTATGCTAAAGCTTTCCTATCTTTTCAACAGTTCAGCAAGGTAAGTACGATTATTCTCACAATTTTACAGATGAAAATACTGAGGGTTAGACACATTCAGTGAGATGACCTGGAACAGGACAAGTAATGGACGGGGCCATGATTCAAGCCCAGGTCTGTCAGATGCTGTAGCCTGGAGTCACAACCATTACACTCTGTAAAGGTCTGTCAAACCTCAACCCTGTGTCCTGTTGTTTCAAACCATTTACGATTCAATCATTACTAAACGTTAGCATCTGTTTTTCTCAGGGATGGATTCTGTCAACTAATAACCCACCACGGCGACCATCTAGTAAAAATGGCTCAAGTGATTTTGCTTGCTAGAATTTTTTTTTTTCTTGAATGTGAGCTCTTCTCTGTTCTGAGAATTTATTCTTCTCCTAAAATACCGTGGGGAACTGGAAGGTGGGGTTGTCATGACTTTGAAACAGTACTTCCCAAATTATAATGTGTCACGTGTAACGCATCAACGGGTCACCTGAGGACCTTGTTCAAACGCAGGTTCTGATGCGCCAGGTCTAGAGCGGAGTCTGAACATCCTAACAAGCTCCAGGTAATGCTGATAAAGTGTGGCACGTGGATCAGCAGTTAAGTGTCAGGGATACAGAAAACACCAGGTGTGGGGAATAAGCCTAGGAATTCCCTGAGCTTATTTCCAACAACTAGGAATTGGAATCCAGATTCTCTGAACCCCAAACTCAGTTTCAAGAGAGCACAACATGTGCGGAACAGAGCATTCTTCAGCTAAATAATACCAGAAAGTGACCTGCGCAAAAGCGTAGAAGGTGTGGCCCTAGGAATAAAACCAATCTAAAGATCTATGGGGCATAACCTTGGTGGGTACCAGTACCGTGCAGCTTCTCGAACAATCACGTGTGTTCATCTAAGCAGTACACACACCATCGACACGGTTTCGTATGCTTACCAACCAATCCATCAGTATGTAGCTATCCTTCATAAACGTCAGCTTCCTGGGAATGGTCATGGGTCCAAGTCAGGTTCATGGTCCAGTAGCAGAGCCCCAATGGGCACAAAGAGAAACCAGTCCAGAAAGGCAGACGGAAGTCAAGTGAAAGCCTGACCCAAGAGCCCTGAGATGCAGGACAGAATGGAAAAGACCAAGGTGCTGCCCCCTTATAATGTAAAGTGCTTCTAACTTGTCAACATCTCTTGTTACATCTCATCGGAGAAACAATACACCCGCAGCGAGGCAAAGATGGACTCTGGTTCATTTAAACAACAGCAGTGGAAAATGGGCCCCCGCAAAGAGAGAACAGGTCAGGGGTGTATACGTATATACACACGGTGTAGGAACATTACTGGCTTTGCTCTGCGTCCTCAGCTTCACGATGTGCTTTTCAGCCACTTCCACGATACTGGGCACTTCACCACCGCCAAGGACATACGACACAGGATGTAGGCGGTCCACTTAAATGGAGCACCCAAGAGGTCTTGTCATGTGGGTGCTTCTATGTTCTAGGTACTGCACCAAGCGCTTTGTACACGAGAATAAGGATCACTGTCACTAGCTGTCATATGAGGAAACTGATGCTTGTGGAAGGTAATGAACTCATTCACACTCTCACCCAGCGTACAGAACAGCCGAAGCCTCAGAAACCAGGTCCATTGAACTAAAATGTCAGTGCTCTTCAATGGTCCACTAAACTCCCCTCACCCCTCACCCCGAGACCCATCAGGGAAGCCACCACTCTGACAGCGTGCGGAGCGCTGACATCCAAGCCAGGAACACTTACATTCCCCTCCTTTTCAAAGTCAGGTGGAAGTAACTTCACGAAGTTATCGGGGAACACTCCTCGTCTGCCGTTGAGCTCTCCTTCCCACCAGCCCACGTCGATGCAGTCCTAGGAAACAGGAGAGCAGAGAGTGAGAAACGGGACAAGCACCCTCCAGGGAGGTCTGACACCCTGTTAGAGGGGATGGAGGCCCTTTCCTGGAGGGCCACTGTCAACCCATCCACCGTGGTTACTGAGACCAGGTCAGCATCAACCTCAAAGTCAGACGGGAGAAGGAAAGCACAAGTGTGCTAGAGCTGCTCAGACTCGAACCCCAGTGCGGCTGCTGGATGCCCTGAATCTAGAAGATCTTTTTTTTTTTTTTTTTAAGATGGGAGGATATGTACCTTCTTCGTCTTAATTTTACTGAAATAAAATTATTTCATTAACAGCAAACATGCTTTAGAAAGTATCACATGCACAAAGGTTCTCTTTGGCCTGTCACAAAGCTTGCGGAAATGAAAAAAGGGCTTTGTGTTGAGAGTCAGCCAAGCCTGAGAAAAATCCACTTTTGGCAAGCTCGTGAACGCCCTGCTCTTCCTCACCTTCTCCTTTCGGTGTTGATGGGGCACGGGTGTCATCATGAGAAGCCCTTCCCCCACCTTACAGAATTCCATGTTTGCTTACTAAATGAATGAACAAATCTATTCATTCTTCCAGATCAAACCTGTTTCCCTTTAAGTAATCCCTATTCTGTTCACTCACTCATCAAATGTTTACTGAGTGCCTATTTTGTGCCAGGTATCAGGCAGACGGTGAGAGCTCGGCCTGTGCCAAGCTTCCGTCCTGAGCCTAATGGCCTCATAGTTCTCCTGGACGCTTAACCTCATGCCATAAACCACTTCCATTTTGCCTCACATCCAATTGGTTGGAAGGCAAGTTTGTTCTGGTTTCACAATGTATCTCACATTTGTCCCCCGGCTCTAATTCCACTTGAACCACCCTAATCCAAGACTCACCTGGCCTACTGCAAACCTCCTCACTTGGGCACTTTTTCCGGCCCAGCTTATGGGCAATGTACACACAGTGCTGTTAATTACACGCCCTCGAGTAAAAATCCGGTTCTCAGAGTGTGATCGATAACTTCCTGCTAGAGCCGAAAACGAGCAAAGGCTGTCCAAAAAGTGCTAGTCACACATAGGACTTTCAAAGTTGCGCCTGAAGCAGGAGATGTTCAGCAAAGTGAGGAGATCTTGCCCAGGGCCCATGGAGAGACACTCATGGTCCTCTACAAAACCAGTGGGCCAGGATGGCTCAAGCAGCAGATGTGCAGCTGGCCCAGGGTCCTGCTGCAGAGCCCCGGAGGGCCACAGCTTATGTGACTCACAGGTGCCTTGCTCAATCATACATCTTAGCAAGGTGAAGAACACATCCGGCTTTGTCACCATTATGCCCCCAGCCCACCACACAATGTCCAATGTGATAAATATTTATGGAATCAATGAAGACTCTTTCTAACCCTAAGTTCTATGATCTCCTGCAGTCAGGACAAGGTAGCCTCCATCTACCTTAACTCATGATGACCGTATGTAAGAGAGGGCCCACGTCAGGTAAGAAGTAAATGAGCACCACCCTCCCTTCCAATAGTGGTAGCTGTTTACAAAGATAAACTAACCCTTTAGAAGAGGATGTGGGTTTTAGAAATGGGCCCTTAATCACAGATGGTAAATTCTAGTCCAGACCAATGCCAAAAAACAGACACTTGAAACATCAAGTTCAGACTTACCCAGGACAAATAGGAGTTCAAAAGACAACATGAGAGAATGCTTATCTTGCTTGAAAAATAACAGAGAAGCCCAGGTAAGTATTCTGGCCCCGCTCATGTCACATCCCTCCCTAAACAATCTAGCATCAGTCCCCACAGAAAGGATTCACGGACAGGGATGGCGGTGGCAGAGTATGATAGCTTCTGCCGTTCTCCCAAACCTGAGAAGACATCATCATCAACAACCCCAGAAAATCTTGGGAAGGCCTAGGGTGTGACATTCCTATACTCTCAATCCTTAGGAATGAAATCTTTCAATCCAGAAGGCTCTGCTTTTGAGGAAATGCTTGGCACCTTTCTCTCCTCTTTTTCCGGACAAGTCCCTCTTCTTTTCAAAACCCAACTTGAAACTCACCTTCAGTAAAGTGATATTGATGAACACTTTATCTTTTCTCTAACACTCACAACTGTGTTAATTTGCACTTCACGATATTCAATTCAACAAACATCTATTAAATGCAAAGTACATTTAAGTTCTTTCTGTAGGCACCAAACATTAAACCTGCAAAGAACATGATCCCTAACTCCAGGGAGATTAGAGATTTATGTGAAAGACCCCCACACAATATTACACAAGGCCCTCTTGGATAACAGGTATCAACCAAGAGGTCTGGTACCAAAGAGGAACAATCATTAACAGTTTTTCAAACAATCTTAAATCTTTTCACGTGTGAAGGGTTTGCTTATGTGACGACTGAACTTCCCTGCACATTCAATTCAGAGCATCTGATACAGAATTACATCCACAAAAGGCAGTTAAATACTGTTCAGTGCTACATTTCTTTTACAAAGCTTCTTTCCAACTTTCTGACTGGTGCAAATCCATGCCTCGCCTTAGTCTCATGCAAGCAGTAGCCCAAGAATCATTGCGATGAAGCCTCTTCCTTCATATGTAAGAAAAACAATGAGGAAAATTTTAATAAGTAGAAGCATATCCAGAATAACTTTAGAACTCATCCATGCCTACGGGGGAAAACAGTGCGTATGACATATTTATTATATCTCCCATCAGTGGTGAATGAATGGCTTGGATGGCTCGTCTATACTCTGCTTTTGAAGGATAACATTAACAGTACTAATCATTGTGTAATTCAAGGTACGAGGGAAAGCGTGAAGGTAGAACACAATCTGTCTTACTGTTCTGATTGGTACAAAGACAAATACAGGGCTCGTGGATGAGATAAGTGCATTCCAAAAAGAAAATAGCCAGTGTGCCTTAGGACACAAAGGAAAGCGGAAGAGGGAACCTGCTGCAGGACAGAAACCAGCCCAGGGTCAGGGTACCTGGAGGGGGCAGAGACCGGTAGAGAACCGGGGCGCTTCTTACCCCCTAGCAAAAGAAGCTAATCTAATGGGAACAGGAACAATTCTGACAGCAAAATGAGAAGTGGAAAAACATCTTCTTCAACAAGCCAGGCAAAAGAACTAGCCTTTTGATGGCGGAAATGAAGAGACAGTTATTCGTAGGAGGGCTGTGCTTCTGGAACTATAAGAGAACAGCAAATTCAATTTATTTGCTAAGGACTGAAAACATGCAGGATAGCAGAGGCATTCAGGGGTAAACAGAAAATCATAATGTCCTTACAGGACTCCCAAGCTCAGAGGCTAGCGGGAGAGGCAGACGCAGTGAATCAATATGACGCAGAAACGCCGGCAGGAGAGCTAAGCCAGGTTTAAAAACAAGTGCGACCTAGATAAACCGGGTAGCCTGAAAAGAGAATGAGGGCATGAACCAAAGTAATGAGAAAGGTCAAAGGCAGGATCACCAAACATGAAGGAAGGGAAGAGGGAGAGTGGGAAGCTGGGGTCATGGAAGAGAATATTCAAGAACTGGTGCTTAGAGTGAAGGCAGTGCCTGGCTCCCAGAGGGCTCCCAGCCAACATCGACTTACCAGCGATGTGAGGCATGAGGCAAGATGGCACCCGTGAGAGGCAGGAGCAGGATGAAGGGACAGCGGGTCAGTGATCTGTGAGGCCAGAATATCATCAGGGAGGATGGCAGAAGGCGAGTGAAAGCAGGACAATGAGATAGTGAGGAGAGAGGAAGTATGGCCAAAATACTGGAAGATGTAAGGGTGACCATGTCATTTCTTTTCAAACCTGGGACATTATTAATAATCATACCGGGACCAAAGATGTAACCCAAGATGATGATCACCCTAACAGATTTTAAGATTCCAATAAGGATGAGGAAAACAGAGCAGCTTCTGAATGAGGCAGGAGTTTGCAGCGGGAGAGAGTAAAAAATCAGCACATAGATGAAAGAAAGCTTCCAGAACAACGATCATTAGAAATAAGCTCCAGTGGCACAGGAAAGGAGAGGAAAGGAGACCTGGACTTGATCAAGAGTTGAGGGTATGGAAAGAATGACATTTCTGACACACAACATTCACTCTTCTATGACCAAGTCCTCAAAAACGGTTTCTCTATGCCTCATCACCAGGCAGATATCAGAGTAAAATATGGTATTTTTCCTTATAAATTACAAACCATGTTTTTCCTTTTAAGGAATGAATAAACAGAGCCTCAGTTGTGCCATGCTCCCACCTCTATGCTCTGCCCTATCTCAGGGTGTCTGAGGTATCGCAGGGAGAGGGGGAAGACAGGCAATGTGGGCTGTCTGAGAATTAAGCGGTCCACGAGTTATCAAAACTCTGGGTCTCGGTTTCTTGATACACAGGACAATTTGGATGGGGTGTGAAGAGCGACACGACCTTGGTGGTCATCATTACTGTGATTCTATGGACTGGTCCCAAAGACCTGGAGGGACAGTGCGCCAGGAAAGCTTCCGGCTACACCCTGACGTACAACTTGGCAGAGTCACCAAGCGCGCTCTGGTGTGTCTGCCTCTAGTCTCGGCGCCACAGATGTTTAGAAAAGACAAACTTGTCTTTTGGTTGAATTGTAAATTGGTGAAAAGATCGAGCCAAAACCTCATCCTGGGCTCCCTTTTGTCAACAACGCAAAGTAACCTAATAGTTCACGGCTTCTCAAAGCTGGCTGCACACTGAGAATCACCTGGGGAGTTATTACAATTCCCAGGGCTGGGGCTACACCCCACACCAATTTCTAGGGGGTCGGACCAGGAAATCAGCACTTTTTAGAGGTTCCTTGGTCCTTAACATGCGGGCTGACCATCAATGATTTGGACTCACGCTTGCCAAATTTTAATGCACATAATATCCACTTCGGCATCTTGTGAAAATGCCAACTTGGATTCAGTAGGTCTAGGGCGGGTCCGAGATTCAGCATTTCTAACAGGTCCCTGGGTGATGCGTATGCTGCTGGTCCATGCACCACACTTTGAATAGTAAGATTCTCAAAAATGGTCAGGTCCTTGAAAATAAGGATCTTGTCTTCACACTTTTGTATCCACCAAACACCCAGAGCATTGCCTGGCAAATATCAATCCTGAATAAGGGCTGGCTGAATGGATGAAATGACGGATGGCCCAACCTTCCCTCAGACTACTGATCTACTTCTCTCAATTTTCAAACACCAGAAGTGAGGTCGAGTTGAATCAGGGAGAGGCAGGTATAGATTAGCTACTCAAGAAAGCTTCACCTCTGTGATCTGGCTTACCTATTGATCTTTACTGAATTTATTATTTGTTTATAATTGTGGAAATAACTTCAAAATACCTCCAGAACATAAGCCACATTTTCTCAGACATCGTAAGGGCCCTGTTTGACTTCAGACAGGAACGTGTAGCTTACAAACGGACCTATCGAACCAAAAACTGAAACGATGAAAACGGGTTCGCCAGCTGGTCCAAGCGAAAAAGAAAAGCACTACGCTCAGCCACTGCTCTTGGTGGCCAGCTGTGCCCACCTGCCCTAGTCCCAGTTTCCCAGAAGTTATCCAGCGTGGCTGTTTTTCACGGTCTCCTCTGATGACTGAGACACCACTCCAGGAGAAAGGGAGTGTTGTACACTTTCAGCGTCCCACCAGCAGTACAGAAAGCGCTGTTTAATATTTACTAATGAACGTCTTCCACGTGGAGCTTCAGGGGGGCTATTGAGAGACAGATCCACAGAAGCCAGAGCCCAGGAGCACTCAGCTTTGCCTCTGCTTGTTAACGCCTCCCCAAGAGATGCAATTATTCCGCATGACTGGGATTTCTGCTCACAATTTCCAACATCCCCATAAGTCAGTTATTAAAGCAGGCTCATCAACATCATGGTTTACGAGGGAAGAGGGAAAAAGGAAAACTACAGGCTATCTCAACGTTAGAAGAAATGCCTGGCAGACCACAGCTAATGAGAGAAGCCAAGGAGACAGCCTCAGAGACAAACTCACTCAAGAAAATGTCACATTCCAGACTTAAAAAACCCCCAGTAGAACAGGTCAATGAAACCAGGAACTGGTTCTTTAAAAGGATAAACGGGGGGCGCCTGGGTGGTGCAGTCGGTTAAGCGTCCGACTTCAGCCAGGTCACGATCTCGCGGTCCGGGAGTTCGAGCCCCGCGTCAGGCCCTGGGCTGATGGCTCAGAGCCTGGAGCCTGTTTCCGATTCTGTGTCTCCCTCTCTCTCTGCCCCTCCCCCGTTCATGCTCTGTCTCTCTCTGTCCCAAAAATAAATAAACGTTGAAAAAAAAAATTTTTTTAAATAAAAGGATAAACGGAACTGATAAACTTTTAGCCAGACTCATCAAGAAGAAAAGAGAGACAACTCAAATAAATAAAACCAGAAATGAAGGAAGAGAAATAATAGCTGGCACCACAGGAATACAAAGGACCATAAGAGAATGTTATGAAAAATTCTATGGACAACCTAGAGGAAATGGACAAATTCCTAGAAACATAAAACCTTCCAACACCGAGTTGGGAAGAAATAGAAAATCTCAACAGACTGATTACCAACAATGAACGGAATCAGTAATCAAAAAATTCTCCCAAAACAAAAGTCAGGACCAGATGGCTCCACAGGGGAATTCTACCTAACACTCAGAGAAGAGTTAATACTTAATTCTTCTCAAACTATCCCCAAAAACAGAGGAGGAAGGAAACCTTTCAAATTCATTCTATGAGGCCAGCATTACCCTCACACTAAAACCAGAGAAAGACACTACAAAAAAAAAAAAGAGAGAGAGAGAGAGAGAACTACAGGTCCAAAATCTCTGATGAATACACATGCAAAAGTCCCTAACAAAATATTAGCAAACGAAATCCAACAATACATTAAAAAAAAAAATCCTTCACCACAATCAAGTGAGACTTATTCTTGGGTTGCCCCAGGGGTTTGATATTCACAAATCAATGTGATACATCACATTAACAAGAGAAAGGATAAAAACCATACAATCCTCTCAACAGACACAGAAAAAGCATTTCACAAAGTACAACATCCACTCATAATAAAAACTCTCAACTTTTAGAGAGTAGGTCTAGAGGGAATATACTTCAACATAATAAAGACCTTATATGAAAACCCCACAGTTAACATCATCCTCAATGGGGGAGGAACTGAAGGCCTTTCCCCTAAAGGCAGGACCAAAACAAGAATGTCCACTCTCACCACTATAATTCAACACAGTACTGGAAGTTCTAGCCACAGCAACCAGACAACAAAAAGAAAAAAAAGGCAACCAAATTGGTAAGGAAGCTGTAAAATTTCACTATTTACAGATGACATGATACTATATATAGAAAATCCTAAAGATTCCACCAAAAAACTATGAGAGGTGATAAATGAATTCAGTAAAGTCACAGGATACAAAATTAATACACAGAAATCTTTTGCATTTTGTTACACTAACAATGAAGTAACAGAAAGAGAATTTTTTAAATGTTTATGGGGGGGGCATGTGTACATGTGCATCCGTGTACATGCATGAGCAGCAGAGGGGCAGAGAGAGACAGGCGCAGAAAAACGATCCCAAGCAGGCTCTGTGCCATCAGTGAGGAGCCTGATGCGGGGCTTGATCCCACCAACCGTGAGATCATGACCTGAGCCGAAATCAAGAATTGGACACCTACCCGACTGAGCCACCCAGGCGCCCCAGCGAAGAGAAATTAAGAAAAGCAATCCCACTCACAGTTACACCAAAAATAATATAATACTTTGGAATAAACATAACCAAGGAGTTAAAAGACCTGTAGTATGAAAACTATAAAACACTGATGAAAGAATTAAAGAAAAAAAAAAGGAAAATGTCCCATTACAAAAGCCAACATCCTAGGATCGTCAAGGCTTAGGGAGTCATTCACTGTTTTGCGACACTGGGAACTCATGACCTCAAAGAGTTCATCTAACTTGTAAAAAATCCTGACTTTTTATTGGGCAATAACTTACAGGCTTTGCAATACTAACTTCTGATTCTTTCATTTCACATAATATATAACTGGTAATAAAAAATCGAATGAGGAACACACAAAGAGCAGTAACCAAGCCTCCACTTGGCCATGCCAATATGAATCGAAGCATGTGTAGACGCCTGAAAACTACTCAGAAATGTCCCATGTCTTCTGTAAGCCACCCACATCGTACCTCACATTTTCTTGCTTCTTCATATGTACAGTAATTTGTGACTGTATGCTCTCAACAACTGTGCAAACTACGTCGTTGAGACTGGGTTTTGAGGCCTTCCTTGTAACCGTGTTGAGTTTTTGTTACGGTGTGCAAGTTACGTGCAGATCAGCTTGATCCGTCAAAGCTTGGTTTCAGGCTTTGTTAGGGTGGGTTAGGGAGGGGCTGTTCCTGTGGCTGCCTCTTCTGGGTTCTCAATTAGATGCCAGGTATGTTCAGCACAGTTTTTCTACCCTGCTTGGCCAGAATTCTAACATGTCTCATCACTGGTGACTTCTGGGATGTTCACTCAGCTCACAGCCCACCCACTCCCCCGTGCTGATTTTCTTCCGGGCCTGGTGGGGTCTTGCCCTAGTGATGCACACTTTAGCATTTGGCAAAACCTTCTGGAGCTCTTTCTTTGCACAGCTCACTCCTCTGCAATTGCCTGCCCTGAAAAGTCCAGTCACCTGGGCAGCCCTGAATTACAATCTCTGTTTCCTCTATCTGATGAGTCCTCTGCTTTCTGTTGGGGCGCCAGTGCCCTATGCTGCAATTTAGAAAGCACCCCCGGGGTTGATGTGGAACACTTCTCTCAAGGGTTACATTTCCATGCTTTGTATTACCCAATGCCTAAAAACAGTGGGTTCATGTATTTTGTCCAATTTTAACGTTGTCTATGGCAGGAGGGTAAGGCTGACACCTTTGATTCCATCATGGCTACAACCAGAAGCTGTATACTCACTTAAAAAGGCTGTTTCTTTAATTAGAATTTATTTGATTCTAGATTTAATAGAACTTTAAGCTCTATCTTTAAAAGTCTGAGCTATTTCAAGGTCTAATTCCCAAAAGAAGTCCTAGAGAAAGAATTTCTGAAATGAAAAGACATACAAGAGTTTTTAATTACCCTGGAGTCTCCTCTGCTAGTCATAGACACCTTTCTCTAACAGGAAGGTGGAATATTCCCTAAGGAAAAGTAGAGTCGGTGTTAAACATCATTACATGCAAAAGTGAAATATAGGCAGTAGGTCACTGCCACCCAACCTTTTCCAGATAATGGCACGCATATAAAATGATAATATTTTGATGGCATACTGCTGGAGGCCAAATGTTAAAGGCCAACAACCCAGAAGGGGGTCCCGGCTACCTAAGGCCCTTTCCATCCACCTGGAGAGCTGAGGGGATCACTACCCAATACTCCTATAACCCACTCATAGCACATGGGTTAGGAAATGCTACAGAAGTAACCCTTGAATCTGGATGTCAGCAAGAACTGCGCAAAAAGCTGAAATCAAATCTCAGTCCCCAGAAAGAGAACAGAACTTCCACAGACATTATGAGAGGCAGGCAGGCAGGCAGGCAGGCAGGCAGGCAGGCAGGAGGAAAGCCCGAAGGGATTTTAATAGGAGACAAGCCAGAGCAGAAGCCCCACAGGCCTGGTTACTCACAGCCTGTTTCCCGTTTAGAAAAAGATGCTTCTATCTGGAGCCTCTTCAGAGAACAGCACCCAACAGATAATTCCCTAACAGTCCAGCTCCAGGATCACCATTCATACTGCGCAAGTCCTGGAGTCCTGGGGTACGGCCGCATAGCTTGCCCACAACAAATACACAGGAATAGCTTACTGATTTCATTATTTTATTTTTAGGTTATATAATCTCAAGTTTCAGGAAATGTTTAGGCCTTTAGTCTTTTTTCTAATATCAGAGTGAAAGACCCTCTACTCCCATAAATCTATTTAAAAAAACAGTCATCATGTGAAAAGGAGATATTTGCAAGAGAGGACGTTTCCTGTGTACTCATGATCGGGCTTTATGCGCCATAGGAACCATTAACATATGAAGGCACATGAACAATTACACACAAAACACAACTCATTAAGGAAGCACTTTTACATTTCTTTGGTCCATTTAAACATAATCAAGTATGCAAAGTTATACATCAGTATTTTTTTCATACTTGTTAAGTCATTTACATTGAGATGACCACTTAAGGCTCAATTGTGAAAACGGTTTCTAATGGGACCCTCGGTTCATCCGAAGCACGTGGCTTAGAATACGTTTACCTCTCAAGGATGTGCATCCTACAGCTGAGCTCTCATGTGCATTTGTGTTTAGAAAACCGTATATTCTGCATCCCAACACATGCTTTTCTTCCATTAAAAGGGGAGCAGATATAATAAAAATCATTTTGCTTCTTTGACAAAGAGTGGCATTTATAAAGCATCTTTCATTATGCTTTAAGAGATTTTCTGAGCTCCTGCACCACCTCCAAGAGAAACAAAGAAAGCTGTTAGGGATGAGGGTTGGGGAGTGCCTTCATTTTACAGATAAGGACCAGGAAGGAATATGAGGTGAAAGACAGAGCCATGATCATTATGAACGTCAAGATCGGCCAAGCCAGCTGCAGCAGCTATTGGTAAATTCATAAATTCCTACCTTCTATTTCTATTCTTCACCAGACAAATCTACATTTCAGTTTTTCTATTAGGAAAACTTATTCCTTGGCATAAAAATTCGTTTGGTGATGTTTTTCTCTACACGCAGCAAATTTAGCTTACAGACCTTGGGCAGGGAGTGAAAAACACAATTCCCAGTCGAATCCAGGCCCTCGGGCTGCTCAGCTGAGTCCAGGCCTGCCTGCTAGGTAGAGTGGGGCTACATCTGTTTGCCACCTTGGGGGAAAAGCTCCAATACGGGAGATTTATGGTCTTGTGTTACAAAGGATATTCTCGGGAAGACCGAGAACAAAACCAAGGTCCTTGAAATTCATGCAATCACTTATCAGGAAGTTATTTACTAAATATTGGGGCTCCGATAGTCTTGTAAGAACAAAAGACCAACCAACATTCTCTTAAGGGTATCTTTGCAGAGCCAAGGTTTTTAATTTTGCCAAAGTCCAATTTGGCAGTGTTTTCTTTCACGGGCTGTGCTTTTGGTGTCATGTCTAACAACTCTTTCTCCTATGTTTTCATAAACAACATTTTCTGCTTTTTGTTTTACATGTAGATCTATGGTCCATTTTGAGTTAATGTATGTATTAGGTCTAGGTCAGGGTATTTTTGGTTTTGTTTTGCTTATGGATTACCAATTGTGCCAATACCATTTCTGAAAAAGATTATCCTTTCTTTCTCAAAGTTTCCTTGCTCCTTTGCTGAAAATTAATTGGCTGTATTTTGGGGGTCTGTTTCTAGACATTCTATCTCAGGGGGCAGCAAACTATAGCCCATGGGCCAAATCTGGCCTGCTACCTATTTCTGTTCATTCCACTAAGAACAGTCGAAACATTTTTAAATGGTTTAAAAAAACCAAAAGAAGAACATTTCAAGGAATGTGAAAATTACACAAAATCCAAATCTGAGTGTCCAAAAATAAAGTTTTATTGGAACTCAGCCACGCCCATTCATTTAGTTCTCTGACCGCTTTTGCATAGTTGCGACAGAGACCATAAAGCCTAAAATATTTACTCTCTGGCCCTTTACAGAAAAAGTTGGCCAAGCTCTGATCTAGAATATGAGGATCCATATATATATATATATATATATATATATATATATATATGTACATATATATATGTACATATATATATATATGTACATATATATATATATCCATGCAGAACCTCAGGGCCTCTCTGAATGCCACTGTAAAAAAAAAATGCTTGTAAGGAGAGAAGCTTTAAATAGAACCTCTGAAAGCCCTGAGGAAGGCAGAAAAGGAAGGCATTTAATAGCCAGCTACTCTTTCCAACTAGGACAAAAATATAAAGGCCTTAAGTAAAACTGTTCTTAAAAGGATGAATTGTACTGCACTATATAGTTAACCATAAAGTGGAAAAAATTTAAGTCCAAAAGATATTTATTTTTAATGATGTTTTTCTTAAATAGCCCCAGGAGTCATAAACGAAGAAAAAACACTTGTAAATGTGAAAGATGACAGGTTAATGTCATGTGTGTAAGGTGTTTTTATAAAAATCAATTCGAAAATGACACATAAAATTTTCAACTTGAGTAATCATTTTAAAAAATGCACACTCCGATCAGATTAGCAGAGATTAAAAAGAATGATAATATCCAGGGATGACAAGGATAGGAAAACATATTCTCACACACTCCTGTGGGGAGACTAATTGGCACAATCTTTCATAACATCACTTAAATAGCTTTAAAAGGAACTGAGGCAGCATTACATTTAGCGAGTTATCATCAGGAAATAATAACAACAGTTAACACTGATAGATCACTTCCTCTAAGTGAGGCATTCTAAGTGCTTTACCTACTTGAACTCAGTTCATCTTTGCGACACCAGGAGGTGGGTACTGTCATCACCCCCTTTCACAGATGTGAAAACTGAGGCACACAGATCGCACAACCTTCCCAAGGTTACACAAGTAGTAGAAAGTGGCAGCACTAATTACGTGCACAAGAATTTACAGAGCGATGACTGCACGCAACACGGTCTAAAATAAGGAAAACCCAGAAACAAGCTAAATATAAAAAAGAACTGTGGCACTTCATATATTAGGATGCTAAGGAACCATTTAGCCATGCTGCCAAAGACAGGCATGATATATTTTTTAAAAAGAGGCTTACAAAATAGTGTGTATGATACGATCTTATTTTTATTTTGAGCTATAATGTGTGCGTGTCTCTGTGTAGAACATCTGGAAGGACATCGCTCAAATACTGAGAGGTATCCGAAGGTGGTGAGGTCACAGGTGATTTTGACTTTTCTTTGTATTTATCTATTTATCTGTTTTTTTCTCATTTTTCCTCAAGAGAAAGTATTTACATGATTTTAAAGTATTATTTATTTATTTATTTATTTATTTATTTTTTAATTTTTTAACGTTTATTTATTTTTGAGACAGAGACAGAGCATGAACGGGGGAGGGTCAGAGAGAGGGAGACACAGAACCGGAAACAGGCTCCAGGCTCTGAGCTGTCAGCCCAGAGCCCGACGCGGGGCTCGAACTCACGGACCGTGAGATCATGACCTGAGCCGAAGTCAGCCGCTTAACCGACGGAGCCACCCAGGCGCCCCTTAAAGTATTATTTAAAAGTGCATCCCATGCCACTTTCCATCTCAGAAAAGCCTATTTTAATAAAATGCAAATGTGAATGCAAAGATCTTTGAGATACTTTAATAAGACGGAGGCTATCCAACTAGAATAAATTACTTTTATCCTAAGAAAAGTCAAAAAAGAAATAATAAAGGGGAATTTCAGGGAAAGTACTGAACTAAATTTCAGGACAGTTCAATATATGAAGGAAACTTCCAGTCACTGGGAATTTGTTTTTCTTCTTCCCATAATAACTTATCAGAGCCGTAACTATAATTCAACTTTTAGATTTCTAAAGCCTTTTCAGCCACATCTCCTCTGATTGTCACAAAAGCCTTGTCAGGGTAATGCCAACAGAAAGGTTAGAAATAGAAAGAGTTTCTCTAATTCCTTAAGACACCTGCAGGTTTGTCTGGGTGTTGTAGGAGAAAAGTATCCCAAGATGGTGTTGCACAGATTACCAAGGCCCTGCCACCGAAGCACAGCTCTCTGGACAGAGATGATCATGACGCCGAATGAACACTAGGGTCCCTTTCAACAGTTTCACATAACTTGTGGACGCATACACGGCTGGAGATTCTCATCAACTGCGAAGAACTCATCTATGGAAAATCTGCAATCATGGCCAGCAAAATTTTGGGGTGTTATTATTGTGTTGACTATCTACTGGTAAACTAAAGAGAGATTTTCTACCACCTCAAGTCCTATGTTCGCCAGTCTCATCTAATTTAACGCTGTGTTTATGATAATAAACAAGCCTCAGGGAGGAAGAGTTTTGATCAAACGCACTTATGGTATCAGGATTCTTCTCAACGGTCCCCATGTCCTGGTTACATTACAGAGGAAGCAAAACAGCAGTCAACCGGATGTATTCCTTGGGATTTCTAATGGTCTGAGGAGGCGATATATTGTGACTTCTGTTGCTAGTAAGGACATATGCAGTCTAACAAGACAGGCCATACTGCAAAAAAAAAACAACCAAAAAAAAAAAAACCAAAAAACAACAACAACAACAAAACACATCCCATGACATAGATGACTTATTTGCTGAACACTGACATTCTTCAAATGTGTGTAAACCCAGATGGTCCCAGACCTGTGCTTAACTTCTTCGTTCACTCATAAAGCATGTCCTTCTAATGGGTCTGTCAGCGTGTCATCATTTTCAGGGTGACACGTGCTAATTTACTCCTCACCCTTTAAACCACATTTAATCCTAGCGTTTAGCTCTGCTAAAAGCTTCGGCAGTGCAGAGAGAAAGGGTCAAGGCCAGCAATCTATTTAGCTGATGGACTTTCTTAAGCCAAGCTGAGAACCCTTCTTGAGATTCCTACAGCCACTTCTCTTTGAGGAAACATCCTTACTTCCTGTGGGGCCGGAAGCAAGGAAGTGTGAAAACATTCTTCTCGTGAATAAATGTTTCAATTAATGAATTAATCAGATGAAGCAGGAAGGGAAAATACACATTAGAACAAACAAAAGAACTTATAATCACAGAATGACTTAAGAAGCTCAAGACTCTTGTCTTTCCCTTTCTCTGTCTCTCTCTCTCCCCTTCTCCCTCTCTCTCTCTCGCTCTCTCTCTCTCTCTCTTTTCATACTAAAAGCAAGCAGAAAACTAAGTAGTACCCAGGCCCAGAAGAAAAGAGGAAGGTAAAATATGCTGGACATGGGCAGAAAGCAGAAGGAGGATGGGGGAGAAGAGGGCTTCAGGCACAAAAAGAACAACATTAGCCCTGAGCCGAGGTCATCATTTCCTCTGCACTGATTATCTTTCATTTCTGGAGAGGTGACAATGGAATCATAAAGGCATGGATGGTCCTGAACCTAAGCGATCACAAACATGGGCACCAAAATGCAAGTGGGTGGGGCAATGGCATGGTAATATCACTTTCCTGATTAAATAATGATGATTTCATTAAGTTAGAAAGAAAATTTGATAGGCACTTGCCCTAGATAGCCAGAAACAGAGTGTGACTCGGTGAAAAGACAAGTCACCACTGGAAGTGACAACCCCGCCTTCCACAAGCGTCCGACAGCCCCACGGACAGCTCAGGCAGCGCAACCGTGCCCTGGCTCTGCCACATGGTGACCCTTGGGAGGGCCACCTCCACGCTCCGGGCCTCGGTTCCTCCTTTGCAACGTGCACAGGACACCCGCGGTCCCACCTAACTTCCAGGACTGCCATGAGGGAAAGGAATGGCGACGAGGGGCCCTGGGCTCTTGGTGCCAGCCACCCGGAAGCATCCTACACTGGGAAACCATGCTGGCGCGTGTAAATTGGCCTGTTATTAAGTTAGGTGTTCAAGAGCTGTCTAGAAAGGAGGAAGGTAGAGATGAAGGAGGCCGGGTTAGTTAGTATTCAGTCCTAACTCCGCCTTCACAGCAGGTCAAGTTCCAAATATTGAAGGGTGGGTCCCTGGTCTGACATACTCTGAGGAGAAGGTGAAACTCCCCCTGTGATTTTTTCTGTAGTAGCTACTGTATATTTCTACCTTTATCTAATCTTTTGGCTTCTCTCTTTCTTTAGGGTGCATCTATCAGTTTCTTTTCCCGTATGGCAATACTGGTTTACATTGCTTCTCCCCTTCCCTCCATCTCCATTGCCACATGATTTTTATCAGTAATATTATCTTCCTTAATGTTCACCTTCACGTTATCAAATAGGCTTATGCCTATGAAGAAACGGCAGTGGTGGGGAGGCGGTTGTGTCTGCTTTATTAGGGGGTCAAAGACATGGTCACTCAGGGGAGCTTTTTAATAAGAAATACATAGAGTTCCTTATTTACAAAGGGGTCACATGGGAAGCCCTTCCTTCCAAGTTAGGGGGGCTGAGGCCAGGAGACAGTGGGCAAGGAAGGCCAAGGGCGGGAACATCGGCCCTCTCCACAATCGGGCTCCCTCTCCCCCATGTGACAGCGGCCAGGGCGAGGAGCGCCATTTTGATGGCAGCCACCATCACTGCTGAAGCCTGGCCTCGCCTGTACCAGGCTGCTGTCAGCCTTTCTCCAAGGAGCTCCCTGGTTGGAAACCAGACCCAGAGGCTTCTGAACCCTTTCAACCATGCTCTGAGCACAAATCACGAAGGCAGGGATGGGGGCGGCAGGAACACAGATGAAGGAGCTATTTTTGAGTGACTGGAAATAAAAGCTAAACACAGGTGTGTTCTGTGCAAGTGGAAATGTTCCTAAATCTGTAAGAATTCTTTATAAATAAACTAAAAAACAAACCATTTGGGTTGCCACATTTCATCCTAGTTTCCAGGGACACACACAAATAGTTCAGGTCTTTGCATATTATTTCAGGAATCATGGAGGGCTCACAGGCACCCACTAAGGGCGTCTGACTCATTTTCTAGAAAGCTACACAAAATGACAACCGAGGGCTAAAAATGAGGGCAACACCCGCCCTGTGACTCCTGCCACAGCACAGAAAAGCAGGGCAAAAGGAAACCACCTTAGCCGACTCTCAAAGAAAAACACCGGTGGAATTTGGGGTACACTGAGAACCTCTAACAGCAAAAGCAGTTGAATTTAGAGAACAGCAATTCAGGTCTTTCCTCTCAACTCATACATACAATAAGGAAGCATATCAAAATACACATTAGACAAATCATAGTGAAGCTCTTCTCTTTATAATGTCCATGGCACATACTCATCTAAACAAATTTCTAGGTGATCCTTTAACTCAGAGGAAAATTAAGAGTTTTCTGTAATGTCAGCAGGGTTTGACAGACACGGAATCCATTTTCCCCACTTTTCAGCAAGCAAAATACTTAGGACGTATTTTTTTCTCAAAATTCTTGCTGAAATCTCACCCATTGTGAATTCTGAGCTATTTTCGGGCAGATTTTCCACCACTGCTACCCACCTCATATCAAGGTGTTCCTCTTCCAGCAGCAAACTGGGCCCAATCACGAGAGCCCTTCTTCCCCACGTCCGAGGTCAGAGAAAGAGCAACCAAAGGTGAAGCAACAAAGCATGTATACACAGCACCTTAGCAAATCCTCGTGGCAGCCCTGTGAGGTCCGCTTTCTGGCTGAGGAAACTGAGGCTCAGAGGGATTAAGTGACACGCCCAAAGACATACAGCCGTGAATGGCATCGCTGGAATTCAAACCCTGGTTTCTCAGAGCTGGTAATCTACATGGCACTTGTCATTTTAACATACTTCCAAACAACTGGAACGCTAGGTCAAGGCTGGCAGATACTTCATAGGAATAAAAGTCAAAATCTGCACAAGGACAGGATATCAAGAGACCTGATTTCACGGACCATAAAAAACAATAATAAAAGCAGGGGGCACCTGGGTGGTTCAGTCGGTTAAGTGTCCGACTTCGGCTCAGGTCATAAATGATCTCACGGTTTGGGTTCGAGCCCCACGTCGGGCTCTGTGCTGACAGCTTGGAGCCTGGCGCCTGCTTCAGAATCTATGTCTCCCTCTCTCTCTGCCCCTCCGCTGCTTGTGCCCCCTCCCTGCTTCCCTCCCTCTTTTTCTCTCTCTCCCTCTTTCTCAAAAATAAATAAGTAGACATTAAAAAAAGTAATTTGAAAAAATAATAAAAACAAAATTGATAATACACAGGGGACATTTTTAAGTTACAAGCGAAAAATGGGCCCAGGTAGGTACATGACACAGCATGAGTTAAGACTGGCTATATTATTAGCTATTGAAAAAGCAGCTAAGTGGGTAGGCAGAGGGCATCCCGGGGGGCAGGAACATGGTCTGGGTCAGGTTAGGGAGGGTACATGAGTAAGGCAGGGCCATCTCAGGAGAGCTTGTTGTAGAACGGTGATGTGGCCCAAGGCCAAAAAGCCAGATTAAGACCAGAGCGCCTGGGCAAATGAGTGCAAGGAGAATCAAGCTGGATTTGACAACGAAGGTGAAGAAAGTTGCTAAAGACTTTCATTGGAGCAAAGGGGTCACATGAGCAAAGCACCATTACAGGATGATAAATAGAGGGGCCTGGGGTGGCCACCCCGGGGTTCTCCTCCAGAGCAGGTGCTGTGGAGGGTGCTGGGAGAAGGAGGAGATGAGGCTCTCTGCTCAGCCGGCCCGGAGAGGTGTGGACTCCAGCGTGGGCCTGGATGCCCCACGGACAGGAAGTGGCAGGAACACAGGAAGGCAGAATCCCCAGGCTCCGGTGCTGCTGGGCTCGAGAGTGGGGGCAGGGCCGAGCGAGGGGGAGGAAGTGTCAGAATGACACAGCACCCTGGGCCTGAGGAGCAGGAGCAGGGTATAAGCCAGGTCAAGGGACCGAGTGTATGGCAAGGATAACAAGGTCACGTTTTACAAGCATCTATAAGCTGCTTCAGTCTCTAAACTGCTTCTACAGGCATGAGGATAGGAAAGTGAGGAAGTGCGGTACAGCTCCCGGACACTCCCGACAGCAGCCTTCCACATCTGCCCATGCCCTTCTCCCTGCCGTGCGGATGGAGGACGGAACCAGGAGAGGGTCCCTCTCTGACTAAGCTCTTTAGAAAAATTCAATTCTTCTGATCACACTGGATCTCGAGCTGGTAGGAACAAAACCATCAAGATGAATGTGTTCTCATCATATGTAATCAAATGACAAGGACGGGAATATAATATATTGAGGTAGAAACAGATGTATTCAGATAAGAGACCATCCATGGTAGTTTTTTCCTTTTCTCCAAACCTTATTAAATATTATTGACACATCTGGTTCTCAGTTAAAAAGAGGCTTCCCCCTCCAAAGAAAAAGAAAAAAAAACAGTAACATGCACCCCTGCTTTGCAAAGAATGGGTTATTTGACTCTCCGTTTGCTTTATAGTCACAGGGGAAAGTAATCTATCCCTTTCCCTGTAGGATGAAAACCAAGGATCTGTGCTAATTAGCGAAGTATCTGTATTGTGCTTTACGCCCATTTAACAACTTCTTTATTCCAAGTATTTGATTAAGGGTATTGTTCAAAATAGGAAACGCACCATGTAGACACAGGCCGAAGGAGGCACCACTTAAGGACGAGGGGAAGGGCGGTAAGGAAAGAGAACCACTTCCGCCTCCTTGGCAGAAAGAGCAAGAAGGGCAGTGTTTTACCCTCCTGCCATGTAAAACACTTACAGAGACACGCTAAAACAAATGCAGGGAGAACAGTTTACAGATAAAGCAATGAGCACATTCCTGGCCCATCAGTAGAGCTAGGGATCGTCTACTATTCCAGGAAAGCAGTCTTAGCAGTGTCTTCCATTCCACTGTCGTATGGAAGAGGCCAGCTCTCTCCCTACAATACTTTGATCTTTGGTGAGCTGCTTAGCCTCTGGGGTCATTAGTGCCCTAATATCTTTGGTTCCGGCTCTTAAAACACACAACTTCTACAGCCATTTCTTAAAGGTAACCGTCCTGGACTATAAAAGGTAAATCGTACCCATCACTTCATGGACACACATGGGGGCGGCGGGGGGTGGGCCGGCGACACTGGGAGCCCCTCCCTCTCAGTAACGGCCACAGGAGCAAGACCCAGGGCCTAGCTCCCCCACCCTAACCCCTGCTCTCTCTTACCTTTCCCTGCACTCTGCACCCTGCCAATAGCATTCTAGCCCTGCATGAGCGCAGGCAGCCATTAGGACCCTCAAGTCATGCTTGTACCAACAGCGCCACACATTCCCTGCCACTCACCCGGAACCAAGAATGAAGCACCCAACACATCTTAAACATGGCTCAGCTTTTCGCTGCACTCAACCATCATGAGAACCCTATTATCTCAGACAAAAGGCTGTATATTCTAGGAATCATTTAAATAATACATCTTTCAACAACCTACTGGGTGAGTACCATTGCATGAGAGCATAAATAGCACACGGTTCAGGCCCTGTTAAGCTGCATCAATTCACACAGATTTTACAGGTCTCTGTATGTTTACAGGGCTCTGCCTGTAATGGTAATGAAATCATACAACCTTCTTAGCCCAAACAAGACAAGCAAAATTCTCTCAGGCATGCTACCTGTCTTTGATGTGAACAGCAAACATTCTCTAAGCGTTTTCTGCCTGAGAGGCATGACACAGCTTTGCAGCTGGGGCTGCTGCGGAGGGCGGGCTCTCCAGCCAAGCAGGCCGCCTTCTGGGTTAGGCCTTCTGGGATGGAGTTCTCTGCAGGGCCATGCAAAACTGCAGCTGGCTCCAAGACAAACAGAATCTATTGGATTTTCAAGTTCATTCATTCACCTGGATATATTGGGCGTAGCCTGATCAAGAGGAAAGAGGCAAGATTCTCCCTCAGGAGAGGACAAAAGGAAAATCAAGTGTTTCAAGGGCTAAACCAACATCTTGTACCGTCCAGTCAACACCTCAAAGCGGTTCACAGTTTGAAAGGCAGGAGGGAACCTTTGTTTACCTTATTGATGAGAGTGACTATATCTCCTTCTTTGATTGTCAATTCATCGTCATTCTGGGCCTCATATGGAAATATTACTTTGCAGTAATCCTTGGCTGTAAGAAGAAAAAAAATACAATCTTTAAAATGCTTTATCTAATGAGCTGGTCCAGGAAAAGATGCCCTCTCTTACAGTAACTTCAGAGAAAAGCACACTTAACAGACAGGATGTAATGACTGCATAAAGAAAGGGTCACCTTCAGGAAACTGCCTAAGATTGCTCATTTGGGGCTCACGATTATTTATTCTCTTCATTTGCCCCCCTCACAAATCATGTGATGTCACAAAAAGGCACTGACTGTTTTGTGTCTCTCAGGCAGAAAAGCAGAAGTTTCTTCATTCTCAGGTATCTATTTTATATACTCTTTAGTTTATATACCATTTTATATACTCTTTGGGTGCATGCATAAGCAGACGTAATCTAAAAGAACAAAAAGCTTAAATTCCGCCCTAAGAGCCTTTGTCCACACATCACTAAGTTGGAAACAGGGTATCTGTGTATGTTACGAAGCAGACACAGTACTCCAAACAATAAAAAAGACTGCAGTATGATATATCCCCAGAGAAAGATATTTGTACATGAATAGGTGTCAATCACAAATAGCCAACGAATACCGACTAAATGTTCCTTATACGTATGTGTATGTCGGTGATGGGGGGGGGGCAAACTTGTTCAAATATGTCCCATGGAGTCTCTGTGGGAACCTGCCTATTTAGGTGTGGCTGTTCATCAGCAAGGATATGTACCAGCCCTCACGAAAGAGAGAACAACACTAAGGCCACCAAAAATCAGTTCAAATATGTCCTCAATTATATACTTTTGAAAGTCCATCCGATGTTAGGGGCATCTGGCTGGCTCAGTCAGAAGAGTGTGTGGCTTTTGATTCGAGCCCCACAGTGGATGCACAGATCACATAAATAAATAAATAAATAAATAAATAAATAAATAAATAAACAAACAAACAAACTTAGAAAAAGAGAAAGTCTATCTGATGTTAAATTATCTCTATTTACACAAAAGCACCAGCTTAGAAGAGAGCAAAAACATTTGTCAGGTAGCCAGGAAATTAAGACTTGGAAAGCTGGGTTCAATGACTTAGGACAGAAGGTAGAAAGAAAAATTCAAGAGAATTACTATCTACTGGGACAGGCATTTATTATTCTGCAGCAAAGTCAACAATCCTAATGGCTTTGAATGACCTTAGATATTTTCTAAGGATCAGGCCAGTTCGTGCAGACAGATCATAACCTAAAGCTATATACACAAATATCAATTATATTGTCCCTAGTACGATTTATATGACTGAAATGTGGGGGTTTTATTATGGTTAATGTCATATCAATCAAAGAGAGTGATGTATGAAATAAAGGCAAGAAAAAATCTGTAATACGGACACACCGTGGTCTAGGGTTGTTTCTGACATGACAGGAGAACAGAGCAGAGAGAGGGAGGGAGGGAGGGAGGGAGGGAAAGAGGGAGAGAGGGACTCACTTTCTGTGCAAATGTTTTTGCTTTCTGTCCAATGGACAGAATATATCAGTTACATCCCCTGTTCTAGCATTGGAAACCATCTGTCTTCGTTACTCTGGGCCTCCGATGTGTCTTGTTCATTAAGCCGTGCTGAGGGGCACTCGTTCTAGGTCCCATCAATACTACTCTGCCTAAAGATTCCTAGGTCCACATAGTTACCAACATTCCATCTTTCTTTAATTAGTAATAGCAAACCTCCCAAATTCTGAATTGGCCAAATATTCTAAAAGGAGGGAAAAAGTAAAGCATCTTTAAATTGGATAATGATAGCTCTTTGCCAATTTTCCTACTGACTGTGCTAGTGAAATATGACTATCCAACCTCAAAACTTACAACACTGAAACAAATACAGCACTACTTTAGAACTGCCTGCAGAGTCCCAGCTTGAAGAATAATTCATTAGATCGAAATCACGGAAATATTTTACAAAAAAGATAAGACACTCATGGTCAACAAAGAAAAAAGAACAAGCATTGTTTCTATTCTTTTCCATCAAAAAAAAGTTAATTAACTGTATGGTAGACATTGGTTCACAGCTCCCATTCCCCATCCCCTTCCCAGTTCATATAATCTTGCTGCCTTCAGGTATTACATTAGGAAATGGGGAACCACCCACAGCCTTAGGGATGAGTAAGCTACGTCTAGGCAAATGTTGCTCTCGTTCCCTTTTGTCAATGATTCGTTTAGGGGTGAGCATGTGATCTACTTCTAGCCAATGAGATGCTAGAGGAGTTCTACTGGGAGGTGGGAGGCTGTTAGATTTTGCTCCCTGATTAAAAAAAAAAAAAAAAAAGAGTGGAGAGGAAGATAGTTGCCTCTGCCTTTTGGCTTTTAACACTGACATCCTTGTTGGAAGACAGCACAACGTTTGGCACTATTGCAGTCATATTTCAACCATGAGAGGAAAGCCAAGAAAATCACAGAGGAGGGGGGTCTGAGTCTTGACACTGTTGAGATGTCTGTCGAATTAGCCAACTTCAGGGGGCCTGTCTGGATAGCTCATTACCAGACTCCATAAAACTCTATTGGTTACCACTACTTTGTGGCTGCATAGGTATTTATCACTCAAAGCAGAAGGCACACTGATATGAAGGAACTTGGTGGAAGAAAGAGGACACTTCCAGTTACCTCCTCTGAAACACCTGGCTATCATCTGCCTCTTCCCATGCCTCTGTGTTACTTTCTACCCCCCAATCTCTTCCCTTCATCTACCTCAGGACCTGGCCCATAGGAGGGGGTCAATAAATGACTGTGGAATTGACTTATAACCAACATAAGGAAGAAATATTTATAAGAAAGTACTAGCATGCCTTTAAAATGTTTCATGGAGCCATTTTGTTTTCCGCCCAGTTTCCCTAATATTTAAGGAGGGCAGGTATCCCCCTGCCTTTCTTTTTTAACATCTTTAATGACATATAATTTTTATGCCATAGAATTCACCCATTTTAATTGTATGGTTTGAATGGTTTTAATTTTTTTTTCTTTTTTTTTTTCAACGTTTATTTTTATTTTTGGGACAGAGAGAGACAGAGCATGAACGGGGGAGGGGCAGAGAGAGAGGGAGACACAGAATCGGAAACAGGCTCCAGGCTCTAAGCCATCAGCCCAGAGCCCGACGCGGGGCTCGAACTCACGGACCGCGAGATCATGACCTGGCTGAAGTTGGACGCTTAACCGACTGCGCCACCCAGGCGCCCCTGAATGGTTTTAATAAATGTATATAGTTGTATGACAATCAACATAACCCAGTTTTACTTTTTAATGTTTTATTTATTTTGAGAGACAGAGAGAGAGACAGAGCGAGGGCGAGCACAGAGGGGGAAGGGCAGAGAGAGAAGGGGACAGAGGATCCGAAGTGGGCCTTGCGCTGGCAGACTGACAGCAGTAAGCTCAATGTGGGACTCGAACTCACAAACCGTGAGATCATGACCTGAGCTGAAGCTGGACACTCAACCAACTGAGCCACCCAGGAGCTCCGACATAACCTAGCTTTAAAACATTTCCACCAAGTATACTGTTTTGTGTGTGAGGCACTGGATATAGAATTATCTGGAAAGCACCAATTTAGATAAAAGTAGGAGATACAGGTGCCAGTAGCTACTGTCAACTACCACCGGCTATGAAGCAGGTTTCAACATCACACTTGCCCCTTTTTGTATCCCTACAACCAGACACAGCTCCCACTCAATGCTGCTTGACCCCCTAGTGATACCTACAAAGTGGAGGAAATTTTGAGAGACAGTTAAACAGGAGGTGAGGGTTATGGGCCAGGAGTCAGGACAGTCAAGACTAGGTTCAATCTCGGCTGGGCTGTCCTCAGCACAAAATCTGAGGCAACCGTGCAATAGCTCTGGACATCAGTGTCCTTAGATGTAAAAGGAGAGAGAGGCTGGCCGAGGAGGGACGGGAGGAGGATCTGGTTAACTTCAGCCGAACACTCTAAGCAAATTTCAACTTATTCTAAAATTGCAATATACAACAACTAAAGCCAAGGTGTCTCTGGTTAAATTAGAGAGTGGGGCTCGCCCATCTTCCACCCAGGTCCCCAAAATAATCTCAGTAAAGCTCTGGAGGCTCCAAAAAATCACACTGGACCGGGCCTGAGTTCTAGCCCGCTCTGACACGTCACGGCTCTCGTCACAGGCACTGTAGCTCTGAAGATCCCTGATCAAACAAGGCAACCACAGCCTCACATTTTAAGTTATTATGATATATTTGAAAAGAAGAATTTGTTTTTACTGCTGAGGTATTTGGGCCCTAATTCAGCAGTACTGGAAAATAAAAACATGCTGCTAGTTTGGATATACCAATGGTTTTAAGATATAAATAAATGTATAAGCAAAAAGAATGGATTAACTGAGACTATGATTTTAATTTTACATCATATGGAATGAAGATGTTCTCTACTTTAATTCAAACACTTATTGAGGCACCACCAGGAAAGAGACATTGTCAGTTCTTGGGCCTGTGACATGCAAGTCAGTCCAATCAGCCATCCCACCCTCGCAAGGAAGTGACAAATTGATGCCTGGGGAAAGGCAAGGGTAAAGGATGACAAATTCACAAATGTGTGAATAAGCGTAGACTCACTCTGACGGGATACGGCTGGGGTGATGCAGAGGAAGGCATGATTATGTTCAGGAGGGAGTTTACAAAGGAGGAGGCATTTGATATATCTTGAAAGAAAAATATAATTCCAAATCCTTTTTGGACGTGGGAAGATTACAGATTTGAAATGAGTAGCAGACAGAGATGAAGAGGAAGGGAATGAAATTAATTTGGGGGGCAGGCATTTTCCATCTATTCATCAATTAGATGGATTTAATTAGTCCAAGATCAAGTAGAAATGAATGCACACATGCACATAAAAAAAAATAAAGGCACAACTTATCCAGTGATTGAGATGAATTTGTCTCTATTTTTTGGAAAGATTTTTTAAACGCTAATGAATTAGCCTAAGACTGAAGTCCTAAGTCAATTCTTTAGCTTTCTGTCTTTTTAAAAATGTTTATGTATTTATTTTTAAGTAATCTCTGCACCCAGTGTGGGGCCCAATCTCACAACCCTGAAAGCAAGAGTTGCATGCTCTTCTGAATGAGCCAGACAGGTACCCCTTAAGCCTTTTTGTCTTAGAGTCCTTGAAGAATCTAATAAAAAAAAAAAAAGTGATTTCCTCTTTCCAAAAGTAGGAAAAAAAGACACATTCAAAGGTGCAGAGACAATGTCGCGTACAAAAGGTTCGAGGACCCTGACACCAAATCAAGATCCCTTACAGTAATTATTGACTGGCATTCCAATTTTAAGGAACTTGTTCTATTAAAACTCCCCAAGAAGTCCAGTCATGATTCACATCTCCCTCACCAAAAAAACCCACATTATTTCAATCTCTAAACTTCTAGAAGTTTATATAAGATTAAAAACAGACTGTTTAAGAAATTGAACTCACATGCACACAGCCCATGACTCCCTTCAGATGATTTTATAATCTACTCATATAAAAAACAAACCAACTTAAAAAATGCCCTCAGCTTAAAAAACAAATCAAAGCAGAACAAACAGAATAAACATATCAGCAAGCAGTACATAACACACACACACACACACACACACACACACACACACACGCACACACCAAGGAAATAACATTAAATCCAGGATGATTCTCTGGACTCCATTTTAGGTCACGCAGATTAAAACCCCATGTGTCACAGAGTCTGGTAGAAAGCCTTCTAGAACTTCCAACAGCGGTGGAAAGTACCAGGTAACCCTTATAACTGTTGTCCTTTGGGATTCCAGAAGAAAAGTATCGAGCCCAGGGTTGTCTACTTTCACCAACATCAAAATCTAAGGTTCTTTCATTAAAGTGACAAATATCTGATGCACTACTGGTTCATAATCACTTACCCAAAAGCCCCGAGGACGGAATTCTTCAGGTTTTTGGAAAGAAATTTCTTACACATACCACACAACAGATAACATCCTCAGCTGGGGTCTGGAGCTGCACCCAACCATCAAATACATTAAAATTCTGCAGCAAATGCATGATTTGTCACCCAAAGTAGGATAAAGACTATACATAAATGCCTATTAGTCCAGGACAAGGTTTATATCACCCCAAAGTAATAAAACCTTTTAGTTTTCTAGCTTTTTGTATTTTGGAAATGCAATAAGGGTATGGACTTCTGTTACATTCTGGGGGGAAAGAGACTAAGTTAAGTGAGACTGGTACCTGGTTCTCAAGGAGCTTATAACCGAGAAGAGGAAATGAGGCACGTAAACAGGGTTCTTGACGAGGCAACAGTGAGGGAAAGGTAAGACTTATGTCTTCAGGTTAAAGCACCAGAGCATCATGAATGGGGAATCATTTCCCAAAGGAAGGATTTAGGCTCCTTTCTTAGAGGGGTAAAATGGCACCGGGCTCTGTACAATGTTTGAGGACTTTGACCAGAGGAGTAGGAGTTGGCAGGGGTGGGGGGAGTTTTCCCCAACCATTCCTGTGACAGGTGGGGCACCTGCTCCTTCTATGCCTTCCCAGATTCCCTTCTCTGGGGGTCCCCGTCAACAGGTCTGAGGTGGGACGAGCAACCCACAAGCACCCTGGTGATTCTCATCAATAGGGAAGCTCAAGGAACAGTCTACATCAGTGGTTCTCACGCACGAGGGGGCATCGGCGCCAGATGGAAGACTTGTGAAAACAGAAGCCCCGGGGTTCCTGATTCTCCAGGGCTGGGCAAGGCCCGGGGATCTGCATCCCTGACAGGTTCCCAGGTGATGCCGATGCTGCTGGGCCAGGGACCGCGCCGGGAGATCCGCTGATCCAGCCATGGGTATTAGCAAATATTCAACGCTAGCCAAAAGCGAAACAATGGTGGGGACCTGGAGGGAGGGCCAGTGTGGTGGTGGTGCCACAGCTGGGCGTGCCAGATCACAGATGTAGATGGGACATCCAGTCCCGAGTCAGTCTGAGGAGCTGGGGCTAGTGAGGAGGGCCGGAATGAATACTACGCTTGTCATTTGGTCAGTAAATGTTAACTAAGTGCCCACTGTGTACCTAGCAGCAGAGAGGCAGCAGTGCCCTCGTAGAGCTTACTACAGTCTGCACCAGCCGTTCACAGATAGGGCCGGTTTGCTCCCCAGGGGACACGGCATTGCCTGGAGACATTTGTGGCTGCTGCAGCGGGAGGGGTGGTAATGAGGTAATAGAGGCTAGAGATGGTAACCATCCAATACCGGGCACAGAACCGGCCTCACAACAAAGGGTGGCCTGGTCCAAACGTTCATAGTGCCAAGGTGGAAAAACCCTGATCTACACTTAAATTCAGACGGGGAGACAAAACCTAAGGCGTACGTCACTATGTTGTGAACTCCAGCCCAATGCTGGCCTCCATGAAAAAGGGGACAGCGACCCCAGATCACAATGACCGCCTCTAGTCCTGGATGCTGCTGGGAATTTGACTTTCAAATTATTTCACCATTGTGAATTATGACACTTTTTAATCTCTTGCTGTAAAAGGAAGATTTAAAAAAAAAAAAAAAAAGGAAAATAACCTGACGAGCAAAGCCTTTCTGTTCCCTAGTACAGCGCACATCACGGCCCCTCCAACGACACTTTCTCCTGCTCAGATGACAAGCTCCGAGTCCACAAGGATAACACAAAAGGAGTTAGCTTTTATCCTCCAAGAGGGCTGTACTCCAAATCTGGGTGTTCAGCAGCACGGGCAGGCCGGGCACCCTCACAGGGAGACCCCCACTCTGAATCGGGACAGCAGGGTCTGTGTTGGAAGCACTTGAGGAAACCCTGAGACGCCGAGCCTGGGGACTCTAAGGCACATCGAGTGTGCGAGGCACAAAAGCGCAGAGTAGGAAACTTGTTTCAAACTGGATGCGCCCAAATATGAGTTTTGGGGATACAAGTGAGCAAAAACGCCTTCCCTGGAAAGGTAGCATAAAAGAGCTCCCAGGTGAGGCCTTATGGGAAACCAACATCAGGGAATCGACCCCTTTTTCTGCTACTTAAACATGTGGTGAGAAAGCAAAAAACTAGCTCAGACATGGAAAGTAAGAAGCTGCCTAGCCATCCATCAGGCTGCGGTCCCACAGCCAGCTGCAAAGCCAACAGGAAATAGTATCTCTCCCAAGCACATGCTGCAGCTGGAAAGGGTCCTAACAACCCCTTCTCTGAGGAGCACTGCTTTCTTATTCCCAGAGAAAGCTTGTCCTCTGAAAGCACAGACAACCAGAAACTTTGCTTTTTCTATATCATATCAGTCAGAATGAAACATTCCACTCTTGACCGAAGGAACGAAAGTCACTGTGACACAGAAAAGCAGCCGCGATCCCCCACGCACGTGCAGAGCCTCGCGTAAAGAGTTCTGAACACAGCACTGCACACTTATCCTAACTTGGTGGTTCCCAAAGAAATAGGACCTGGGTGCACCTCGCAGTCCACACCTGATGCTGACCCCTTAACAGCCCTGCGTTGCTTGCAACCTGTCAAAACACTGCTTCATTTACATTTCACTGCATTCCCCCTTCCTCCGAACTGGTAACCACTCTCTTTTCTTTTGTCTGGTGTGATGGGGCCGCACGGGTTCTCCTACCAAGTGTCCTCAGTGCGATGAACCAATAAACCTTTGTCAGGCAAGGGTTTGTCTTGGTGCTGTTGGGCTGAACGGTCTAGAGCAGGGACTGGAAAGAACGAAGGGTCTGTCAAGCCCCACGGAACACTGGCAACCACTACTAATCCCTAGAAACCCAAAGTAAGTTCAAGGGTCTTAGGTGATCAAATGTGTCATTTTCCAGCTGGTGACTGTGAACTTCAGAAAGAGGACTCATGGCTACTATGCCACTTTCACAGGACTCTGTCCAGTACAGAACCTGTTTAAATTTTAAGTCATTTATAAGTCTCCATTTGCTCAACTACCACTTGTCACGTGCCCAGTGAGTCTATGACACTCTGCTGGGCTATATGGTGGGGGTATCGAATAGAAGACACAGGCTCTGCCTCGAGGGACCCACGATAGCCACAAGCCACCATGTGTCACCATCACAGGGGACAACTCCCAGGAAGTGAGTCAATGAACAAAGCTACCAGGAAGGTGGTACAAGCGTCCAGGGATGGAGTGAGGAGAGGTTAGGCAGGGCAAGTTTAGCCTTTGCCCCACGGTCATCATTTATTCAGAAGCCTCGCCTGCCTTTGTCCAAATTTTGTCAAGGATCATTCTTTTTCCTAACCCTCTTGCTCAACTGGTGCTCTGAATCTCTAAGACTTTAATTCTTTGTTCAGAAAGATGCGAAATAGCCCATTTCTCCGGGTTACTTTTTCTGTCCCACCAAGGCCACAAATCTGTATCAACTGTAGTAAGAAAGAGGGAAATTCCAGATGTGGTGAGCTGGAGGAATCTCAGGGTACTTCATTTATGAATATTTAGATAGTGTCTCTCTTGTTATGAAAGTCCTGGCAATCTGTTCCCCAGCATGCATTTCAGATGAGTTTCAATATCATGAAAGCTTTACTGGGGGGAGGGGAGGTGATGTTAGTTGTTTAAATAAATCCTAATCAGCTGAGTTTCACTTTCCCCCAGAAAATACCAATCCACATGAACATTTTTTGAATCATCATAACTCTTAATCCTCACAGGAGCTTGTATGTTAGCCTGCCGAGGACAGAGATGTGAGGAAGGGGCTTCTCTCCTCTCTAGTGCTGGGCGGTTTTTGTTACAGATCTGTCCACTGACCAGAAAGGAGGGCCGCCCCACTCTCAAGCTCAGGGAACACAGGAGTCACATCACAATCTGAAAGCGACGCAAGGGGCTTTTTGGTGGACTTAGGTGCCTCGTGGAGATCCTGGGAGAACGTGCCCTTTACAGTGAAAGCCAGAAAGCAGGTGGGGGAAATTAGCTGGAGAAATTCTTTCTTTGGCCCATGAAAAACATCTGTCAATAAACATCCTTCAAGCCTTCACTGACACTGAGAATTCTCCTTCTGACCTCCTGTACACTTACATGCATACTTACACCTATACCCGATGACCTCTCACGTTCCTACTAAACTGTCCCCATCTTCTTTTTGTCTCTCCCCTCTGGCTGCTCAGTTCTTTGAATGCAGAAATGTTTTACTCTGAATCGTTGAGCTTTTGGAACCGAATCAGAGGATGAAGATGCTGGGAGAGACCACAGGGGTTGTCTCTAGAGCAACCCTCGGACTTCACAGGCAATGCAGACAATGAAGAGCAAGGCAGAGAAATAAAATTATTCATCCAAGGTCACACGGCTAGCGAATAACAAGCTGGTCCTAGAATGCACACCTCCGACTTTGGGCAAAAACACACCACCCAGCCTCTGTTAACAACACTCTTTGTTAACAACCCATCCCGGGGTGCCTGGGTGGCTCAGTTGGGTGTCCGACTTCGGCTCAGGTCATGATCTCACAGTTTGTGAGTTCGAGCCCTGCGTCGGGCTCTGTGCTGACAGCTCAGAGCCTGGAGCCTGCTTTGGATTCTGTGTCTCCCCCTCTCTCTGTCCCTCCCCTGCTCATGCTCTGTCTCTATCTTTCAATAATGAATAAATGTTAATTAAAAAAAAAACCATCCCCCCACCGTGATGCTTCCAGAGAGCCAGGTGGATGGACATAATTAATAGATACTTATAGGACGGAACAAGGCTTGGGCTAGAGCCTAGATCCTCCCACATACTTGAAGGAGCTGAGTATTCGGATCTGTGTTAATACCCAGGCCCAGAAAGCCCATCTTAGATCCCAGAATTACTCTCAAACGGCCATGTCCAATACTGTGGCCACTAGGCACACGTAGCTATTGAGCACTCGATTTGTGGCTGCTCCGAGTTGAGCTGTGCCGTGCATGTAAAAGACACACTGGACTGTGAAGACTCATATAGATAAAGAAGAAAAATATCTCATTTGATAATTTTATACAGGTTACATGTTAAAGAGATACTATTGGGGATACACTGAGTGAAATAAAATACATTTACATATTCAATTTAGTAAGGTCACTTGTTTCTTCTTTCTTTTTTAAAAATGTGGCTGCTAGAAATTGTAAAATCACGTGTGTGACTCACATAATATTTCTATTAGCCAGCTCTAAAACACAGCTACCCTCCCCACCCCTGCCCAGCTAATCTTTCCAAAAAGACTGGAATCTCCTGCCTGCAGACATGGCAGAGGGTGAAAAGAAAGCATCAGGAACAGGATCTTATCCGAGGGCTAGTTCTGAAGACCTGAGGATTACTCACTGCAGCACGCCCTGCAGACTGTCCAATGTGCCACATCCTTACAAGTGACCCTCGGGTCCCTGCTGCTCAGAATCCTCCCAAGAGCAACCTACAAAGTCACCCAAGGAGGACCAAGGTCCTTTTTATTCTGGACAGAGGTGCACCATCTACAGGGAATTCTGACTTTACTTCTATTGAAAGTCTTTCCCTTAAAACAAAACCTCTGTTCCCCAGATTACTACTTCTGCAGACACAAATCAGGTTGGTCAAGACCACTGGTTGTCTCATGTCACGAGGATAGCCTACCCTGGGGACCACATTCCCATCACCTTTGAGGCTTGATGTGTCTTCCCCTTTTCCTTTTCCTGCCTATTCCCCATTCTGGTCGTCCAAGCAACACTGCTAATAACAGGGATCATTTAGAAACCTGTCAATTGCCGCAACTACAGAATAAGCAGTTGAATGAAGGAAGGACAGGCTACTGTCCAACAAGAGAAATGTTTGCAGAATGGTTTAAATATTCAATTCTTGAAAATTCTTCACTGCCTAGAGGCACCTGGGTGTCTCAGCTGGCTGAGCATCCAACTTGAATTTGGCTCAGGTCATGATCCAAGGGCTGTGGGATCGAGCCCTGCCATTGACTTCTGAAATGAGTTTGGAGCCTGCTTAAGACTTTCTCTCTCTCCCTCTGCCCCTCTCTCCCCTGCTTGTTGTCTGTCTCTAAATTAAATTTAAAAAGAAAGAAAGAAAGAAAGAAAGAAAGAAAGAAAGAAAGAAAGAAAGGAAGGAAGGAAGGAAGAAAGAAAGAAAATTCTTTAGTGCCTAAAGGTAGGTTTGGCATAAAAGTGTATAACCTGCATGAATAAATGCAGGGCCAGGTTGTCCTGAGGAATACTGATGAGTTCCAAACAGTGGTTCTGGAAGTGTGGGCCCTAAACCAGGCACAGCAGCAGCACCTGGGAATTCCTTAGAAAAGCAAAGTTCCAGGTCTCACTGGACTAATGACTCAGAAATTGTGGCGGCGGGGCCCAGCAACCTGGGGGGTGGGGCCCAGCTCTCCAGGTGATTCTGGGGCCCACTCAAGTGTGAGAACCCCTGCATTAGAGTATTAGACAAGTGGGCTTTCTGCCTATGACCAGGAGTCGGACAACAGCATTACCACATGGAAGGCACCAGACCTCATCTGAACCTTCCACACCAAGGCAGAGCTACAGCACCTGCATCCGTATCTTCCATGAACTTGTTTATCAAAACCACCATTTCTGGTTTGGCAAATCCCACAAATTCATTTTCCTAAGTCTAAGGCAGTACCCCTCATTTGCTTTTGAATGGTATATTATTTCTCAATTAAAAGGATAAAGCTGTGCTTGCTCTTATATTAATCATAATTATATATGTGTGATTTATGTTCTCTCAATCTTTGGCTTTCCAAACTATATTAGCAGTCTGTCCACATGATGCTCATAAGAAAATCTGAAGCTGGAAAAAAAATAATAAAATCCCTAGAAGGAACTGAAGTAATTGTTTCTGACCAGAGCCTGTCCAGAATGCCCTAGTTACTGAAAGGATAGCTAAAGGGATTGGAGGCTTGCCGGATTAACAACTACAAATTCAGGACGCCCAGGTATATTTGCATTTCAGATAAACAACAAAGAGTACGGGGGACATACTTATAACCAAAAAATTATTCACTGTTGATCTGAAATGCAAATGTACTGGGCATCCTGCATTTTATCTGGCAACCATCTAGAACAGGGAATAGGACCTTTAGGAAGGCGTTAGGGAGACAACTATCCTCAAACACTTAAAGGGCTGTTAGGAGAAAAATGGGCTAATATCATTGTAGACCCAGAGACTAAAATTCGTGGGTAAAAATTCCAGGAAGAGCTTATGTGGCTCAATGGAAGCAAGACATCTGCGTGTAGAGAGATTTTAGTCGAGACGCACTGAGGATGCTGGCTGGGAGGCAGGCAGGCAGGCAGGCAGGCAAGGGCTGGGAGTGCTGGCTGAGTGCTGAGGCTAGAAGGTAGGGCCTCCCTGACTTAAAGGCCTATGAATCCCCCAACTGCTTGAATTGCCATTCTCTACAGCCTTTCTGCCTCCTGAATGATGCAAAGTGATTGGGTATATATATGGATAAGCCCCAGCTCTGATACAGGCGGCAGGAAAGAACCACGTTCCACAAAGAAGAAAACCCCCCAAGAGTGCCAAATCTAACTTGTGCCCACCCACTGGTAGGACCCAGTGGAACACATTTGGGTATATTTTTTCTGATGTATTTTAAAACGCCATTAAGGTGAAGGGGATTAAAGAGTACACTTATCATGATGAGCCCTGAGTAACGTACAGAAGTGTTGAGTCGAGATATTGTATACCTGAAACTAATATAACACTGTATGTTAACCATACTGAAATTTAAAAGACTTAATTTAAAAAGTTAAACAGCCATTAGGATTATGTGAGGATTTTTCAAAAGCACGTCCATGACTGAAAAACCCTTAACTGCTTCCAAATGTAAAATATGGATAAATAAGGAAACTCACTCTTTGTCCGGCCGTCCATTTCTGGTTTTGACGAGTCTGGAGTTGCCGTGGTTGGAGGTAACTTCTTTCCAATTGTCTGAGGAGGAAAGAGATCATTTTACTTAACTAGATGATTCTCTCCATTAAGCAAAGAAAGAAAATCAAGTTCATGATGACAAAATGTTCACAACTGCTTCTCAAAACCACACCCTCGAGGCGTGGCTGCTCCGAGCAGGGCCTGCCATTCTTTGACAGGTCAGAGCCTCAATAACAAGCATAACAAGCACGTGAGAGAACCAGGGAGAAAGGGTTTCATTCTTGTAGGCGCTCCAAACCTTTTATTCCCATTCTTCCTTGATGCTCTTACTAAAAGGCTGATGACTTTCAGCAAAGTAGACAGGTACCTTTGCCCTCACTTGATGAGAAGCTGACTATATCCGTGGAGGCACAGCACCTGGCCCAGAGGAGGCGCTCAAGAGTGTGTGCAGAGTGGAAGAATGATAGTAAGAAGAAAAGGATAAAAAGACAGAAAGACGGGAAGGATAAAGGGAGGGAGGGCCAGAAGGACAAGTGGATAGGCAGGTGGAAGGACAGGCAGAAGCAAGAATGTCCAGGGCAGGTGTGCCTTATCGCATGCCCCAGCCATGGAAAATGCACAGTGCCTCGTGGGGTGGGAGCGAACACACCCTCGTCCTCTAGCACAGGTCTATCTGCCCTAAAAGTGGAACGAGGGGAGCCCACAGCGCTCTTCCTTCCAGCCTTTTAACCTTCCGGGGCTTTAAGAAAGGCCTGTGCCACAGACCCTAGGTGTCTATTTACTAGTAAAAAAAAAAAAAAAAAAATGATGAGTTTGTGAGGAGTTCATTTTCTTCCCTTCGTTCCAGGCTAATTCTATTATCATTCATTATTAATAAACCATCCATAGAAAAGACTGATACTGTCACTGACTAAAGATGTTTCTGAAAACACAAGTGACTCAGAGGCTCAAAGGCCCCAAAAATGAAAAAACAGACAGTAAACAAAATGCTGCTTCCAAAGGCAAGGTCCCTTCCCACTCTTCTCCTTTGCCACCACATTTGTGCGATAATGATTAATGCCCGAGGAAATGGTCTATTGATACCTGGGAAACGGCTGTCAACATCAAGTAGCTGGGGCAATTCAACCTCCCCAACAACGAAGGGTTTCCCTAGCGAGAATTCCAGCCACTGGGAAAGCCAAACATAGCTGCACCTTGAACACGTGAACAGGAACGAACTGGCATGGCGGAATGTTTCTTCAAATAAGACTGATTCACCACAGTTTTTAATTTGAAAAAGTCCTTGATGCTTCAAATGTTGAAACTAACATTAAATATGAATAAATCACAGAAAGAGGAAAAGATAAATCAAATCCTCAGCCCTTTATGAATTTTTAAAAACATTTGTGACAGAAAGCTTTTACATTTTACACGGTGACATTTTTATTTAGTGCCACAGGGCTTTCTAAATTGGATAAAAAATGAAATCCAAAATATTATGCCACCCCTCCACTGCTGCTAAGTACTCAAACTAATACTATTTTGTGATTCCAAGGAAACATCAAGGAGGAAAAAAGTGTGTTGTTATTTGGCCATAAGGTCAAATTTGATGAGAAACCATTCTTAGAATTATCTTCAAAAGCCAGGAATTGACAGGAAAAGTAGGCACTGTCCAAGTGTCATTCACATTCCTGTTCACACTTCCAACAGCATCGCCATCAATCTCTGTTTTTCCCTTTCGGACCAGACTAAAGTATCACCATCATTAACTCATTAGGAAGAAGAAAAGAAAAACCACTGGCGCGTCAGTTTTCACTGACAGTGGAGAGAAGAAATCAGGAATATGCAGAAGGAAACACTATGCTCAATCCTGACTTGGGTTCCTTTCTGGGGAAAAAAAATGAAGCTTCCAGTGGTTTGGGCGTTAAACCAGGTGCCTTCCTTTAGAGACCTTCATAGGTTGTATGCTCGGACAACTCCCCCTTATTTAGTAACAAAAGGAAGCACTGCCCGTGGTCCCTGATGCCCTGGTTTACAGGACAGTGCAAGCTAACAGACATCAAGAAGATCCACCGGTTAAATACACTTACTTCTATACAGAAAAACACGTAAAGAACAGCTTACTCTGTTCTGTTTTCTTGCTATTTCAGAAAATACAGCACGCTGGCCTTTGCATGGATCCCAGCAACAGGGGTGATGGTGTGGCTGAAAATGCACTCACCTTCCAGGGGTGCTGGGCTTATTAGCTCCTCCTTCCTTCCTCTTGGGCCATGATTGAAGGTCAAGAGTAAGTCAAGATCCTCCCCTCTCAGCTTGGTCTCCCAGGCGTCCCAGAGATGGGAAGTATTCAGGAGTTGCTCTCTTCTCTAAGAGCTAGAGAAGTATGGTTCCCAGGCGAGTGGCACGGGTATCACCGGGAACTTGTTAGTAAAGCAAATTCCCGGGCCCCACCCCAGGCTTTCTCAATCAGAAACTCTGGGGATGGTTCCTGGTAGTCTCTGTCTGAACACACCCTCCAGGGGATGCTGATGCACACTCGAGATTGAGAAGCACTGACCCAGAGGTAGGAGGGATTCCATTAGCACTAGCCAAATACCTTTCAAGGATTAACAACTCAGGTGCCTATTCTCATATCTATATAAATCATAAGCTGTCTTTTTCACTCTTCTTCCTCTTCTCTCTCTCTTTCCAGAAGGCTTTGTTGCCTTCTACCTTCTCTATTCTCAGCTGGCATAACAATTGGTCATTCCTACTAAATCAGTCAGTGCAGAGAGGAATGAGAGTTTAGGAGAGCCAACAGGGTGACAATGTCACTGAGGGGAAAGAATGGGGACATAGGTGGCCATGGGATTCTTCACCAAAGAAGCCCTGAAAGGATGGATGGGACAGATGGACGAATGGACGGAAAGATGGTGTCGTACCAACAACGGAAGACCATACCTAGCCTCATACTACCATGAAGGTCAAGTGGGCAGATCTGCATGAATGTAGTGACCTCCAGGGAGAGCCACGTCCTGCTGCTCCTCCACAGTGTTTCCCTCTATGGGCATGTTAGGTGGGACATCGCTTCATTGTAGGAGACTGTCTCACACTAAAGGACATTAGGTGACCTTTGCTCCTGCCCACTAATAGCCTGCAGTGCTCCTCCGTCAATGCATCCACCCCAAACGCCCTACGCCTTTCTAAACGCCCCCTTTGAGAACCTCTGTCCTCCGCCCTTCCTCTAAATCCAACAACAAAGACAAGGAGTAATGAATTACTGCTTTCCCACCTGGCTTTCAGCTTCCCCTACACCTCTGAAAACATCTTTGGTCCAGTGGGCTAAAAGTGAACAGAACCCGAACTTTCAAAGGGCAATGCCTAGGGGCGCCTGGGTGGCTGAGTCAGTTAAGTGTCCAACTCTAGATTTTGGCTCAGGTCATGATCTCATGGTCCTGAGATCGAGCCCTGAGTTGGGCTCCACACTGAATGTGGAGCCTGCTTGAGATTTTCTCTCTCTCTCTCTCTCTCTCTCTCTCTCTCACTCACTCTCTCTCGCTCTCTCTCTCTCTCCGCCCCCCTCTCTCCCTCTCTCTCTCTCTTCCTCCCTCCCCTTCAAAATAAATAAACATCTAAAAAAAACTTTAAAGGGCAATGCCTAGCTCCAGTACACACATAGGTCAGATATAATTGAAGGCCAGGCCTAAGGAGACAGAAAAATCAGGGAATCACATCCAGACGTCTCTCATCCACTTTAAGGCAGTGACGAAGGACGTTAGGCTTATAGCAGCTGTGGAAGAGGATTCAGCATCTCCATTCCTTGCTTCCTCGGCAGGGTTCCAAGATCTTGCCCTCTGGGTGCCCTAAGAAGACGGCTTATCCAGGACAAGCACCGGCCATACACTTGGGGGCTGTGTGGACTCAGCTCAGGACCCGGCTCTTTCACTCCTAAGAGATGTGCAAACAGGCCCATTTTACCATCTGCCTTGTGAAGGAACAGCTGAGCGCTTCCTCTTCTCCGTGCTGTGGTCTAAAGACCTCTTAGTAGCCACATCTGTGCCACTCTGCTCTGCTTGCCCCCCAGCTCGGAAGCCACTGCTTGGTCTCGGAAGACATGTACATACGGATGGCTGCATAAAGCTGAAAGCTCTACAAATCGACAACTATTGGTTGCCACCGACAATGAGCTACTATTGCTATTGATCTACTTCAACAAACAGTAATCACCAGGCTGCCATCAACTTTTGCCTCTCCTACCACATCCTAATGTCCATTTAAAAAAATGACTTTTAAAAATAAACAATTAAAAAAAGCATTCCTTCGAATATTTAAGACCAGAAGCCTTTCTCCTCCTAGCTTTCTCGACAGAACCCTACATAAAGTTTCTGGGCGATTTTGTGTGTAGTAAGTAGGAGCAATCATATATATTCCTAGCTCTACAAGATCTGGTAATACAGCATCAAGAAAGATAACCCCCATATGATTTCAGTTACTGGAGCAAGTAATTTTTTTCCCCTCTTCTGTGCCAAAATGAAGAAACTAACGCTTGTAGGAAAGACAATCCCTGGATGTGAGCCCAGTAGAATCCAGTTCCCTAATGACTAATAGATCTGTTTCTCTTTGTGACCGCTGGAGCGTGAGACCAGGGTCCTGCTCAAACCAAGTCACCCCTGTGACTTCATTCTAATTCAGATGCAAACTCCTTTGAATGTATAAAATTTTCTAATTATAGGACAATGCTAAGGAGAAGGAAGTTTAAGTCCCATCTCTGAAAGTCTCCTCTCAGAATACTATGCATAACTCTTAATCACAGAGGCAATCAGGTTCAGTGGGTAGGGAGGAAAGAGAGAGAGAGAGAGAGAGAGAGAGAGAGAGAGAGCCCTACATTCAATCAGTGAAGTCTCTCTGTTGGTAGACCAGGCTTTCGGATACCTATTCCAGAAGAGGGTGATTTTCTGAGAAGCTATATGTAGACATTACTCAAGTGTTCACATAAAGCCAAACACAAGAGATGACTTTTCAAACAGCTGGTAAAATACAAGATAAAAGATGGTTCTTTCAAGGCATTCCTTTTACTACCTTCGTGTTTAACGCTACTCCTTCCCTTTATGCTCAGCACAGATTTATTAAGTGCCTGCTCAACGTGAGGCAGGGAAGCAGACGAAAAGGCAGGAGGATGTTTCACATTATCACCAACACCGAAACAGCAATTCATTGGGTTCTCCAGAGTAGTGTGCTGACGAGTGTCCAACTATTTGGCATGGTTCTCCCAAATGTGAGTCATATACAAGATACGGAGAGGTATAGGCTATGGGAGATAGTGACAGGACAAAAGAGGAACAGGATCTATATATAACCCTATCCACAACCTTTTAGCTTTCATTTACCATCGTAACTCAGAAAGATACACAAACTATTAAAACTCACTGTCAACTTTTAATATTTATTTTTACACATTCCTTTCATGAACACCTCTAATTGATGGTATCAGGAAAAGTCTGCTTGGTGCTCAGCAGAGAACGGTAGGAGCAGAGCCTAAGCCCTGTGAGCCAGCTCATGTCAGAGCCAGAAGAGAACAAGCACAAAGGAGCGTCCTCACAATGGGGGCCTGTGAGCTTCTAATGGGAGCCTTTTCTACTCGCTGGGAAATTTACATTAGCAACTGTCAATTCGTCCGCCTTTGGCTGGCTCAGCTTAAACTATTTGATACCAACAGGACATATGCTGGAATAAAATACAACTCAAAATTCTAAAGATAAAATACATGGTCCAGTAAAAGAAAAAATATATTTGTAGCTCCATTCTAGGGTCAGAGGTCATCTTTAAAACACCTCAGATACCACTGTGTCATTTCTGACATCTCCGAGAGGCATGCTTCAGTCTATTTTTAAACACCGCTATAAGCAAAAAACTTCTTAAGTAATCTCCTGATTTTAAAATTGGGCTTCAGACTTACGGTTACCCATATAATGTTTATTTCCCCAGTTGTCTTGAAAAGTTAGCAAAAGTTCAAATTACGTTAAACCTCTTTGCCCAATCATGGTCAAAGACCCGGTCAGATCCATAGCTCCTTTAGAAGCATTTGTTAGCTGTATTACGCTTAGAAAGTTTAACTGCTTTTCTCTCCTTTTCTCTTCAGAAATAGTGGCCTCCTTGAGAGCAGGACCTAGATGTAAATTATTCTCTCTACAAAGTAAAGGGTTAGTAAGCGTTGAACAGAGCAGGGAGTTTGAGGATGCCACGGACGCATGTGTTACCCTAGCATTAACAACCTCCCAAGACAACTGGTGAATGAGTGGAGAGTTCCTTCTTGACAAACGAGACTAGGAGGGCCCACTGTTTGTCACTGTCCTGTATCAGCTCTTTGCAGCATAATCTCTGGTGACAGCATATATTCCAGGATTATTTCCTAGACCTCTGTCGCCCCTGGCTTACTCTCTTGTTCCCAGGCACACACCCCCAACCTCCTATTAATTACTGGTCACCATAAAGAAGAATCCAATCTCAGCCATGTTCCTGGTAGACAGCTCTCTGCCTGTGACTTCCAACTCTTCATCCTAGCCTGTTCCCTCGCGTTCTCTCAAGTTCCTACCTATTGTGATCAAAAAACCCTCATGTGGAGGATTCATTATCATCCAGGTATGTGTACATACATGCGCACCCACGTGCGTGCACACGCGCACACACATACACACACACACACACACACACACACACACACACACCATTCTTTTGTGCTGAAATCATTTTCCAAAGTCTGTTCCCAAGATGTCGTACCAACTAGCAAGTGCCAAAACACCGAATCCCACAATCTGGTAAATATGGAAAACATAGAACACTTGATCTAATCCTTGCATAATAGCAAATTAAAAGCTCTGAGACGTCCTGTAGTTACCGTTTAACCTTAGCATTATCTAAGTGTCTTCTAAGCTCAACCAGTACTTCTTGTGCTACTTATGAACACATCACAAGAATGAGTAGTGTATGGAAGAGCTGGATGAACATCACTGCCTCTACTTCCTGAAGTCTCCTGGCTCATCCTCTTTGTTTCCTAGACTCACAACTTGGAATCCACCCTTGATTACCCTCTTACTGCATGTTCTCCTGTCAAATCCACCACCAAAGCTCTGTTTTCAGATTTGCCCCTTCTTCTCTGACCCCAGCCTAGAGCCCTGTTACTATCACAGAGACCATTTCACTAGTTTTCTAGACAAGGATCCTATTTCCCAATTCAGGCTACTGCCTCTGATCTCCCATGAGACTCAACTTTTAGTCAACCTCCACTATCATCCCTTACTATCTCCCTTAAAACACTCTGAATATATACTGCTTCTTAATGGCTGTTCACAGAAAGTCCCAAAGCCCTGAAGACATTTACTTCCAATTGCTGCAACCTGCCATATCTCTCAGTGGCTGGTACCTTTCCCTGTACTCTTAAGACTATTAGCAACCTTTTTCTGAATATAAAACACGGATGCCCATCTTTGATGCCTCCATTAGGCCTTCCAGGCTTTACTCTTTCAATCTGTACAATAAAAACTTTAGTATCTATCATTCTACTGAACATGTATATATGGAGTCTGCTTTACGTTAGTATATTTCTCTCTCTTCCTGAGACACATGTGTGCATTTGTGTGTATCAGTCGAAAGATGTATCTGAGAACTGGAGCCAATTCTACCATTTATCACGCACTTTATCTTCTGCCAAGATTTGCTCATTTGGGTCATTTGTTTGCATTTTCAATAGCTCTAGAGACCATGCCCTAAAAAGACTGGCAAGATCCATAGAACACATTCACAGGTAGGATTTTCTCTTTGTCAAAACAAAATAACTTATTGAATGTTTAGTAGGGGCTTCACTCATGCTGGGGAAATGCAGTGTTGAAGAACGAATCAAAACCTACTTAAGTGCTCAATGAGGTGGAGAATGTACATTCAGACAACATTAAAATCATAGAAGGCAGCTCTCCAAACATCTGACGGTATATGAAAATACTGCTTATATTTTACCTCCACTGTGCCCAAGAGAGAAGCCTGCATCCTATTTTGTTGTAAGATCATCTTTTTCACAGAGGATGAACAGGCCAAAGTAAATTTCCATTTCATATACCACTTTGACAAAATACAATTCGCCATTATGCCCTAAAAGACTATTTTCCACCGCTATGACAGATAAAAGGAAAACATAACCCTTCTTTCTACTAGAGGATTACTTTTATCTTTTGCTTAACAATGCTCCCTTTTTAGATGCATCTGGAGAATTTAAAGAGTATGGTTAAAGGAGACAGAAGGATGTGATGGCAGGAGTAAATACCATGGGCCTGGTCTGAGTGTTGTTCATCCAGGGCTTTCACATGACACTTGCTGTACTTTTGTGGACCGAGTCCTCATTTTTCTATAAAGTAGCTGTATGAATTCAATTAACATACAAAGATGCTCTCCGGATTTAAAATATTTTGATTTATTTAATCATAACATAGTCTAGGCTATTTCCCTTGCCGGGGATAGCACCTCCTCCCCCAGTGTATTTGAATCCCATCTCACTTTTAAGGTTCAAGGGAAGTCCAACTGGCTAAATCAAGGTTTCAGTAATGTTTCTACTGACACGCAGCCCACGATGGATCACGGCAGTTTTATGGCATACTTGAGGGCAAAACCACACTTAGTAGTTTTCCTTTATACCTCAGAAATATAGAAGGTTGGCCTGCCCCCTTCCTTCCTTCCTTCCTTCCTTCCTTCCTTCCTTCCTTCAGCACTCTTTTCCAGAACTACCATGAGCCATGATCTATGCCACAGGCTAGGTTAACAAAGATGGGATGGGCAGAGTCCTGGATCTTTACTGAGTTCAAAATTTAACAGTCCGTCTCGGACTCATTAACAGAGCATCATAGTACAAAGAGATAAACACTACAACAAAGGTGCAGAGAAGAGAAAACAGGAGCTATTAATAGTTCCACATTGGAAAATAAGACTCACAGCAACGATGAAGCATGAGGCAACTTCTGAAGAGTGAGCAGAAACTTGCTGGGTAGAGAATGATGGAAAGGGTATTCTACCTGAAGAAAAGCAGGAGTGTAGGCGAGAATGTTTGTGGGGAAGGGGGCAGTGCAGTCACGGGTGGAGGAAGGGAGAGCTTCCTGGGTCAGGAGGCCAGCAAGGTAAGTTGGGGCCCATGCTAAGTTTGCACATTATCTTAAAGGCAACCAGCAGCAAGCAGAGGTGTGGTGTGGTCAAATTACTGACTTTAAGACCAATGATCCAGTGGCATTGGGAGGAATGAAGAAGAAAGGAAAGACATGCACAAGTCAAGGAGGTGAAGAGGAGGATGATGGAGTGATCCAACTGAGGCAGTGAGGGTAAAAGTGTAAAAGAGAGGTTCGAGAAGTATTTAGACCACCTACCTCTCTCTACTCCATGGTCACCACGGGGAGAAATCGGTGATCGTGAACTGGTTTGGATATACATGGACAAAACCCAAGCTCTGTTACGTCCTTAAGTCTACATATATGCATTCTACGTGGGTACAGAGTGCCAATGACGTGCCAAGAACAACATTAAGTTCAGATCCTGATTACAAGAGGCAAAACAGGCCCAACACAGAGACTCGGGGATGCATTTCGGAGAATCTATCCTAATGTGAAGAATCACAGTGAATGTGTTCTCAGTGCTGGCGTGGTGACGTTTTGTAGAAAAAGTAGGCCTGTGATAGCTGTGAACAGTCAGCTTACTGTTAAAACACCAATTAATCTACCATTTGAAAATGAAAATATGAAAAAAAGATTTTTTTTAATGTTTTATTTATTTTTGAGAGAGAGAGAGAGAAAGAAAGAAAGAGAGACAGAGTACAAGAAGGGGAGGGGCAGAGATAGAGAGGGAGACACAGAATCAGAAGCAGGCTCCAGGCTCCAAGCTGTCAGCACAGAGCCTGGTGCAGGGCCCGAACTCATGAACTGCAAGATCATGACCTGAGCCAAAGTCGGACGCTTAACCGACTGAACCACCTAGGTGCCCCCAAAAATGAAAATATTTTTTTTAAAAAACAGAGATACCTAAGAAGTTCTTGACACAAATGAAAAAGCATCTTTCTAATCTGACAAGTGTAAAGTAAATAGTTGAGCCAACTAAGTCTCCCAAAATGTCTTTGCTAGAGATGAAAGTGGGAAATTTGTTTCCCCAAAAGGAATTTCCAGAGAAGATTTTATGTCCTTCGGAGCAAGAAAGGGAAATGAAATTGTTTCAGTCACAGAGGAGGTAATATTTGGAGCGATGTTTTATTGTTTTGCTTTCAATCAAACTGCTATTTATAAGGCTAGGGCATACAATGGAATATCAGTTAGCCTTCAAAAAGAAGGAAATCCTGAAACATGGTACAACATGGACGGACCTTGAAAACATTACACTAAGTGAAACAAGCCTGTCACAGAAAGACAGCTACTGTATGATTCCACTCACACGAGGCACCTAGAGTAGTCAGATTCATGGAGACAGAAAGCAGAAGGGTTGTTTTCAAGGGCTGAGGGGAGGGGGAATGCGGAGTTAGTGTTTATGGGGGACAGAGTTTCAGTTCTGCAGGGTGAAACGATTTCTGGAGACAGTGGTGATGGCTGCACAACAACGTAAATGGACTTACTGTCACGGAAGTGTGCACTCACAAATTATTAAAATGGTAAATTTTATATTAGGTATGTTTCGTCACAACTTCTTAAAAGGCTAAGAGTATACCTCTCTTTCCCTACAAGCCTCTCTCTAAGTATGAATGTTAACTAGAAAGGCAAGAAACGGATCATGACCCTCTGGTATCCTATCCTGATACTTAATATTTAACCATAAAATAATCAGGGGCGCAGACAGCATCAAACAAGGTGAGCTGGAGAACAAACTCATCTTTGTCCAGAAGCTCATTTCAGTCTTACAGGAAACACTCCTTCCATCGAGACGATCTCTCAATCTGGCTCCTGCTATACAGCTCTGACTTTAATGCTGCAGGACTCATTCTTCACTTTCATTGCCTGCTCCAGACTCCCAAAGAACAACACTTACTCCTTTTTTAAAAAAATCATCCGGTCTCCCCGATTTTATAGACGAAGGGAAGAGAAAACTGCATCAAAACTTTAAGACTCAATCACACTCGCTTTACATTTTCTTTCACTGCAAAGAACAAGTTCACATCACATACTTATTCAAAACAGGAACTTCCTAAATATGCCCAGAGGTCAGGTACACACTGGTTATATCTTCTAGACAGAGAGTGAAATTCTTAGAAAGGGCACCCTGAGGCGCTTCAACAACGGAGATCCTCAAAGAGAGATCAAATTAATCTCAGGGCATTCTAGGTATTAATGACTACAACATGCTCATTCGTCAATGAGGAGTGAACACAAAATCTGTGCCGTCCATGAAAACATCCTACATGTCAACCACTGGAACTTTCTCACCCTCTCCACGGTCCTACTGTGGTTGCTTGGAGTCTCGTGAACAGCACTGACTACGCTCTCTGCTTTGTATTTATGGCTACTTATGTCTGTGTCTGTTTAACTGACTAGAACGTAAGGGGGGGGGGCGAGAGCTGTGTCCTGCTAATCTCTATATTCATTGGAGACACTAAACACTCAGAGTTTCCTCCAGTCGACAATAAATTCAACATTCATCAAAAATATTTAGATCTATGGAGAAAGTTCTATGTACAATGTGTTTTCCAGGTGCTGGTGACAGAAGAACGGAACAAGTAAAGCTGTCCCCCCCCCCCCGCTTTCATGATAGCATCTGGCAAGAGGAGCGAATTAGTATTAAGTAGGGTTCCTCTCTAAGAGCAAAGACTATGCGATCTTGGGCAGGTCACTCCACGTCTCTATACCTCTGTCTCCTTGTCTGAAATGGAGATGATAACGTGTACCTTATAGATTTTCTAGGATTACAAGAAAAAAATGCATATGAAGTACTTAGCTATTACTGCCGTTGTTGAATTTTACTGAATAAAAAAATCGATCACTATAATGCTTCTTTATGAATCTAGTTACAAAGAATGACTGTTTTGATTACGGCAGCTTTTCAAAACGGCAGGTTAAACTGCCCCATTCCTTTGCTTGGGGAATGGAGAGCATGAAGCGACTTTTACAAGACGGTCACGCAGCAGAGACGAGCTTGGAGCAAAGCGATAATTCTGAAAAATGAGCAAGGAAGAAAAGCAATAGCAATCACCATAGAGTCACCGCCTGGGAGGAAAAGCAGACAACACAAAGAAACTCGGAGAAACAACTAAGGCCAGAGCCGACAACCCACAGAGCTTTCAGGTCAATAAAGCTTCAGTTAAGGTGGCGCCCTGCAGTGAGTGGCCGGAAGACTGTTCCAGAAGCCCCTCAAATACAGGCCCGTGCCAACTGCTTCTGGCTGCATCCAAACTGTTATCTACTGTTAACGATGGAAAAACAAGGCGTGTGTCTGGGAAAAATGGCCTGTTGTCAGAGAACAGAAAGCCTTTTATTGAGAATTTGGAGCCTTAGGAGCAAACACACCACCATAGAAAATCACTCCGAGCCATCTTTTACAAAGCTTGGCATCCATTCAATAAGAGATGAAGAAATCCTAAATCGTTAGGCCAAACAGATACCCCTCCCGAGGCAGTTAAGAAACATGGGCCAAATGAGACCATAAACTCATGTGGTACAGATTTCTACAGCCACCGGTAGAAATTACCGACAGACCCTGAGACGTGCAAAGCTGAAGTCACAGTCCTCTACCTGGAAGTGGACAGGCCTCCTGCCAAAGGCTGCTTTCTTAAAGGCTTCATTCAGTATCAGCAAGGAGAAGACAAGTGGAATTCTGTTCAGATCCAACAGGTAGTGTATCAAATTCCACAAACCTTTGTGGAGTGCCCACCACGACTCAGCCCACAAGCCAACACTGCTTTCTTACGTTGGTTTTTTTTGTATGTTTTCAAGAAGCTGCTACGTTTTCAGCTATAATATAATATAATATGGATTCACACATAATGTTGACAGGAGTCAATGCAACCACCAAATTCCAGTTCTCCCACATCCTCGAGGTACCTAGAGCCTTACAACTAAACACTCCACAGCCTTTTTTAGAGACATGTTTCACGAAGTTTGTAATGTTGCACGAAGTTTGTAATTTTCACTAAGTTTGTAATGACATGGGAAATTTTATATAAGGCTAAGTGGAAAAGATGCACAAGTATGTGTGTGAAGAAAATTATGTGTGTGGTATGATCTCAACCGGTTAAAAATGTATGGCAAGAAAGGCTGAAAGTAAATACCAAAAACAAAACAAAACAAAAAAGTCAACAGTGTTTGCCCCAGAGCGATTAAATGAGAGTGCTTTTTACTTTGTTTTCTATTACTCTACTTTCCAGTGTTTCTACAAACCGGTTATTACTTTTAAAATTCAAAAAATAAAGTTTTAAGAAAATAACATACACTAACATAACTAGACAGGATGGCCTACCTCTCCACGTTACTGATTTCTTTCCATAAGGCCTGATTTGATTTGCAACACCTCCTAACTAGAAATCACAGGCAGCTTTTATTAGAGGGTCATTCTATTTCCTTCTCGAAGTCATTAGGAAGGATGTTAAGAACATCAGACGTAAAATGAGTCATGGCGGTAATTCACAAGACCCCACCCATTTAGAGCATTGCCTGCCATTTATTACCACCCTTTACTTATAGTTATTCATCAGCTCTTAAACTCAGTGACTAAGTAGATGATAGAGTCATCTCCAATTAATGTTGTTCCCAAGTAAAGTATTGAGGCATTTTATCACATGTTTTCAAAGCTAAAAAACATATTTCCCGCTCTTCTAATTAAACCCATGAATTCCTATTCATACGTGTGACAGTAGCTGAAAAAAAAGTTGAGTTTACTTTGTAACGTTTTCACATATGGTCACAGAGGATACTTCTGGATTCCTCAATTTCCAGCACTCGAAGAAGTACTGATTTAAAGGTGTGATGTATTTGCGTGGGGTCTCTATAGCTTTATTGTTCTGTTTTCCAGTGGTTCTCCAGTTCTTCACAAGGAAAAACTCTTTTTAAACACAAACCGAAGTAATGATTGCAAACAGTTTCTCAAGTGGGAGAAAAAACAAATGTGAGGAAAGCCAGACCCCCCAAATTTTGAGGTTTCATTTTCCCCTGAGCTTTTAGAACAATTTACTTAAGTGTATCACCATCCAAAAAAAAAAAAAAAAAGAAAGACATCGATTTCACAGCTGTTTTCATTTCTCAGCTATTTGACAACCGTCTCCACTTAATGTGAACATACTTTGATTTTGCTGCCTTTCAAAAATCACACTTGACTTTTTTCTTTTTTTTAAAGGATTCGAGTTTACGGTGTGGACGGATTGAATCAATGCACTTTTAAGAGGAATCTTTTGGTCGAATGATTCCTGGCCTGCTGGAGAAAAAGTTCAATTCAGCCTATGCTCAGCTACCACACATATTCATTCCTTCACTCAAAGTTACAAGTCTCTTTAGTAGCGAGTCTCAGGTGCAAAAGGAGTTCTCTTAAGGCTGGAAATTCTCTCTCTGATGCATGATGAGTTTTAGGCAAATTAGATCCTCACCAAATGAACAAATGGTATGTCTTTCATTACTCATTTTGCATGTTCTCATTTTCCTGTACTAAAATATTTCCCCATTCTCTTCTCCTTTCTCTGTAACACACACAAAGACACCAAAACACACAAAATAGAGGGGAAGAAAACCTTCATTTGAAAAAACAAAACAAAACATGACATCACCTATTTTAATCACGTGCTTTCTTAAATGGCACTTTTTACAGTTCTAGGTTATTTTTAAAAAGGTACTTTTCGTTTTTGTTTTTTTTTTACAGGAGTGGGGGGAGACACTGTGCACAGTAAAATATCCCAATTGATGCATTTTCTGGTCTTGAGAAATTCCTTGTCCTTTTCTACCACAATGGAGAATGTTCTGTTCAGTGCTTTCCACTTTTGAGTTCCCGAGAGCAGAAGTTCCTCTTGTTGCCTTCCACAAAGTCTCGCCACAGGCTCCACACAGGGAAAACAATACGATTCATGGAAGATGGTGACAAAGGAGGACAGAGAGCAGGAATCGGGCTTCTGGAGTTTCTAACCTCTTCCCCATGCCTGAGTTATTATCCTTAATTTATTTCAGACAGATGGGTTTCAGATGGTTATCTATCTAATTCTACAGGGACTTTCAGTGAAAGATTTCCACATCCGCCTCACCAGAGGACAAGGAAGAGTTGATCAGGCCTCAGTATTGGCTACTTGTCCATTATTCCTACCCTGCTCACCATGCCTCGAGTTAGAGGGGGGCTCCCCTTTTTTTAGCCATCAGGGGACCAGAGAACAAGCAACCATCGAACCTCACCTAATTCTTCACTTCCTCCCAAACTGTTTAGCCTTCTCTCTTTGCGATGATGACCGCTGTTTCTCCACAGCACCTGATTTCTAATTTCTTGACCATCTCCATTCACTGCCTTCAGTCACTGCTTCTCTGGATACCCTGGCTTCTCTCTAGTCATTGAGTTTCATGACAAGACAATCAACCCACATCAGAATCTTCACTTCATACAGACTTTGTGAACTCAAGTCAGAGTTGGGCTACACACAAGCATACTGCTCTGTGGCCCCATAAAACCATTTCTTAGCACTTGGAAACAATGATCCCGCCCCTAACCCAGATGTATCTCTTTTGGCCTCACTAATTTTTTCAAGACCTCTTTTCAACTCTTATTTGGATGCTTTTCTCCTCTCCTGCCTAGTGGTCTATGACTAAAGGCTCTAGTCGGAAAAAACTGGCGTTGTGTGAACTCCTGGGCAGTGAATACAAAAATTACACCAAAATGTTAGAGATCCTATAAGCCTTACTGGAAAGCACAGTCAGGTTGCCCGTCCATTACATCCTTCCCACCTCTATGTTGCAGAGACAGCGTGACACGCACTACTTAGGCAGATTCCTTACATGCGTGGGCACAGGGTTACCAGCTTCATAACGTTTCAGCCTCTTCCAAATCAAAAAACAACATCTGTATTCCCATCACTGGAAAAAACTGGATTCTAAATTATGAGCAAGGGGCGCCTGGGTAGCTCAGTCGGTTGAGCGTCCGACTTCGGCTCAGGTCATGATCTCACGGCTCGTGAGTTCAAGCCCTGCGTCGGGCTCTGCGCTGACAGCTCAGAGCCTGGAGCCTGCTTCGAATTCTGTGTCTCCCTCTCTCTCTGCTCCTCCCCCGCTCATACTCTGTCTCTCTCTCTCCTTCAAAAATAAATTTAAAAAAACATTTACAAAAATTTTAAATTATGAGCAACCTACTGTCTCTGTTTCTAACAATGCCTGAATGTGGAAAGGGTCCTGGGGTTTGAAGCAAAAGAACGCTATCTGAAATGAGACACAAAGGGACACACAATGTGTGCGGCTCTCTCGATGCAGCAGCTAGACAATGCTAACACTGTACCAGGAGGGCGATTTGGGATTACTTCAGGATCTAAAATCTTGATACTTTACGTCATCACTTCTCTTATCCACTTTCTTTTAAGTTTATGCATTGGTTTTTGAGAGCAAGTGAGCAAGCGAGCGAGCACTAGTGGGGAGGGGCAGAGAGGGAGAGAGGGAGAGAGAATCCCAAGCAGGCTCCGTGCTGTCAGCACAGAGCCTGACGCAGGGCTCACACTCAAGAACTCTGAGATCATGACCTGAGCCAAACTCAAGAGTCAGATGCTTAACAACCGAGGCACACAGGCGCCCTTAACCACTTCCTTAAGAGTCTAGAAAAGGTACCCAAGAACTTTCGGAAAAGCTGCTTCTAGTAGAGAAAATGAGAGGCCCAACTAAGAAATCAAAATAAAAAGAACAGACTGAACAGATGCTACCAAAACAAATGGAGCAAAACATATTAAAATCACTGGTGGGTGAAAATGCTTAGCAAGTGAAAGAAGAAAAAAGAAAACGAGGCAGTAAATTCATCTTTTCCACTCCTAACTTCCTCAACTTAAATGAGCAAAACAGAAATACAGCTTGGAAAGGACAGAGACCCCAAAGATCCGCCTTTAGTTGTTGCCAATTCTATTCCTAAAAGTTCAAGCATCAGTGTAATGGAGGCGAGACTCCTGAGTCACAGGTCATTCTTGAAACGGCTTAACGATGGCCTTAGGATGAAGAAGTGACTTTAAAGGCGATCCTGGCATACTATACATTTTATAGCCCAGGTTTAGAAAGACAGAAATCTCTATCAGAGGTGTAAGTAGGGTTCCTGTGTTTATGCCTTCCATTTGCTTCTAGAGCACTTATGGGTATACATAAATCGGATCTGGACTCCACCATTAAAAGCTTGCATTGAGAAGAAGGCTGTCATTTTGTCCTTTTTACATGGCCTCTGATGCCACAGAAAAGTACAAAACAGGTAGCTGACTGAACGATCTCTGTGATCTAAATTCTTTAAATGTAAGAAAAGACACACCACTGTGCAAACTAAGCTGAGCAGCTTGTTTTAAAATTGCCAGTTTTGGGGCGCCTGGGTGGCTCGGTCGGTTAAGCATCTGACTTCGGCTCAGGTCATGATCTCGCAATTCGGGAGTTCGGGCCCCACGTCGGGCTCTGTGCTGACAGCTCAGAGCCTGGAGGCTGCCTCGGGTTCTGCGTCTCCCTCTCTCTCTGCCCCTCTGCCCCTCGAACTCTGTGTCTCTTCTCTCTCTCAAAAATAAATAAACATTAAAAAAATTGTTTTTATAGAGCATTAAATGTAATCTGTCCCACTGAAATTCAGTCGTCTAGACTATCATTTTATAGGTAAGGAGAATATCAGCGAGAAAAAGTACATGTGCGTGATCTTTTAAGGGCCACACAGAAAAATTTAAAACCTCAGCTTTGGGGAACGAAAAGCATCTGCAAACTTCAGGATTATAGATATTATGAAATAGTAATTGATGTGAGTAAAGAACAAAAGAGAGCCACAACAAAAAACTAGTAGATACTGCAGCCCACCCCACTGAAGAATGTCAACCGAATCAAATGAAAGCTTCAGCAAATGCGCAAAAGGCAGGACTTTCATTTCCTATCTCCAAGGAATTCTGGCACAGAAGGTGAGGAGAGGAAAAATCAATCATAAAACTGGCTTTCCCTGCTATGTAGGATAAATTAGGTACTATCATTTACAATTACCAATCGCACAAAAAAAGAGATTCACCTTTTCTCAGAAAAACTATTTTGAATCCACTCTCCATAAACTTTCGGGCAGGGTGAGAGAGGCAGCAGTCCTGGTCACCGTGAAACCCCTGAGGGCAAGCCACCACCCGGGCCACCTGCTCATCTCTTCTTCAGGGTCTGAGTGAACAGGGGGACCCTCAAGCCATCGGCAATCTCTTGGGACTGAGTAACTCATCTGCTAGCTCATCCTAGACTCAGACAGAAGACTTCTTCCTCAACTCATCGTTCTAAGATAAGAATAGTACCCTTTCCCCTTAGCGGTAGGCAACACGAACACACATTAAACACTAACTCTAACAGCGATGAGATACCACTTCGCACCCGTGAGGGTGGCTATTACAAAAGAGGCAAGCCAGCAAACAAACAGAAAATGCCAAGGGGCGAGGATGTGGAGAAAACGGAACCCGCGTGCACGGCTGGTGGGAACGCAAAATGGCTCAGCTGCTGTGCAGAACAGTATGGCAGTTTCACAAAAAATTAAAGATAGAATTACATATGATCCAGTAATTCCCCTTCTGGGAATATACCCAAAAGAACTGAGAGCAAGGCCTCAAACAGGTATCAGTAGGCCAACGCTCATTTTAGTATTATTCACTGCAGCCAAAAGGTGGAAAGTACCTAAATGCCTATCAATGAAGGAATGGATACACAAACTGTGATAGAGCCATAAAATGGAATATAGATTAGCCTTAGAAAGGAAGAAAATTCTGGGCCGCCTGGGTGGCTCGGCTGATTGAGCATCCGACTCTTCATTTCTGCTAAGGTATTGAGCCCTGCATCAGGCTCCATGCTGACCATGGATCCTTCTTGAGATTCTCTGTCTCTCTCTGTCCCTCTCCCCCACTCGTGAATGCTCTCACTCTCTCTAAAATAAAAAAACTCTTTAAATTTTAAAGAAGGAAGGAAATTCTGGCACCTATTAGAACATAGATGAACCTTGAAGATATTATGCTAGGTAAAATAAGCCAGACACAAAAGGATGAATATTGTATGACTTCACTTATAAGAGGTACCCGGCCTAGTCAAATTTATAGAGACAGAAAGTAGAATGGTAGTTGCTAGAAGAAGGGGGAAAATGAGAAGTTAGAGGGACTGCGTTTCATTTTGGGAAAATGAAAAAGTTCTGGAGGTGGACGGAGATGATGATTGTACAGCGATGTGAATGTATTTAATGCCACTGAATGTACACTTCATGATGAATACAATGGTATTATGTGTATGTTACCATAATTTAAAAACTTCCATATTTCTATAGAAGTACATAGAGAGCCTTCATGGGGATTTCCACTGGGAAGTAAAGCTGAGTGCATGAAACTGAGAAAGGTCTTAGCTTTTGTTCTGTTGGAATTTTTTACCATGTACTTGAGTTATTTTCATTATGAATAAAACCGAACAGAATTAAATCAGCCTTTACCCTGGAAATTCCTCTCTTAAAAATTCAGCCTAAAAAAAACAACCAGGGAAGGTACCATCATGCATAGGTAAGGATGCTGTTTCTAATGTTAAAAATGTAGGGGCGCCTGGGTGGCGCAGTCGGTTAAGCGTCCGACTTCAGCCAGGTCACGATCTTGCGGTCCGGGAGTTCGAGCCCCGCGTCAGGATCTGGGCTGATGGCTCAGAGCCTGGAGCCTGTTTCCGATTCTGTGTCTCCCTCTCTCTCTGCCCCTCCCCCGTTCATGCTCTGTCTCTCTCTGTCCCAAAAATAAATTAAAAAACGTTGAAAAAAATTAAAAAAAAAAAAGTAGAAGCAATGTAACTAGTTATTATGTGAGGACTGGTTCAATAAATGCTGGCACATCTCTACAATGGGTGACCATGCACAGGTCTGAAAGAAAACGGGGCCTGTAACATGTTAAGTTCTAAAAGCAGGTGACATTCATGACCTCATTAGCGTCTGAAGAAGAGTGACATATAGATACTACATGCACATTTCTGTTCGGATAAAAGCCTGGAAGGTTCCAAATAAAATGATTGTTCCTGGATAACAGGATTAAGGGCAATTTCTATTTATTCATATTCTTTAACTGTGAAAAATTTGAACGTTTATTTGAGAGAGAGAGCATGAATTGGGGAGGGGCAGAGAGAGAAGGAGGGAGAGAGAGAAAGAAACCCAAGCAGGCTCTGCGCTATCAGTGCAGACCTGATGCGGGGCTCGATCTCACAAACTGTGAGATCAGGACCTGAGCTGAAATCAAGAGTTGGACGTTTAACTGACTGAGGCACCCAGGTGCCCCAAGTTTTTATTATAATAATTATTGCAAAGAACTCCTGTAAGATCAGAGAGTAACAGGGCTATTTCCATTTTGAGAAGCAAACAAGCAAGGGGTTCAGGGAAGACTCAATAATGCAATGAGTAATTTAGAAGTCACAAAACCTTTAAGGGTACCAGGGGCTACCTGTGCCATCTCCAGGCCCTAGCCTGAGGGAGCCAGAGAGGCTCCTGAGGGAGCCAGGGCCAATGCTGAGCCTTTCCCATATTTCACATCTTACAATCAACCTACTTTCACTCATTTCTCAGAAGAGTCAGCAGTTGAATTTTCCATATAAATATCTAATTCTGAGGTCTACTTTGCAGAACTCCCAACAATGATATGTGGCGATAACAATAAAATAATCAGCAAATTTAAGATAACTTTCAGCAAGCAAATTCTCTCAATCTGTTGCAGATGAATATATTTTTTATTTTAGCCAACCGCGGCCTGCGTTCATGTCCTTCTAGACAAGCAACAGACGCCATTAACAAACTTTTCAAGAAGTTTTCCTACTCTTACAGTAATGTTAAAACAATGTGTTTTCTTTTGTCACAAACTTTTTGTGCAGTTTTGAAAATATTATAAGTTAAAGCCAACAGAAAAAGACATAAAGAGACATACATATTTTATAGATATCATCAACTCTCCCCTTGAAAATGTTTTTCAACAAGAGACAGGAATATGGAAGACATATGACGCATTATAAGCCTTACTTATCCTGTGGTTTATTTAGGGAATTGTATTTTGCGTTTGGAAAATGACAGACTTCTGCTTTTAGGTAGACAAGTATGAACAACTCACAGCAAGACACAAGACCACCTATCACTAAGCAAACTTTTAGGAAGTCAGATAATTTAGTGTCTTTATTTTACTGTGCATATGAGCAAATGAACATAAATAATCAGTACTACGAAAGTAGCCAAATATCTTTACCTCTCTCTCTCTCTCTCTCTCTCTCTCTCTCTCTCTCTCTCTCTATATATATATATATATATATATATATATGTATATAAAACAGTTCACCAGGACCCAGAAGTCACTACTCACAGCTTCTCCATTCACCAGGAAAACTCCTGATGTCCATGCCACCCAAGAGTGAAATGGCTCACAGCTAGCTCACTCTGCGTGGACATACTCTTCTCTCCTAAGTTAACCTGAAGAGCAAGCTGGATTTGTTTACTGCACAAACATCTGTAATTGCTAAACATCTCAGTGACATGGCGTAACAGTTACTGCTTGTGCAAACTGCCCATGTAAATTACTCTCTGCATCGTGCGCACATGAAAACCCAAGACACAGAGAAACCGAAAACATCTGTAAAAATTAATGGCCGAATTGACCAAAGGGCTGGGGCCGGGGGGGCGGGGGCGGGGGGACTAAAACAGCTAAATAGTTCCAGTGCAACATTTGGCTTTAGAAAAGACTCCTGCACGTTATACGTTCTGCCTTAACATATCCGCAGCCTCCCCTCTGAGGGGGATCCTCGCCAGCATACACTTCACTGTAACCCACCAGGGCAAACCCATTATAAGTCTTGTTAGAAAACAGCGCAGACAAGATGCAAGATTAAGGGGCCTTATTACATCTCTAAAAGCAAAGAAAGAAATACCTCTTCTCCCATCATGCAGTCAGCCTCCTTTCTTCAGTTTGAAAAGGTCCCAGAACTACCCTGGAGCACTCCCACTTCCTTCCAACAGCCAAAGGCACAGAGCCTGAAGGACCCAGCCTACCCCTGAGTCATACTTGGGACCAAATGAGCAATGGAGAGAACAAAGCTCGCATTTGTTTACGGTTCAGGAAGCCAGGGCCGATTCATGGCTTGGGTGGCTTTGCGAGAAGTCCTCCTCCCTCGCCTGCGTTGCTGCAGGAATGTAGCTGTCTCCCGGGGACCCACAGGTGTGACCATTCAGACAAGGAACATACTGAAAGAGTGTTTATTTGGCAGGACCCGGCGGCCACTTCTGTTTAAAACGTCAGAGAGAAAATAAAAACCCCACTATCTTTCAACAGATAATCTGCTGGGGAGTGACAGAGGTCCAGAAGATGGTTTGTACATGAAATGCGCATTGTAAAAATACCTGTGTTTTAAAGAAATAAAAATTAGTGGTGATACACAAAAATGAGTCATTTAAAAAAAGAAAAAAAAAATGAAGACGAAAAAACAGCCGTGGCTTTATAGAAACATTCACCCTAGGAAAATGCCACCAAAACCGTTGCCAGCCGTGCCAATCGGCAGTACAGTCGCAGATGGTAATAAAATGTTTAAATAGCAATCTTGTTTTTTCCCCAAATGAGATACCACTTGAATCACCACTAGCCATGGATTTGGAGCCCACTGGTTAAGAGTTCAAAGCTCCCGAGCCAGAGTGTCTGAGATCAAAATCCCAGCTGGGCTACTTCCCAGTTATATGATTTTGAGCAACTCGTTTAACCTCCATTCAGCTCAGTTTCCTTATCTATAAAATGGGGATAAAAGATTAAATAAGGAATAGATGTGGAGTGCTTAAAAAAGTACCCGGTGCTTTTTTAGCTGGTAAAAAAGCACCCTATTAGCCACTATCACAAATCCAGGACAACTTCACAGGTCAGGTGCCGAGTCAACAGCATCCTGACCTTACTGCAGTCCCCATGTACTTAGACTCTGACGGCCCGTTTCGCTTCTTAATTGCGGTTCATTCTTAAATTGTTTACTTGCCCTCATTGAAAAACCACTTATTCACTATCTAGTAACCGCCTGCAGCGTAGGGGGCTTTGAATGAGACACCATCTCAGGGCTCAAGAAATGTGCAATCTGCTTGGGTAAATAAGACATAGGTCTGTTTATACACCACACATACACACACAAAACACAAATATGGGAGATGTCGGTAGGCTGCAAACGGCGGGGGGTGCAGGCAGTACAGAATTAACATTTGGAATTTAGAGGGCAGATAAGAAATCACCTTACCCAAACCTAATTAAGATGGAGAGAATGGACAAATTGCCCACACAGAAGAATTCCCACTAATTTATGACGATACTTGTCCCTAAAGGAGGTGATCGGAACCCCCCACTTCTCAACTGTGTGGGGCGCATAGTGACTTGTTTCTAAAGAGGCGAATCTAGGAAAGGGGAAAAAAACAGAACAACTTTACAGTGAAGAAACCTCATCAACAGGACCCCAGTCAGGTGACCAAAGTCAACACCAACAGTGCGAAGTCATGCTGATAGGATGTGCCCTTGATACGACGTGATGAGAATGGCACTTCACCACCGTGGTCTTCCTCCCCCCAAATCCACCGCTTGGGTCTAAGTGTGAGAAAAAAATCAGACAATTGCTAATTTAAAGACACTCTTTTTTTGGCTAATGTTTATTTTTGAGAGAGAGAGAGAGAGAGAGAGAGAGAGAGAGAGAGAGAGAGAGAGAGAGAGAGACAAAGCACGGGCGGGGGAGGAACAGAGAGAGAGGGAGACAGAATCCACAACAGGATCCAGGGTCTGAGCTGTCAGCACAGAGCTCGATGTGGGGCTCGAGCTCATAGACCGGGAGATCATGACCTGAGCCAAAGTCGGACGCCTAACCGACTGAGCCACCCAGGCACCCCTAATTTAAGGACATTCTGCAAAACTTCTCAAAATTGCCATCATTATCAAAAACATGGCAAGCCTGAGCAACTGTCAGAGCCAAGAGGAGCCTAAGGAGATTTAATGTAATGGGGTGTCCTGGGTGGGACCCTGGAACAGAGAAAGGACATCAGGTAAAACCTAAGGAAATCTGAAAAAAGGATGGACCTCAGTTAATAGTCATGTATCAATATTGGTTCACTAATTGTGACAAACGTACCATATTAATGTGAGATGTCAACAAGAGAGGAATCTGGGTGTGGGGTAGGTGGGAGCTCTCTCTATTATCTTTACAACTTTTTGATAAATCTAAAACTATTCTAGAAGTTAAATTTTATTAAAAACGAATTAGGAAGATGAGCTTCCTGCATGACTATGTATACCCAAATAAGTGTGTATCTGTGATTTATAGAGATACATGATTATACTCGTGAATATCTGTACATAAATGTCTTCAACAATGCCTCCCAGGCTTCATTTATTATTATCTCTGTATCCTTAGCCTATCTCTTAACAGAAATAGCTGAATGCTGAGTCCTGGCCTTTCGCTTTCCACAATACACAAAAGAGTTTTCTTTGAAAGGAAACTTGGCTCTTCTATCAGTTCTGCTGCCAACCCAGGCTACAGCGGCCTAACTCTAAGAGTGTGCATGAGGTGGGCCCATCTGCCCCTTTCCAAGAGCTACTAGAAGCTCCTGGTGCCTGGCCAATTAGTCATCAACCGCCGAGCCCCGGGGCTGGCACCTCTCCCAGCTACCTCCTCCCCATCTCCAGTCCGCACTGCTCGGCACCTCCCCAGTTATCTCTCAAGTGGCACTCTGATCACGCCACGCCCCAACGGAACTCCCCCACCGACCGGCCAGCTCACCCAGAAGAAGTACAGCTCGCGTGGAGCCGCTGGCAGAGCCCGAGGGGAAGAGCCCACCTCCCCTCCAACGCCCTACGTCCTCCTCCACCGCCACTACCACATCCCCTCTACTCCAGCCAAATCCAGCCCTTCTGCATAACCATGCTCTCTCCTTGTCCATGCACACGGTGCCAGGACCGTGAAACCCCATTTATCTTTTAATACTTTGCTGAAATACCACTTTGCTTAAAAAGATCTCTGATACCCCATCCCTTCCTTCTGGACCTCCAGCAGAAGTAGTAGCTCCTTCCCCTGTTCTCTCTGATGCTTTGGACATACCTCTGCTAGTCCTTTTCCCCTGCATCGTAATGACTTTTGTCCATATCTACTTTTTCCCACGTACACGTACTCCAAAGCACTGAATGAGAGGCCTGTACGTGGCAGTTGATGCAAGGCGTGATGCAGCGGAGGAGGTGTTAACTCCATTCCAATTAACTACACCAGATCCACCTTACCCCAAATGAATATCCTGCCGGTAAAAAAATCTGCATGTATCATGCTAATACGGAATCCAGACGTGCCTCCTAGCCGATTCCTTTACAAATGGATTGCCACTCCTGAGCTCATTTACCTAGCAATTTCTAGAGCTGCCACTGCTGATCCATAAAAGGCATTTTCAATAAAGCTTCAGTAAGTGAATGAATGAGCCAATTAATAAACAAATGAAAGAATGAGCCTGTAGCCAGACCACAAGCAGAATGAGTCTTCCTTCATAATTTCAACTGGGTCAGGACAAACCATTATATTCATGTATCCAGTCCACAAATATTTACTGAGGGCCAAGTATAGTTTAACAATGATTTTCAAGGAATCATAAATATGTTGGTGACTAACACAGGCAAGGTCCAAAATCATGGCTCCGCCTGCCTGCCTGCCTGCCTGCCTTCTTTCCTTCCTTCCTTCCTTCCTTCCTTCCTTCCTTCCTTCCTTCCTTCCTTCCTTCCTTCCTTCTTTCCTTCCTTCCTTCCTTCCTTCCTTCCTTCCTTCCTTCCTTCCTTCTTTCCTTCCTTCCTTCCTTCCTTCCTTCCTTCCTTCCTTCTGTACTTACTTTCTAATAGCTAATATTTAAGGTTTGGTGATGTCAAACAAACAGCTATCCAGATATAGTGAAATTCAATTCTACTTGTCTGAGTTTGAAATTTTCCATAGTAAAAACTTAAAGAAATGATCCTGGAAGCTGTACTGCTATTTACAGGCATCCCTTCTGTTCTAATAACCAGAAGGGCAGCAATAATAACTACGAATGTTAATCAAGTGATGATTAAATGCCAGGCACTTTTTCTACCCATTTTTTTGTGTTACTTAATCCTCACGACAACCATATGGAGCACGTCCTGTTGGTATTCTAATTTTACAGATGAGGAATCTAAAGCAGTGAGTGCTTAAGTAATCTGTCCCAGGAAGAGTCAGAGTTGGGATGTGAACCCAGAAAATCCCGCCTGCATGCTTAATAACCACTGTATGCCTAAAAACACAAACGTAATGCCTTCTGGGAATGTGATTCTTGGTGATGATCTGGCTGTAATCGAACATTTCTTAGAAAATACTACTATGCTGCATGTTTTAGAAAGTGTATGTCAAGCACATATGAAACAGTAAACAACACCAAACATGACAAAAAGTAATCCGGTAATACTGTTTCTGGTTCCCTTTCCCTACCAACACCCCCCCCCCCACTTACTTCTAAATAAGGAAACCTAACAGAGACACACTGGGGAAAGATAATACATAAAACGAAGTCTGAAAATCCCAGACCATTCACCCAGGCAAATAGTGGGCCCCTTAATGCCATCTACTCATTAAAAATCATGGATTTTCCAACCACTCAAGAGACGTCACATAATCTTATCTTTCAGCCAAAATGAGAGCCATCCAATACTTTAAGTCTCAGGTAATCACAACAAGGGTTTGAAACCCAGTTGTGTTTCATTAATCAAAGAAGGTATCGTTAGCTTCTGGAGATCCCCAGAGCTTAGTTCTAGTCTTCAAATGATTAGAGACATAAATCTCTCATTTTTAAGGAACTAAGATCATCACTTTAGATGTTTACATGTTTTAATTTTACTTAAGCATACAGCTTGATGAATTTTTGCTAAATGGATAAAAAGACTGCCTATGTACAAAAAGAGTAAAATTTCTCTTACTGCAATTTGGCTGATTAAAAAAAATGATTAGTAGCTCATTTATATACAATTTTAATTCTCACTCTGTTACAAGTGAAAGTTACAATGTTGATATCATAAAGGCATGAATTTGGGTGACAAATGAGATCCAAGATGATTAGAGCTGAAAAGAGACTGTCACAAACACAATGTCGGGTTGTGGGATACAGTAGCAAATGTAGAAAGAACACAGGATCATTGCAAGAGAGAGATATCAGAAGTCACGAATGGCCATCAGCTAAGACAGACCGTGGAAGAAGAGCTTCTTGGAGAATTTCTTTGTAGGGAATCCAGTAAACAACCAATGTAAAGAGCCTGGGCATGGAATGAGCTGGCACCAAAAAGCCAAGATTATTCTACACAAAGGCATATCAGGTTAGGTCCTGGGGACTCCCTTGAGTATTGGTAATTTACCCACCTATGTGTAATACCTGCCATTCCTTAAGTGTTTAGGCAGATGTGATCACCTGAATGACTCATGAAAAGGGAAGGAGTTTAGAAAAAGACTGGGGCCAGGCTGGGGTCACAAGGAAGCAGCCTGATGAGGAAATTCCCTCTTGGGTCCACAGGTGGAGGACAGAAGGTACCAGTCATATTCATGAGAATAAGGGTCTGTCTGGGATACCTTCTTGCTGACAGTTTTCCAACCCAATATCCAGGCTGATGACTTCCAAACCTACATCTACAGTTCTCTCGTGATCACCACTTATTTATCCAACAGCTGGATGCCTCCACCTGATGGTCCCACAAGTACCTCAAAAATCCTCTCTCCTCCCCAAATATCTTTCTTCTCTAGTGGGCTCTAGCCAGGGAATAATACTACCGTCCACCTGGCTGCTTAAGCCAGTTGCCCAAGACATCGTTTTCAAGTCTTCCCTTTCCTTTATCCTCCACATACTATCAAATTTCTTCATTCTACCTTCAAAGTATTTCCCCAAACCATCCATGACAACACTTCAAAGCTGTTAGAAAAACTATTTCCCTTATCTTGATGTTTCCTGTCATGTAAAATGGAGCCCAAATGGACACTTGATGGACACAACTGGACACTCCTAGAACTCCCTGCTCCCTTATTCACTTTCTCAGGGGAGAAGGAAATGACTTCTCTGACAGGTAAATTTCAAAAAAATTAATTGGGCGCATTCAGCTCAACTCTTCTCTTTCCTCCTCTTTGAAGTTGGCCTCTGCTCTTCCCCAAGGGGCAGGCCCTTCTATCTCACATGGGTCTGGCTTTAGTTCAGTGTTGCTGATACTGGGTGGGTGGGTCTGTCTAATCCTGGGGATCAGCTGGCAGGCCCATTTGGCTCTCACCTTCATCTATGTCCTTCAACTTTGCCTTCATCAATAACAACACTGCTATATAACATAGGTAGAGAAAGGTGCACAAATCTTAAGTGTACAGCTTTGAGGAATTTTCACAAAATGAAATAAGATCTATATCAATAGAGAAATATACCATATTCATGGATTGGGAAGGTATCAATTCTCCCCCAAAAGTATATATAGAGTCAACGCAATCTTAATCAAAGTTCCGAAAAGGGTTTTGTTTTTTTGGTGTTTTTGTTTTGTTTTGTTTTGTTTTGTTTTTGGTGGTAGTGGTGGTGGGGTGATGACAAGGTAACTCTAAAATTTATATGAAAATATAAGGGGTCAAGAATAGTCCAAGAAACCTCGAAGAAGATGAACAAAGATTGAGGACTTATACTCCCAGATATCAAGAATGACTCTACAGCTACAGTAATTGTAGTATAGAATGAGTGCAGGGACAAATATAGACCAACAGAACACAGAGTTCAGAGATGAACTAAAACATACACAGACACTTCAATTATGACAAAGGTGATAATGGCTGTGCAGTGCAGAAAGGACAATCTTTTCAATAAACACTGCTGGATGAAAGGGATACCCATACTGAAAAAGGAGCAAAAATACTATGTTGATTCTCCATCCACTGACTCATCTTATTCATTAACTGGTTTAGAACCTAGATGGGGGCGGGGGGTTATTGAGAGAGTCAAAATAAGTTTCTGTTAACCTCTTTTCTGAATTTTAGTTACCCTATCTTCTGTAATCCACTCCTCCCATTGCAAATTGGAATACTTTCTCTAAATCACCTACCCAGTCATGTCACTCTCCTGCTGAAAATAGCTCCCTATTGATGCTCCTCATTGCCTTTAAGATCACGTCTAAACTACTTAACAAGTCACCAGGCCCTTCCTGACCTGGGCCCTGTTCCTTTTTATTTTCATCTCTCCCCACTTCCTGCTGAAGCCTCAACATGTGTTCTGTGCTATCTCAATTTCCCTTTCAGGCATTAATACATGTTGTTCTTCTCACCTTAACAACTCTATACTCTTTGGCTTCATGAATGTCAACGGGACGCCATGGTTCTCAGCCTAAACATCACTTCCTGTAAGCCTATAGACATCACGTCCTATAGGAAGTCTAAACATTATTTCCTGTATGAAGGAGGTACACTTGTACATGAACACTCACTCTCCAGCCTCCCTCACAACTCACCACTTCCGGCCATGCACCTTGCTCTCAACCTGTGGCATTCGCCACACCTGTATTGTTATTGCTTGTTTATTGTTCTGCAGCTCCGCGAGGGCAGTGACCTGGTCCTGTTACCCCAGTGCTGAACATATAGTGAGTACTCAATAAATACTAGTTGAAACGAGTTACATTTATAATTTCAAAGTATTTTCTGTTATATAACATTTTGTAAAGTCCTAAGAGGTAGGATAGGTGTACAGAGTATTTCCATTTTACATATGGCCCAGTTGAGGTTAAGTGATTTTGTCAGGGTCAATCGGCTAGGACAATGGTACCATGCTCTTCTAATCTTCTGATATTTAACTTGGTTCATCTTTGGCCACACCGTATTTTCCATTATTTTAATACAACACATACTCACCTCTGAGCTTAGTTTAAATGTTACATATTTTTCCCAAGGTTCTTCTTTTTTTCTTTAACTTTCTATCAAGGGAAATTTACAACACATATAAAAATAGACTATAGGCTACTGACCCACCATGTATTCACCACCCAGTTTCAACAATTATCAACTCATGACCAGTCTCGTTTCCTTTGTGCCCTACCCACTCTTCCATCTTCCAAATTGCTGGAAGCAAAATCTCAGACATTAAGTAACTTCATCTGTAAATATTTCAGTTAAATGGTGCATTAAACAAATCATTCACAGGCATATCCAACCGGTAGTATTGAAAGGACTCAGAAACGGGGTCCTTCCTTATAGCTCGATCAATTGAGAAGCGAGAGTACTATTTCCCTATTGTTGGGGTGGGGAATGTTACGTAGTACCTCTCCTGCTGTATAATTATCAGCCTTTGGTCACTCTGGTTAGGCTGATATGGATTAGAGCATGGCTAAAATAAGCACAAAATTTTCTAGCAACTGAGAAAAGTGGATCTCAAAACTTCACAACCTGAAGGGACAATGTGATATACTTGCAGTTGTTAAAAATTACAAAATTCCGTTTTTCCTTCATCCAACTTATCAAACCAGCCATCTAAGAAAGCCAACTGCCCCGGCCCATGTGGAAGACCCGCTTGGATCTCCACCTAACAAATGCTGTCACATGAGATTCAGTCTGTGCTTCTGCAAAATCAAAATAGTGAGCTCAATTCTCCAAGGAAACTTCCTTCCTCAAATATAAATCTTGGACACAAAACCATCTCAAAAGTGACGAGAACCAGGCTGCGCACTAGTAAAACATTATTGCGCTCACCAGCCCTCATGCCGGGTTGTGCAATAAAATAATGGATCCATAAATCTATGCAGCTATCCATAGTGCCAACAACAGTGGGTGGAGATAGTTTTGAGTCCTTTTAGATGCTGTAAAAAATTGTCCACAGCCAGTAAAGCAAGCTGGGAAGTTTATGTTTTCCCCAGGGGCTCCGCAATGAGAAGCAGGTTAAGACTGCTGCCAGCACATGGTTTCCTTCTGCAAACAAATCATGAATCAAGATGCATACACATGCACACACATATATATATTACTCTGATGATGTTAACATGTCATGTCACCAAGGCCAATACAATAAATCTCTGCTTCACAAAACCACAGTGAACCAAAAAACCACCATACTTTCAACTATATACCTATTACCTAATCCCACCCAGTCCCGTCATATTATAGAGGTCTGTAATCTCCAGAGTGCCACGTTAATACAGTTTTAATATTATTCATGCACCTATTACTTACTGAACACACCTAACCTACCAGGTGCCACACGGTGTTCTAAGCACATAGCATATATTGGTGAACAAAGTAAATAATAAACATAATAAAAAATAAATCCCATGTTAGAAAGGGCTGCATGCTGTGGAAAACAAAAAAATGCAGCACAAGTAAGCAGGGTGAGCTAAGGGGACGGGTCTCGGGACGAGTGGGCCAGGGCACGGCTCATTGAAAAGGTGAAGTCCGAGCAAAGCAGCAGGGGAAGAGGCATGCAGGCAAGTGAGCAGGTGGATACAGGGTGTCTAGCCACGAGAAACCACTGCGGTAAAGGTCCCCAAGGGGGAAAGTGTTTGGTATGCTTAAAGAAAAGCAAGGGGCCAGGACAGAGGGAGCGAGGGGAGAAGGCGAGGGAGAAAGTCCAAGTGGTAACAGAGTCGAGTCACTTCAGCCTGGGGGCCCTGGGGAGGCCTTTCACTTTGGTTCTCTGGGGAGCCTCTCCAGGGGTGCAAGCAGAGGAGTGGCACGATCAGACTTGGGATTTCAAAGGATCACCCTCACTTCACTGTTGAGACTAGACTGTAGGGGAAGGGGAGAAGCAGAAAGCCCTATTAGGAGGCCACTGGGTGATGATGAGAGAGCAGGGGCGCCACAGAGGCGATGAGGTGATGAGTCGTGGTGGGTGCTCAACATTCACAGGAGGCAGAGCTGATGGAGTCTCCTGATGGATCGGACGTGGGTTATGAGAGAAGGAAGGAAGTCAGGGATAACCCTAAGGCTTTTGTCCCGAACCTGTAGGAGGGGAAGTAGGACGCCCTTCCCTGAGACGGGGAAGGCTGTGGGCAGAGTGGTTTGAGGGGGATGATGAGGAGTTCAGGGTTGGACAAGCTGGTAAGAATTTAAGGTCTTCACGTGGAGATGTGCAATTCGGCAGCTGGGCATGTGGCCCTGGGGTCCAGAGGAAAAGCGTGCTGAGGTACAAACTTGGGATTATTATCTGTGATGCAGATACTGCTACTGCTAATGACCCAATTTACTACTGTGGTCAGAACAAATATAAATATTCATAGCATTAATAAAAGTCACACACACACACACACACACACACACACACACACACACACACACTGTCCTTCTACACAGAGGAGAATAAGACCACGAATCATAAAGCAAACAAAAGGCATTAAGCGTTTGCTGACCAAGTCAACGGTCATGTTCATTTCAACCACTGGAGTAAAATGAAGAAAAGCTACATCCATCGTTCCTTCCCAAGACGGGGACTTGCTCTTTTGTAAATACTTACAGGAGTCTGAGAGTGATCATGTGAAAGAGAAATGAGCTCGCAAGCTGGTATAGCATCTAGACAGTTTTCAGATCTTGAGACACATCGTCTATTGCTTACTGAAAGAAACAAGGCTGGCTCCGACAAGCTGCAGTGAAAGAAGTGCACATGGAACAGTCTTTCATGTCTAAATCTTTCTGCCTTTTTTTCATCCTCAAGAGAACTAAGTGTCCAAAAGTTTCCTTTCCAGATTGTTTCTAATGCATGACACCGGGCAAGGTTGCTGGGGGCAAGAGGTGGGTGGAAGTTCCACAGCTGTGGAAGATGATGGCAACTTTGAAAAATTCATTTCACCCGAAAAATGGAAACCATTTTAAAGCCACTGATAAACCTGCATTAGAGGTGCTGCCAATGTCCCATCCCCCAAGCCTACTGGCACGAACATCAAAGCAAAAGATTCAGCACTAAATCGGATTCACCAACATTCCTTAAGCACAGCACGAGTGTAGCTTATTACGATCTGGAAAATTCCACAGAATTTATCAAATTCTAAGTAAAGCTATGGTGCTCGGAAGCGTACCACAGTAGACATCACCGACAGCCACAAGTGCGAGGGCTCTGGGTGTGTTGCTGTGGCAACCGTGTACTCGGCAGCAGGACGCCGCCTGCCTCTCGCCAACCCAGAACCAGAGGTGGAAGAAAACAGCCAGCTTCCTGATGGTAACCATCCAGGGAGTCTCAGCACGGCCCGTCTCCATCATACACACACGCAGGAGGCTTCCTCTCGGCAGTCTCAAATCATTCCCACCTAACTCCTAGAGGAAAAGCGCACAACCCTTTCCTCTACCGCAGAACCAGTCAACCAACACTCGCAGGCACGAGGCACTGGAGACGAGGACGAGGAGAAGCGAAAGATGAGCCGGGTCCAGGCATGAGGGGCTTTTCGGGGGCGGGGGGCGGGGAACCGAGAAGCGTAGGTCCGTTTGAAAAGTCATACAGAGACACATTCCATTGAGAGATCAGTAAGAAAAGAAGCCACAAACTGGAGCGTGAGCCCTTCCGGGAAAGCAGTTCCCACACGGAGGGAGCACCTCAAAGGGGAGAAGGTGAACAGCCCGCACGTGAGGACGCCGACACCCCCAAAAGAGGCGTAAGGAGTCTCAGATGCCAAGCCCTACAACGGACTTTTGGGTACTCTGCACTATGTTGAAATAAAGCAAAAACCGTCGAACATACCTTCTCCACCGGTAGAAAGTCATTCTCTACTTCAATCGACCTTGGTCTTAGTTTTATTGGTTTGTCTTTGAATATATCTCCAAAGCCCACTCCCTTAACTTTCTTCGGCTGGATTGCTGCGGTTGCGACTGTCCCGTTGGCACCTTCGGATTTGGTACTGCTCGAGTCACCCCCATCACTCTCGGAGCCTGTGGTTTCCCTTAAACCTGTCAAGAGTGGGGACGGGGAGAGAAAGAGCTCAGAAATCAGCCATAGCTGTGAAGCACCTCACAGCCAGCCAGGAGCCACCTCTGAAAGTGTTTCTGGGCACAGGATAACCTGCACTGGGACTTTTCATTTAGCGTGTCGAATACGTTGCATTTGGGTGGCTCTGAGTTTTGTTCGATCTCCCCACCCCCAGCCTTTAATTTTAAGAAGTGAATCAAAATTCTTTTAAAAAAATCTAATTTCAAAGCAGATCTCTTTGTAAGCGTGATATTTCACCTCTCTTCAGCCGGAACCTGATTCTAATACAAATTTGTTTTGCCACAGTCTGTGCAATAACAACCCTCCCCACCCTGTCCTCGCCTCCCCACCCAGTCAGTACCACATACTGTACCTCCAATCTCTATGACTCATGGCAATTAGCAATTAGCAATGAAAGTAACATTTCCTGAAGGGAAATTGTAAAGCTAAAAGCCATTTAAACAAATTAGCAATTAAAGAAACCACACAAAATTATGACTGCCAAAGAATTAAATCTCTTTGGATGGTTTCACAAGGAATAAATGCACGCAGGCATGATTCTCTAGGAAAGCATTAAACCAAACTTGACATTGAGACGCTTTCACTGGCGAGATGACTGTGTTTGTTAAAGAGGGAAAGGAAGCTGCCCTCCCGGAGGCCAGAAGCCCCCAAGCCTACTTCTCTTCTTCCCTCCTTTAATACCACCATCTTCCCAAAGCTGAATCCCTTGCTAAAGAAGGACGTTGGGGACACGACACCCTTCCTTTGACCTCTTGCGGCAAGTGTCGGAAGTCATCAAATAGTTATCAGCAAGACAACGTGAACACTTACCTCCCAGATTCTTTTTTCCCCAGGCTCTGCCCACAATCATCCTCCTAAAAGGAAGAGCCTATTTGTTTCCTACTTAATTTCTGAGTGTACATTCTTACTTTGAAAGTCAGTACACCAGTCATGCCATCAAAGGGCGGGATTCAAAGGATATTTTATGGGATACTAGTCTGCCATTCAATTGGTCTCTAAAACCTCTAGCTGTGGAGAATAGTTCCTGAACATTGACTACATGTGCCCTGATGACAACAATGCCCTTGATGAAAGCACATCGTCAAACTTTGTTCCGTATTAACCGATCGTGCGTTATCTTTCTGTAGGGAAGGTGGCCTCCTAGTACGTAAGAACAAGACACCGAATAATTGCTCACATAAAGCGTTAAAAAATGTCGAAGTCATTCAAATAAATAAGTCTCAGTGCAGGAAGAAACTGTTAAATGAAAACAGATAAAATATAGAAAGGTCATTATAAATTGCTAACAAGTTTCAAAATCAAATCCTTAAAATTAAAACAATGGCTGTGTTTGTTGCTGCTGCTGTTTTTAATAAAATGGTTACTTATAAGCCAAAAAGGAAGGGGGGGGGAGGAGGACGATCCTTGGTGTACATTTGAATTAACTCAAGAATAGCATCTGTGAGCAAAAGCGGAGGGCAGGGCGCTGAGAAGCGGCCTACAGCAGTGGGGTCAGCCACAATTTCTAGGACTGGAGCTGAGTGTGCAAACACGGACAACCCCTCTGGATTAGCTACCCGTTCATGTGTTTATCTGTTCATTGTTTTCGGAAATATCCCTGCTGGAGATACAATTTTGGAGTCTAAATATTGTGTCATTCCCCCTTTAACATGTTCTCATTTTGCCGTATGGATTCTTTCTATGTGATAAATGGCTTGTATATTCCTTTCTGGGTTGGAAGGAACCATTTGAGGGTGGAATAAAGAAACAGTTAGTGGCAAGAAACCATCACCATCCTGCCCTCCCCACCAGCAGCACCAGCAGCACCAGCAGCAGAGCAAATGGTTTAGGGCAAGGCTGTGTGAGTTCTTCAGAGAGAGGAATCTGAAGGAGTCTTCTATCATTCCTCACGAGGTAGAACCATAATATCTGCGACCGCTGCCGTTTGGATTTCCCTGAGCTTCTGGTTTCATGGATTTGCTGCCTCCCGGGCTCATCTTAATGACTTTATATTAATCACGGTGAGAAATGCTCTTCGCGTAACACAGGGAGAGGTGGCGCGGTCACTCAACCACGTAAGTACGGACCAGGAAGGAAACACACGGCAGATTTGTCTTCCAGACATTCTGGCAGCCTGCTTCTGTCGCTTTTAAGTGGGTAAATTACATAGCTGAATATCTGGGTTGGTGAAATAACTCAGAATCTAGCTCCTTCCCTTTGGAGGGAAAGAAAGGTGACTTTTCGTTTTTATGTCAGTTTGGTGCCGTATCTTTTACCTACCGGTGCTCATCACACACGCTATCCCGTGAAGTATGCCAGATTCATGCTCAGAATGCCAGGCGACACCCACAGGCAGGACAGCCCAGAGTGTGGGCTGGGGGCTGGGGGCCGGGGACAGTTCACGAAGGGGTCGTTGCTGTTGCACAGTGAGATCAGCACAGGCACTGCGCATGTTCAGAAACGCTTATAGCAGAGTGCACCAGTATGCCTTCAGACACGTGGCCAGTGGGCTCGTCTGGGTGACCAGGGAATAGACCAATCCTGGTCAAACGCCCGTGGTGAGGTGCAGATGGCACAATGCATGCACAGTAAAGTCATGTTCGCCAAGACCAGGTATCTGTCCCCGGGGGGATGGAAATAAAAATAACTTCACCACAGACAGTCTGAGAAGCACGGTTCTGGCACTCACATGCGAACCTTCTCTTGCATCACTGGTGTATACGTAGGTACGTGCGCGTATGTGTACAGACACACCCTATGTATTTTCTTTGCCATGTGGCGGGCCAGATGACTTAATAAATTACGCTTTCATGTAATTTACCTTAATATTCATGCACGGATCAGTTCAGACCTGTGAGTCATTTTGTTTAAATTTAAAACGCACATGTACAGTGCTGTTCAGTGGCAGGAACTGTTCTAAAGGCTTCACGAAATTGACTCGTTAATCTCATTCACCTCCTTCCCCTCAACTTTTGGCAGCTTTATTTCACAACACAAAAGGCTATACGTTGGTCCTGCCAAAGGAAGTCTGTCGTGTGGTGACTGGCTGTGAGCAAGGCGGAACACCACTTCTGGCATGGACCGTCATGCCAAATTCTCATTTCTTTGAACAACACAATGAAGAAATGGTTTATTGGTTTCCAATGGCCCACTCAGGAAAAGCAGTAACCACGAGAGGATGACAGCTCCAGGGGAAGCCATCTTACACCGGCTCAGAGGCCCAGAGATACTGGTACAAGTATGTATGCCATGACAAATGCTACTGGTCTCTTCTCTGCACGCATGGTTCATGCACGCATGTTACACACATGGCAGAGGCACAAAGCAAACAAGAAAGCGCCAGGGCTGGTGATGAGAATGCTCCTGTAGCACACACCAAGGAGACAGCACTTATTCAGGCAGATAAGTCCATGTCCTTGGATCAGAAATTCACACGGACACTTGGCAGAAGCATGAGCAGCTCAGGAAAGTGCGGCCGCGTCAAGAACCACGACTACCCGGATCTTAACTTTACAATTGCTTCCTGCTGTTCATTAAGGTCACTCACTGTAATAGCGTCTGTGGCCCTCCGTCTTGCCCGGTGCAGCTCGGTACAGAATTGTCCCTTCAAAGGTAGTCTTTCCTGACAGTGAATGAGAGAAGAGAAGGGGAGAGAAAAACAAGAGGGGGAAGGGGGAGCAAATGATGGCAAAAGAAGGAAGAGGGAGAGTCTTTAACTGAACTTGCTTTCAGTGAATCCGCTGTAAGAGTTTTATCGGCAAATTAATTAGAGACCATTAGGCAGAATTTACGAAATTTTACAGAATGAGCCCAAAGTCCCCACGCCATGAGCACCTGGAATCGGGGCTTGCCTCTGCAAATGACTGGCATGGAGATTATGCCCAATTTAAACTGGAAGCCATTTCCACATTTTAACGCAAGAACAGGAAAACCTCAATTAACCAGAGGAAATCCAATTCATCATATTTCTTAACGAACTCAGCTGTACAATGCAAACTCCTCTTTGGAGAGTAGGGCCCACACATAATACAAATTTAGGCCCATTGTCTTTTATCTTCTACCCCTAGAGCCCTGTGTGATACAAACTGATATCCGTGACCCCAAGATTCTAAAAAAAAAGCACAGAGTTCTCTTTAAAGATTTTATGCTTAGTACCTTTCAGCAAGAAAAGGTACTAAAGTGCTAGAGGAGGGTTTTCACCAAAGATGTTTAGAACCAATCGTGGCCTCCGTGTAGACGTTAGGGGTTTTCTGCTTAGCACTGAGAACACCAGAAAACCCTATTTTTCTTGGAACACCTTGATAGACCTTTTGCCATATCAGTCATGAGACTGTACTGAAGCATGAGGACGTAGGACTCACTCGCTGTCAAATGTCAAATTATCTCTTTTTTGTTGTTGTTACGAGTAAAGGTTACCGATAGCATAGGACTAGACACAGAGCTAAAGCCCAAATCTCTCTGGAATCATGAATAAGTACAGAAAATACACACACACACACACACTGCCCTAGTTTGAGTGTATACACACACACACACACACACACACACACACACACACACACCTTCCAGAGAATACCATCGGCAGGTGAAATGGTTTGCTAAAGGCAAACTCAATTAATATATGCATCACTTTAAATTATCCAACGAACAGGTTCTCTTATGGCTTACAAGCTAAATATCCAACTGGAGCCCAGTCATACAGCTCACTCATAATCAGCCTGAAGGAGGGAAAGGCAGGCTATGTTTACAGAGAGAGGAACTGAGGGAGGGAGCGACTTGTCTCACTTCTTAGAACATTCTTTAGGAAAATGGAAAACCCCAATAAGGAACCACCAAGTCAGCTTCTGGGCCGCATCGCCCCTGATACATGAAGAGAGCTGTGAGTGATCAGATCAGCGACTGAAATGCCCTCGGGTATGTCCCATTTCCGTGTCCTACAGGCATGGTGGGACACCGTTGCCCTGAAATCTGCCCTTTATGACAAATATGCTCCGTCCAATTAAAGCACAAATTTAGATGTTCACAATCACTGGCTGCATAAGAACCATCCAAAGAAACAATCAAGTGTTCCAAAGGTTCTTGTTAGATTTGCAGTTCTTGAGGACTCTGATGACAAAAGAGTGGAGCAAGTAACAGCCGTTGCTTTCTTTGGGCAAATTTTTACTCCCTTTTGGTCATTAAGGTGACATTACTCCTAAGGAATGTAGATGTTTTGCAATCAAGGCCCTCCCAAAATGAACAGCAAGGGTCCTCTCGGCATCAGAAAAAGTAAACGTAAGAAGAAGAAATCAGTATTTTGATAAAGTCCCTCCAAATATAACAGAACCTCCCTGCGTTCTTTCCCAGGACCAAGTCTGAGGATCACTGAGGGACACCACAGCTCTGATGTCTCCGAACGGCCAAGTGTTGGTGCAAAACCCCCTGTATGCTGTATGCCTGGGCTGGGACTGAGTGAGGACATACTTGTTCTAGCTGAAGAGCAAAAGAGGGACACCTGGGCGGCTCAGCTGGTTGAGCATCTGACTCTTGATTTCGGTTCAGGTCATGATCCCAGGATCGTGGGATCAAGCACCGCGTCAGGCTCTTTGCTAAGCATGGAGCCTGCTTGGGATTCTCTCTCTCTCTCTCTCTCTCTCTCTCTCTCTCTCTCTCTCTCTCTCTCTCAAATAAAAAATAATAATAATAAAATAAAGAGCAAAAGAGATGGGCAATTTGAAGAAAGTTCATGAATATAAGTGCTGTTTACTCTATTGGGAGAAATCCTCTAGCATCACTATTAAATATTAATACTTAAATATTTTGCAGAAAACGCTGCAAAAAGGAAGAATTTTAGAATTTCAACACAAAATCGTACGCTTATCGTAGCATTTAATTTTGCCTGAAACTGTTCTGTCAACTTGTTAATTGCCCTTCACTGTTAACAGAAGATCATACACAAAACAAATACCATCTAATATTAAAAAGAACAGAAAATACAAAACAAAAAAGAACAATCTGTGTCTTACAACTAATGAAATACGATATTTGTGTACCATGAAAGTGGTGTGCCCCAAGTTTTAAAGGGCTGTCTCCATCTTTGTCTTAGCTTCACAAGTCACTAAAGCATCAGAATCTAACATTCCCAATTAAGGAATTAGGAAAACAACAAAGTCAATTCAAACTGAAATCTCATGGCTGTTAATGGTTATAGAATGGAAATGCAAACTTTCTCCCTCTGAAAATTATGGAAAATAATTGAAAATGTTTCTGTAGCTAAACAATGTCTCTTTAAAGAAAATTAACAGGAATACTTTTTAGTTTTACAACAATTACTTTAGAATCTGAGAAATTCAGTAATATTAAAAAAGATGTTAGAAACAAGAAAATATATGTTTATGCCTTAAATATGAAGCAAAATTTGTCTGAAAATGAGATGGGACAATAGTAAGATCTGGATTTGCCCCTCAGCCCAAATAAGTCATGGATTCAGGATATTCTCTGATTACAATTTAATAGATCAATAGAATTTCTGACTAGCTACACTTTACATTATTTAGTCAATACTAGCACATGCAAAGCAGAAAATGAAAAGGTAATTAATCCTGATCCGTGATAAGAAGGAGAAATAAGCTAAACTCCACTACAATTTGAAATTTGTCAGACGCTCTGTGAAAGGGGAAACTGCAGGCTAGAATAAAGGCAATACCAAAGTGTGTGTGGAAAGCCTGCATGTGACTGCGGCCGTGTCACTCATAAGCCATGCCACACCCAGGACTTTGTTTCACTAGACTTTAGTGTTCTTATCTGACACCAGGCCAGAAGATGGCTAAATTCCTTTCCATCCCTGACATAAGATCCTGCCTGCACTATTATTACAACTACTGGATGTTTTATTTTGTAAAAACCTAATTTACTCAAATTTTTTTCTCCGTTGGTCTGCTACATGGGAGCCCACTTCATTCTTTTAAAACGTTCCTTGTTGGTGTCACTTTGCAAGCCCTAACAGACCCGGGTGATAATCATCAGTGGCTGCTAACATTCAACAAGAAAGACAGCCAGACCTTATGAGCCTTCATATAGATGACCCATCACCATCTATGAAGTTTGGGGGAAAAAATGTTTTATATTAATTATCAACTTATAGGAACACAGAGTCAATGATATAGCAGAGGTGAAATCGGCAAAGACTTACAGTGGGAAGTTAATGGACAAAGGACATCAGTTTGTTCAGTAAAAAATTATAAGGAAAAAAGGAGAGATGGAGAGGAATCTATAGGCTTAGAAAGACTTGAAACATAATCTGATTATAATCAGACACAAATCACAATGCATGTACCTCCTTCGCATGCACATTCAAACTAACAAATTGTACTAAAAATAAAAGATCCTGAGGGGAAGCGGACACTGACTGCACCTGTAATTCCACTGAGGAACTGCCATTATTTATTTATTTATTTATTTATTTATTTATTTATTTATTTATTTATTTATTTATTTTTGGTGCGATAGGGTATTTTAAGGCACCTTCTTATTGATACATATTGAAATATTTATGGATAAAATTACATGATATCTGGAGTTTGCTTCAGAATAATATGGGGGAAGATCGTGCAGTGGTATAAATAGAATCAAGTGGCCAAAGGCCGATAGCTGCTGAAGCTGGGTGATGAGCACTCAGGGGTTCATCACACTATTCTCTTGACTTGTATGTATGTTAGAAATTCTCTATAATAACAAGTTTATAAAAATATCTGAAAAAGTACATTTAATGTTTCATAAATCCTATAAAATATAACAGTGTTTTCAAATTTAAATACGCAGCAAGTTTTTGCTACTACATAGCTATGAATTTTCTTATCTGAGGTAAAAGGTTTAAACCAACATATCAACCAACCCAATTGCTGTAACTCTTTCCTTGACAGATTAGATTACCCTGAACAAAGATCTAAAGTTCAGAGATTTTCATAAGCAACCACCATATATAAAAATACATCAGGGTAAAAGAAAAGCAAGTTCAAGCACCTTGCACCTGTCATTCAAAGATGAAAATGCCGCCTTCGAGTGACAAAGGATTCAGCAAGAGCTTACTGAACCCCTGCCATGTGTCAAGCTGTCCGGGCACACTTCCGCATAAATACAATGCAAGGTCTCTTCTATCACATTCATCACCGGTTGACAAAACTCAACTTAATAACTATGCTCAAATACTTTCTGGAAATAGAAATATGAAGAGTACAAATACCAAATAATTATGTACACATATAGGTGTGTGTGTGTGTGTGTGTGTGTGTGTGTGCGCGCGCGTGTGTGCAAGATAGAGATATACAAGGACACAATGTACACAAAGTTTTATTCATATGCACCAGGACATAGATTTTGTCTGTCTTAAAAAACCTCACCATGATGTCTGGTAGCATTTAAATTAAGAGGATTTTTAGGATGCCACCAGCCTCTCTAAAAATTACCAAAATGGCACAAACATTAGGAATATTAAGTGGGCTGTCCTAACACAGACCTTGATTAAATACAGCTTAGCTCATACCAGAGTAAAAACCTAGATGTCTCTTGTGCATTAGCCATACCTTTGTCTTTCTCAGTTTTTTTTTTTAATTTTTTTTTCAACGTTTATTTATTTTTGGGACAGAGAGAGACAGAGCATGAACGGGGGAAGGGCAGAGAGAGAGGGAGACACAGAATCAGAAACAGGCTCCAGGCTCTGAGCCATCAGCCCAGAGCCCAACGCGGGGCTCGAACTCACAGACCGCGAGATCGTAACCTGGCTGAAGTCGGACGCTTAACCGACTGCGCCACCCAGGCGCCCCATTTCTCAGTTTTATGATAAAAGTAAATAGGCATTTACTATAGTCACACAAGATACTATCTCCGGGGAAAACTGGGTGATGGGTATGTGAGATCTCTCTGTACAGTTCTGGGTTGGTTTTTTTTTTTTTTTTTTCGCAACTTCCTGTGATTCTGTAATTATTTTAAAATTTAAAAAGTTAAAATAAAGCACATTGAAACTACTGATGCCATTCTCTGGCAGTAGAGAACAAGTAGGATCATTCTAAAGCTAAAGGTTCCACTTAAACAAATCCTCCCAGTATACATAACTTCTGTGTGTGATCTGATCTACATTTTATACATTTTACCATCTGATACACACTTTATCATCAGAGTGTAAACAGCTACTGAAAAACCTATGAGAACACTGAGAGATGCTCTTTCTCTTTCAGGGGATTGCTTCAAGGCAGCAAGCCACAGGGACGTTATCATCACATCTGCTTTTCTATGAAGTCCTTTGTGACCACCATTGTCCCCACATCCCGATGGGACTGGTCTCTCCACCTTTGTATACCATTTTCCTCATCCACCCATGGAGCACATGGGGCACCTCCCTGAACTGGTTTCTGCACCCAGTTTCTATAATGTGAGCTGACTGAAGGCAGGGACCCCATCTGATTTGTCTCTGCATATCTTCAGTGTCTTGTGCAGTGTCTTAGTAATAACAGGGGCTCAGTAAAGGTTGGATGTATGAGGAAGAGAAGAAAATGAGGAAGAAAGGAAAAAAGGAAGGGAGGGAGGAAGGGAGGAAGGGAGGAAGGGAGGAAGGAAGGAAGGAAGGAAGGAAGGAAGGAAGGAAGGAAGGAAGGAAGGAAGGAGAAAAGATGGATAGATATGGGCGGACAGATGGAGAGATGGAGAGATGGGCCCTCTTGTCCTAACTGTACATACTGGAAGATTGCCAAAGCTCTGTAGTTCTTTCAGAAGCATCCATCCTTGTTAGGAGACCATGCCTCTTCAGGGACCTCACAACCCCCTCAACAAGGGACAGAATCTGAGGTAACTAAATGTGGCTGCTGAAATTTGGGGCTCTCCTAGTCCTGAAATGGAGGGCTTTCAACTGAATGAGTGTTGGGGAGAAAAGTCTCTCCAAGAGAAACAGCCCCTGCCAAGTATGTGAAGGAAGGCTAGGTGACCAGTAGAGACCATTCCACGGAGTCTCCTAACCTCCTACCCCAGAAATTCCAGCACCATGTGTTTTGGGCTGAGGGAGTCAGGCAGGATCAAAAGTCCATATTATTAAATCAGAGCAGGAGGAGACAGTTTATTTCAGTAATTCCAAAAATACAAAAGGCATTACTTCTCTGACCCTTCAGCTCTGAAAGCGTAGCTAACAATGGCAGGATACCGAGAGGTCAAGGGTCTCCCAAACAGGTTGTCCGATACCTCTCCAGATCTCTTTTTCTGCCTCAGCCAAGGAGTCCCAAAGTAATTTAAACATGCAGAGACAGCGCTGCAGTGAGCAGGGTACCAAATGGTATGCAGCGGCCTCAATATATAAACTGGTTACATCCCGGGCTTTATCAGGATTAACAATGAAAGTGACCGTTTACAGACAGCCTTATATGGGCGAGGTGTTTATGTACATAATTGCCATTAGAACTCATAACACACTCCCCCATGGAAATAATGGTATAATGATCCGATTTGGTCCTCCCTCTTAGAAAGCCCATTTAATCTACAACATCCTTGAGGTACAGTATTGTTATTGTAGGACCCAATTACCAGGTACAACTGGGAAGCAGAGAATCACCTGACCCCAAGCCAGAGAAGGCAGCAGGAGCTGCAAGAGGCTTCATTTGCTCCAAAATCACCTCCCATCTTTCCTACCACAGACCCTAGGATGGAACGGAGTTCAGGGGTGGGGTGGAGTGGGGTCCCTGGCTCTGGCAGTGGAAGGAAAGGGTATAGCTGAAGCCTATGAGCCAACCAGCCAGATCTGCTGTTTCTATGAATGACAGGCCATAGGAGCCCACGCTACTGAGAGACCAAGGGAAGAAGGTCACTCGAGCACTTCTCCAGAAGTGGCTTTACCTCCAAATCGGGAACCTGTCCATCGTGCTACTGGTTAAATAAAAGAGACACAACTAACTTGGGAGCACCACTCAAGTCAGATTTTCCCAAATGGAAAAGAAAGACGTTTTCGTATTATTTTGACAGCACTGGGTTTAAAAGGGGAGTCTGCCACCCCAGGGAGTGGCGCACCACTATGACACAGTCGAGCCGCTTACGACATTCACACCATGACCTTGGCTCAAGACGGCACATGAGATACACAGACGCCCACGTAGGAAGTTGGGTTAGCGACTGGGAGAACAAAGCTTCCCGGTCCTGACCTTTTGCTCCATGAGCTGGAAAGGGCAGCAGAGAAGCTGGAGGGAGGAGAGCTTCAGGCCCTGGAGAAAGAAAGACCTGGAGTTCGTTCTCACCATCGCAGAAAGACACGCATGCTCACCCAAGGTGGGGCTGGACTCTCTGCTGTCTTGTCATACTTGTAAGAAACCTGGCATGCAGTCGTCCCGAGCACAGCCCTTCTCACCACCAGTGGGTTTTGTGTGTGTGGGTGTGCCATTTTTCTCCAAGTTGCTCAAGGGACGGTGAGAAATACAGTCTCCTTTGGTTCATGTAAAAAATAACTATCAACTTGCAGGGAGTGACACTTTAGAAGTGTATGGAAGCACAGTAATGGGAGCCAGAGGGGAATAGGACCACGGCATGAAGGCTGACGGTCACTCATCCAGAGATGCACAGTGTGCACCTGCACACTCACAAAGGTGTACAATGATAACCTACTAAACCACAGGGGTTAAGGCAGCATAACCAAGAGTGTACTCGTGAGCTTCTGTCACTGTCACTCGGCACAGGCTACAGAACAGAGGGGTGGCTGGAGCAGCACCTGTGGGTGCCCACACTCCCTTCCTGCATCGGGGGCTTCCTTACTTGACTTGGAGAGCTGCTCATCCTGGGAAATGCCCAGGTCATCCGATTCCCCCGACAGCTCCTTGATGAAGTTGGAAGGAAACATTCCAGTCTTTCCATTGAGAACGCCTTCCCACCATCCTTCTTCTACCTGCACAGATGCAAACACAAGAACAGAGATGCAGGACTCAGGTTAGACACTGTGGTTCCCAGTCTTCTCCCCCACCTGTATGGTGCACAACGCAGAGCCCACACAGGGAGAGCAGAAGGACCCAGAGTTTACAAGTTAACAGGGAATGAGATCACCAACCTCATGGAGTCTTGAGATTCAGACTCGGGGTGGGGGGCTGAGCCTGGGGCCCATAAACACAAGTGGAAAATAACTAACACTTCGTTTTTGCTAACCTCAAACTAAAATTTGGCATTTCCTTTGCTTACAAAATGTAGGTAACACAGTAAGAGTAGACGGACCTGTGACTGGTCACCAAACAACTCATGGACATATTCATATCGCATCACAGATGGTGTGGGTATCTCAAGATATCATTTGCACCCATCAGTACTATGAAGTGGTGATAGTTACCAACCTGCTGGGGACCTTGTTATTTAATGTGTTCGTAGGGAATTATATATTAATTAAGATAAGAAGTTAAACTTAGATTATCATATCAAAATTTGTTTCAAAAATAGCTTGATAGCTACTGCAATGGTTCCCTTTATAATCGTAGGCTTCATTTTTATGCATTTCAAACCATTATTTAACAACTGACCATGGCTTCCCGAGACTACCCAAATTAACTAGATGGCCTAACGAAATCAACTGACAAGCCCTGAGCTACAAACTCAATTGGAAGGGAGAACTCCCTGCAGGTTTCTGAAGGGTTGTAGATAACCCTGAGAAGAACCGCAACTGGGTGAAGAGAGACAGGGAGGGCGGCCAGACTGGAGTCCTCTGGCTGGGAGAGTGAGGCCGGATCTGGGGGAGCAGTGACAGTGCAGAAGGCAGGTATGGATTGGAAGGCCCTCTGAGGTATGAGCTGGTCTTGAGACACCAGTTCGCTGGGACGATCAAGAGGAAGGTAAAAAGTCATTCCAAGATTTCGTGATGGAGCCACTAAGAGAACAGCAAGATGGCTTCTTGGAGGAAAGTGACAGAACATTCTGAGAAGAAGCAAGCATTAAGTTACTTGTGTGGGCGATATAACAGAAAGAGACCCTGAACCTTTGGAATTTTTTTTTACCACATGCATATATCACCAATTCAAACTGACAAATACAATTTAACAGCTAAAACAATTAAAACAAAAAAGATAAGGGATATTAGAGTCAAAAGTCCAGTTCAAATCCTACTGAAGCTTAGCAGTTGTCTGACCTCATTCAAATTTCCTACCAAACCAAACCCTGAGTTCCTATCTATACAATGGGGATAATGAATACACTCATTCAGTGTTAAAGACAAATGTATTACGACTCTACACTAAGGGCTAGGGACACAGAACTGTACAGGGCATCGCTGTTTTTTCCCTCAAGCAGTTGACAATGTACGAAGGGAGAGAGGGCACGTGATCGAAAGAGGGGAGAGGACTGGTGTGACAAAAAGCTAGTAATGGGCAGTGGACAGATGGGAAAATGCCATGACTCAGCACAAACCAGACTGGTTACACAAAGTCGAGCTCACCGAGATTTGGGATGCTACAGGAAGCCTTTGAGGAAAAAAAAAAATCAAAATTAAGGTTGGCCTTGAAGAGAATGAATGATAGATGTAAGTAGGAGAAGGGGGTGCGTGAGACACTCCAGAAAGGGGGGAGCTGACAGGACCCGTGCAGTGGAGACAACGAGAATGCCGTTTGGAGCATTTGTTAGGGAACTCATGAAATACAGACTTGCACAGTGGCGATTATATCTGCGTGATCACAGAAATCTTCGGGAAAGCATCCAGACATCCATGTACAACTGTCCCAGTGACTATTCAATACCAAATCGTGGCATTTAACAGCATTTCAGTTGAAACCATTCCACGTTACTATGCCAACTCAACTGATATGTGTTATTCTTTCAAGGAGCTTTTTATAGGATTAGGATGGTTGGGAAAATTCGCCATGAGCCTGAATATAAATAGTCACCGGATTTATAGCGGGGGTCCTTTGTACTTGTCCTGAATAAGAAACCATAAAACGACCTTCTTTCTCCCAGGATCACAGGGCAAGAGGAAAAACCGAGGGCACAGACCACAAAGGAGCAGTCCCTAGCGTAATCCCCGACAGACAGCGCAGGGCACCCGGGCCAACTCCATTCATTTCGGTTTGACAGTATCTAAAACAGTTCCGTTCCCAGTAAAAGGCGGCTCCAGCCTGAGATCCCTGAAGGAAGTACTCCTGATGTGTGGGATTGGTCAGCCGCCTGCTGGGAAAACAGGGGTGTCTTCACCTCACCACACGCCCAGGTGCCTGTATCCATGTCACGGCACAGTCTGAGAGGAGTGGCCAAGAGGGAAAGAGCAGAGGTCTATCATTAGCCACGCAGGCAGGGAGCGGAGGGGCAATAAAACCACCGCTCACTGCCTGGGGGGTACGCTCCCCATCACTGGCGCCGTGGCAGTGGGGGCGGGGCGGGTTGCCCGGCCCCTGGACCGGTGAGAGTCGTTCAGTGCTATTTCTTCCCTTACCCTGCTGCTTTAGTTGCAAGATCCAGGCTAGAGACGGGGTGAGGGGTGGGGGGTAAAAATGATCCTCGCCCTCCAACCATTCCTCTTCAGCAGTATTCTAGAGTTCAACCTCCCGTATTGAGATGAGGACACTGAAGCCCAGAGAGATTATTCATTCCGTCAGTCAAAGAGTAGAGCACAGTACCTGACACTTTGAATGAATAAACGAACAAAACGCCGGGAAATCATTCAAGCAAACCCGCTATGGGGGTCTATGAAGCCCTGGTTCGCCGACCAAAGGACCTGCGCTACTGTGAGGAGCAAAAGGGACAAAAACTGTGGGACGTGTCTTTTGGACATGGGACATGACTGTGTTAGCCACTGTTCTTAATTAAGTGCCGCCGGGCCCAAGTGTGTGTGCCCCTCTCTATCCGACCAATATTTCATAAGCTCCCAGCCCGCGCTGCCCTAGTACCTTGGGGCAGATTCAGTGGTGAACAAAACAAAGACACTGTGCTGGAGAAGCAACAAAGAAGAGAACATACAGACCCTGTGCACCCCCCACTTAGAACCCAAGCTTGCTTATGTTTGTTTGTCTATTTAAAAGAAAGAAATGTAGAAATGTGTCCCTTGGCAATAAAGTGTGGATTGTGGATGTTACCGAGAGCTTATAATTTCTGCCCCAAGGAGAGTAACGAAGGGGAGCCGATACCCACCTTCTCCGACATTAACACACATATCAACGGCCTTCTGCAGGCCTTGGCTCTAGGCTGAGAACAACGCCCACCCCGTGTCCCTGTGACCGACCCAGCCAGCTCCAGAGCCCACGGCTATGTCCCGAGAGCCAACCCCATCTTCGGCCCGGAGCTGGGAACAGGGTGGCTGGCTCCTGGCAGTGTTTGAGAAAGAAATTTCAATGGTTTGTGCTGGGGGCCCTGCAATCCCCACGTCTTCACAATCACCAGCCTCTAAGTGGGTTCACTGCCCAAGGAGGCCACTTCGAGCTTTTAGCCCTGTTGGGAGCTGGGGAAGTGGCGGGGTGAATTTCAGCACTTCCAGCCAATTTTATACACATTATCTACATGCGTAAGGCACCAAAGAGGATGCCTGCGAATACAAGGATGACCATGCGGTCTGGGGTACACAGCTATTCAAGAAGAGTTTCCGCTTACCAGCGTTCAAGTTTGACCTGTCAATCGTACTGAGAAAGGGACGTGCTTTAAAGTCTACCTCAGGGTGCCCCTTAGGGGCTGCTATGGCTTTTTACATGCATGTAACCCTTCGTAGCCCACAGCTGGGTGAGAAGAACGCTGGAGGGGTAAGGGTGTGGGAGTCACAGGGGAGGGAGAGGCACACAGGCAAATGAGGTCAGCTCCATCGTTCCAAGAGCCATTTTACCGTTCTTTCCAGGAAGGAAAACGGAAGAGTCAAGCTTTAAGGAAAGGCCCACACCTTAACATGACTGAACACTTCCTCAAAATTTGTTCTGACTTCATAGGTTATATGAATCTATTTCCTCTAGGCTTTCCAATTTGTGGGTGAATAATGGCTCATAATAGTCTCTCTCTATCCCTTGTATTGCTGTTATCGGTTGTAACCTCTCCTCTTTCATTTCTGATTTTATTTGAGTCCTCTTCTTTCCTGGGGGAGTCTAGCAAATGATGTCTATTTTGTTTATCTTTTCAGAAGATCAACTCTTAGTGTCACTGATCTTTCCCATTATCTTTTTAGACTCCATTTCATTCATTTACGCTCTGATCTTTGTGTTTGCCTTCCTTCTACCAACCTTTCACTTCATTTGTTCTCTTCCTAGTTCTTTGAAGGTATTATGCTAAGTGAAATAAGTCAAAGAAAGACTAATACTATATGATCTCATATGTGGAATCTAAAAAAAAACCCACAAACTCATGGATACAGAGAACAGACTGGTGGCTGGCACAGGCAGGGGCTGGGGGTACGTGAAATAGATGAAGGTGGGCAAAGTGTACAAAATTTTAGTTATAAGACAAATAAATCCCAGGGATGTAATGTGGAGCACGGTGCCTATAGTTAACAGTAGCATATTACATATTTGAAAGCTGATAAGAGAATAGATCTTAAAAATTCTCATCATGGGGAAAAAAAATTGTAACTACCTGTGGTGATGGATGTTAAATAAATCCATTGCTGTAATCACGTCGAAATATACACTACACATGTATCAAATCATTACCTTGCATGCCTAAAACTAATACAATGCTCTACATTAATTATATCTCAACATTTATTCAGAAATAATTAAGTGAGAATTTCCACACTGGCCCTTTCTCCTATCTTTGAGAGGTAAGGAAAAGTATTTTGAAGATGTTTAAAACACTAGAAAAATATTTGGAGAGTTTTTAAGTTTTTTTTTAATTGAGGTATAATTCGTATGATGCACACATCGTAACAGTACCAGTAAATCGGTCTTCACAAGTGCAAACACCTGTGTCACCCTCACCTCTATCAACATACGGAAAATTTCCATCACTCCAGAAGATTCCCTTGTGCCCGTTCCTGGTCAATCCACCTCCACAAGCAACCACTCATCTGATTTCTATCACCTGATTGATTTTACCTTCTCTAGAACTTCATGTGAATGTTCTAACGCACAGTTTTGCCTTTTGAACATTGCTGAAAAAATACGAAGTGTTTCTAGAAAACACCTTTTTCTATGAGTGGAATTAGTGAAAAAATATTTTTAAAGGAACCACTCCCTGAAGGCATAAATACCTACATTATTTTCCTTTTTAGTTGCTTTAAATAACCATCCCTGTTGATTGGGAGACATAGAAAGCTGGTTATGCCAAATATAAACAACTGTTATCTACGTCCTAAATGCCTGGGCCCGTCCCCACTCCCCCACCCCCCACACTCCTGTGTAGTGCATTGTCAAATTATCTCTTTCTGGCAAGGCCACAACGTTCCATATACATAGGAAGGTGATTTTTTATCCCCTTGTTCTTCTGAGAAGAAGCCTATTACACATGAAAGGGTCCCCTCAAAAGAGAAATCTGCAGAGTAATTCAAAGGGAAATGATTTAAGAAGACAGACAACTTCTATTTAAGACTTCGGCAAACTCTGCCCAATGAGACAGAGCAACATCCATGATGTCCCTCACAGTGGAAAGGGCTTTTGCGGACATCCTTCAGCAAAACTTGACAGTCCTATCCTTCAAAACAGCTACGGGCTTGACTACAGGCCTTCAAATTCCTAAATGACTCTATGCTAAGACCTTACTATCACTCTAGCTTGAAAATATGGGCAAAGAGTAAATTAAGCCAGTAAGATAACCTTTCTGATGAATCAAGATCTTGAAGTCTGGTGTCCTGTCACTATTCCCAGGTGAGAAAATTGTCTGTGGGAATGTGTCAATTTTAGAAAATCTATATGTAATAAACCTTTATTTATTTTTAATGTTTATTTATTTTTGAGAGAGAGAGAGAGCATGAGCAGAGGAGGGGCAGAGAGAGAGACACACAGAATCCGAGGCAGGCTCCGGGCTGTGAGCTGTCAGCCCAGAGCTGGATGCGGGGCCCAAACTCCCGAACTGCGAGATCATGACCTGAGCCGAAGTCAGACGCTTAAACAACTGAGCCACCCAGGCACCCCTGTAAGAAACCTTTAAATGGGGGTACCCCTTTAAAATTTCAGTGTGGGAGGCACCGTCACTTTTATGTCATCCGCATTTGACCACATCGGCCAGTTTCTGCTTCCTATACTCCACACGTGTGCTGGGAGGTTCACAGGTCATTCTGGACTCCAGAGCAAGGCTCTACGAATATCCCATCCTCCGTATTCCAGACTAGCCCAGCACCTTACACAATACACTCTGTGCTTGCTGAATTAATCCAAATACTTCTCACCTTCCACGTGCCCCGTTGTTGAAATTCCTCCTGTTCTAGGAAGCATCTTCTCCACCCTCAGTGAGTGGAGAAGTTGTTAAATCTTTCTCATCTGTCAATGCCATCCTTTACCACTGTAGTACCATCCTGGGTCATTAGTTAGCTTCTTAGCTGTATGCGTCTTACCCTCCCTGACTATACTGAGCATGTGTCGAGGCAGAGATTCTGTTCAACAAATCTTTGAATCCCTGTCTGTCACAGAGAATAAGCACTCAAATATGTGATAAATCCCATAGCTGTGTAAACCTCTTATAAATAGATTTAAACTTGCAAACATGTTGCTTTTATACAGCTGTAGCCTGTTTTGTATGCTGATGATTCTAATATAATCACATTTTGTTCTAATCATGGCTTCCCTCACCTTAATATGCTCTATCATCTCTGCACATTACATAATCAGTCATGTCCACCCAAAGTTACTGGGAGAAATGAGCGAAGAGCAGCCTAAGCTCTTTGGGTCCTCGAATTTTAATCAACAAATTTTTATATTAATGTTATCTTTTTTTTTTTTTGAAAACATAACAAACCCTTCTAAAGCAAGGGGTGCGTTAATGGGTAAGAATTTAGGTATGCTTTGATCACCTATTAATTAATCCACTTCTAAATGAACTTGCTTTCGAGGCACCTGGGTGGCTCAGTTGGTTAAGTGTCTGACTTCGGCTCAGGTCATGATCTCACGGTTCATGGGTTCGAGACCCGTGTCAGGCTCTGTGCTGACAACTCAGAGCCTGGCACGTGCTTCGGATTCTGTGTCTTCCTCTCTCTCTGCCCCTCCATTGCTCATGCTCTGGCTCTCTTGCTCTCTCCAAAATGAATACAAATGTAAAAAAAATAATAATTAAATGAATTTCCTTTCTCATGGGCAAGCATAAAACAAAAGGCATCTTTCTTCATATGTAAGTCTTCAAAGTTCTTACACCAAAAATGAAATGAGGATTACCTGCTATTTTGGGTCCCTGGACCCAGTTCCAGTTGTGTGTGTGTGGGGGGGGGAGTGAGGTTTCCCCACACCAACAAGCGATTCTGCAGACATGAGCCCAGGGTTCTACCATTTAACTCAATGCTGACCCTATCTCCCCAGAGACAGCTTCATACCCCACAGTCCTAAAAGACCGCGCTCTTCCCTGCCCCCAACGTCAGACGCCAGTTTCAAATCCAGCTTGTCACCTGTACTTCTGACCCACTGGCTATAAATCAGAAGTTCCCATGACGCCCACCTCAGGGTCAATTAATTTCCTAGAGCGGATCCCAGAACTCAGGGAAACATTCTACTCAGCAGATCACAGACTTAATGTAAAAGGATCTAACTCAGGAACAGCTGGATGGAAGAGCTGCACAGGGCAAGGCACGGGGGAAAGCGCGTGGAGCTTCCGTACCCTCTCCAGACACCGCTCTCCACGCACCTCCCACATTCACCAGCCCAGAAGCTCTCTGAATCTGTCCTTTGCGGGTTTTTTGGAGGCTTCATTACACACGCATGGTTGATTAATTCACCGGCCACAGGCAAGGGATTTAGCCTCCAGCCCCTCTCCCCTCCCCAAGGTCAGTGGGTGGGACTAGAGTTGCAACCTTCTCATCACACACATCGGCTCCACTGGCAGCCAGCCCCAGTGCTTAGGTCTTTCAAAAGTTACTTCATTAACATAACAAAAGACACCTTTATCACTCTTTTAGGAAATGTCAAGAGTGTTAGGGGCTCTGTGACAGAAATGAAAGGCCAGATATACATATTTCTTCTTATAATTCACACTATCATAAATGCCCATCCATACCCACAAAGGTTGTCTGATTTACAAAGTTCTGAAGAATTTGAACAGCCTGTTTAACGCTAGCTGAGAGAAGCAACCCCAGCTGTGGGTGCAAGAAGATGCCTAAGTTTGGGGCACCTGGGTCACTCAGTCCACTGAGCTCCTGATTCTTAATTTCAGCTCAGATCATGATCCCAGGGTCGTGGGATCAAGCTTCGGGCTGGGGCTGAGCATGGAACCTGCTTGAGAGGCTAGTGCGCTCTCTCTCTCTCTCTCTCTCTCTCTCGCTCTCGCTCTCGCTCTCGCTCTCGCCCTCACCCCCCTCTGCCCCCCATTCCCCACTAGGCTCTCTCTCGCTCTCTCTCTCACCCTCGCCCCCCCATCCCCCACTTGTGCTCTCTCTCTGTCTCTCAAATTAAAAAAAATGCCTAAGTTTCTTGCAAGTCCAAGTTAGCATCTCTGCAAACTATAAGGCCAGGTTGGGGATTTTTAATCTGAAATTGAAGCCATTGGTCTCCAGGGAGCTTAACTAGGGACCAGTGAAAAATACCTCAAAAACAAACCACAAGGAACAAACCAAACCAAGTTATCTCTGAGAGAGAGACTGGTTGAGACCAAGTTCATCCAACCCAAGAGGAAAAGTGGCTCCTTTCCCAGGCTCTAGATGACATAGACAGGAAAACAAAGAGGCTTCAATGCACTTAAAAAAAAAAAAAAAAAAAAAAAAAAAAAAAAGGCCAACAAGCCAGGTTTGAAACCCCAGAGCCCTCAAATGCCATTTCTCCTGATGAGCTTGTCTATATGCCACCTCTGGTCTTAGAATTAGAATTTCACCTGTATTTATTAGTCCCCTCCACTCTGGACAAAAATGACGCAAGTGTGCATTTACAGTGATTTCCTCAAAAATATCTATACCCAAGAACTCAGTCTGCTCTTTTCCCTTTCGAACTGGAAGCCCAGGTCCTTTTAGGTTCACAGAGATGGATCTAATGATGAGAGCAGAACCAAAGTCTAGCCAGGAGGCAGAGGCATGTTAAGTGCTCTCTGGAGCAAGGTGACTCTGCCAGGAGCACTCAGCCCAGACAACCCTGCTTTCCCCACTCCTTCCGGGCTGAGCATTCCGGGCTGGCAGTCAACTCCTGCCAGAGGAGGGTCAGGCTGGGTCTACCCACCTGCCTAAGCCCGTTGCGCTGACTGCTAGCCCACCATTCAGTCACACACACTGCTCAAAAATACCTAAGTGTGAAGAGAAAGTGAGTGGTGACAGGGATAATGGCAAACAATCTGAAAGTTAAAAAAACCAAACTGCCAAATCAGGTGTGGACGAGATAACTAGAAGAGAGTGGGGGCAGTGGGCTGTAGAATGTTAGTAGGAGTGTTGTCAATCCATTTAAAAATAAAAGAAGGAAACCATGAGGATGCACTATGGATGCAGACAGGCTAGAACTCAAACCAGCAAACCCATATTTAAGGAAAACACCTTGGCCCTATGAGCCAGATGACAAATGGCAGATGAATGCACATTTTTTTTATTTTAAGGTAAAATTATATAAGATATATATTACTTACCTTAATCAAATTAATTGTGTTAATAAGATATATATCTAATTTAATTTATATCTATAAAATATCATGTTTTAAGATTCTCTACTTGATTCAACCTTTTTCAAAAAACCAGTCCAGGGATGCCTGGGTGGCTCAGTCAGTTGAGCCTGACTTCAGCTCAGGTCATGATCTCACAGTTTGTGGGTTCGAGCCCTGCATCGGGCTCACTGCTGTCAGCACGGAGCCTGCTTTGGATCCTCTGTCCCTTTTTCTCTCTGCCCCTCACCTGCTTGCGCTCTCTCTCTCTCTCAAAAATAAATAAAACATTAAAAAAAAAAAACAGCAGTCCCTACCTCCAAAAACAAAATCTGAGTTGTCTTGTTTTTTTTTTCCTTTGGGGTAAGAGGGTGTGTGTGCATTTGTGTGTGTGTGTGTGTGTGTGTAGCTTTGCAATACTGTAAAATCAATCAATCAATAAGAATATAACATATTTATATGCACATACACATCATCTGTTCTATTTTTACTGATGAAGGGATTGATTGATTCTATAGTATTGCAAAGCTAATACTAGGGCCCTACCTCAATCTGTTCCTGTCAGTGAAGAGCTTTTATTTATTTGGGATGTTTATCTTTAGCTTTCAGTAGAATGAGAGAGTAACTACCCACTGACATTTATACATCCATTATAAAAAGGCATAGTTTATATTATACAGTGACAAGGGCCAAAAATCTGCAGTATTACAAGTAAAATGGAATAATGGGGAATTTAATTTTTGATCATATAATTTTTTAAATACGGTTTAGGGGTGCATGGGTGGCTCAGTCAGTTGAGTGTCTGACTCTTGATTTTGGCTCAGGTCATGATCCCAGGGTTGTGGGATCAAGCCCCATGTCAGACTCCATGCTGACTGTGGAGCCTGCTTGGGATTCTCTCTCTCTCGCTCTCGCTCTCGCTCTCGCTCTCTCTCTTGCTCTCTCTCCCTCTGTCCCTCCTCCCCCAGCTCATGCCCTCTCTCTCTAAAAAAAAAATAATAAACTAATTTTAAAAAAGTAAAAAATAGGGGTACCTAGGTGGCTCAGTGGGTTGTGCGTCTGACTTCAGCTCAGATCATGATCTCACGGTTCATGGGTTCGAGCCCCACATCGGGGTCTGTGCTGCCAGCTCAGAGCCTGGAGCCTGCTTCGGATTCTGTGTCTCCCTCTCTCTCTGCCCCTCCCCACTCACGTTCTTTCTCTGTCTCTCAAAAATAAACATTAAAAATTTGTTTAATAAAAAATAAAATATGGTTTAAAAGGCCAACCTTTACATTTTGTTTTACATAACTATCATAGGCTACATATTTTTCCTTTTTCCGATTTGCAGCAAGCCCTTCATGAAGCCGAGCAATGAAAGGGCAGTGAGTGTACAGGAGACTAGCACCAAAGGTGCGAAGGGCACCCTGTGTCATCTAGGCGACAAGAGGAACACCTGCAATCCCTCCTCTCCTTCAGCGATCCGCACCTGCCTTCCCTACAGCCAACAGGCAGGTGAGGGTGGGCACGACTTCCCAGAAAGCTGTTAATGATTCTCCTTATCTTGATCTGTATTTCTTAAAACATTATTGCAACACTAAAGAACAAACCATCTTCTGTGACACAAGCATTTTTTTTTAACCAACAGTCTTTAAAAAAAAATTTTTTTTAACATTTATTCATTTTTGAGAGAGAGAGACAGAGCACGAGCAGGGGAGGGGCAGACAGAGAGACGCACACAGAATCTGAAGCAGGCTCCGGGCTCTGAGCTGTCAGTACAGAGCCCGACTCGGGGCTCGAACTCACTCACTGCGAGATCATGACCTGAACTGAAGTCAGACGCTCAACCCACTGAGCCACCCAGGCACCCCCACGAGCATTTTCAATTATTGTTCCCTTTCAGTCTTTGATCACATGCATGGAGATATATTTTACACAGCTGTGTCCTAGTGTATGTAAGTTTGTGTCCTGATCTATTCATTTATTTTGTAAAAGAATCTTTTCATGCTTCCATTTACTTATTCAGCAAGCATTTATTAAAGTACATATCAGGTTTCAGGCACTATTCCAGGTACCATGTATAGAAAGATCGATCAAAACCAGATCCCTGCTGTTGAAAAGCTCTCAGGTTAGCAGAATTTAACAGAAAATCACAACACAGTATTGTAATAAATAAAGATTTAAAGGCCTCTTGGGTTTACCATCTCAATCAATGTCTTCACAATCTTCTAGCTGGATACTATCACTTAATTCACATAACTATTCCCTCTCTTGATTATTTTTCATTATCACAAGCAATTATGCGTTTCACATATTTTTTTTTTTCTGTTAACCATTTTCTTTGGATAAATTCCCGGGAGTGAGATTACTGGCTCAAAGGTTGTTAATTCAGATTTTAACAGCTCTTGCCATACCTTGCTAAATAGCTTCATATTAGGATCAGAAATATGCACAAAGTCACCACTTCTCAGTATTAGCCACAGTCTTACCGCTAAGTATTTTCTCGAGATTCTCAAAAGCAGGAACCCATTATTGTCTTAATTTGCATTTATTTCATTAATAGCAGTGTGGAACAGTTTCTCATGGTAAAGAGTTTTCTTTCCCCTTGTGGGCTTTGGGTCTATGACACAATTATCTACCATTTATCATTGTTACAGTACCTTCTTAATATATTTTCATATATGATATATATAATAACTTTTTATGATCATTTCTTGCAAAATGTTTGGTCTGTTGTTCTTTTTTTTTTTTTAGCTAAACTCGCTGCAAATTATACCAAAATTTTAATTCTTTTTTTTTTAATTAGTCACACTGTTCATTATTTCTCTTGGAATTTCTTCCATGGGTTTGGTCTTAAGAAATGTGTCCCTTGGGGAGCCCGGGTGGCTCAGTCAGTCAAGCGTCTGACTTTGGCTCAGGTCATGATTTCAAAGTGGGTGAGTCTGAGCCCCACGCCAGGCTCTCTGCTGTCAGCCCAGAGCCTGCTTCCAATCCTCAGTCTCCCTGTCTCTCTGCTCCTCCCCCGCTCTCCCTCTCTCTCTCAAAAATAAACATTTAAAAAAAAAAGGAAAAAGGAATGTGTCCCTTTCACCATTGGCATAAACCTTCACCTCTGTTGCCCGTTCCTGTTTTGCTCATTCATCTTTCAACAAACGGCTCCCGTGTGCCCGACTTGGCAACAGGGATACAAAATGGTGAACGAATGACACATGAATACAAATTCTCCAAAAAGTGGGAGATAGGCACACGTGCTTACTTTGTGTCCTCCAGGTGCCATACTGGGAGTCCCGGTAACTGATTTTCTAGAGACAGGTATCTTTGTTTGATGCCCTATTTACTATTTATGATTCTGTTAGTGCGGGTGTAAACTGGCAGAAAAGCAAAAGTGATGAGAATGATTCTGTTCAGATAGCAATGAAAATAAATCTTGACTGCCAGAGATACAAGTGCCTTATCCCCCAGAAAAGATAACCTCAAAGGGTATAGTTTACTGCCCCGTGGGGACACGATGTAGTTTTGCATCCAACTTAGCAACCTTAATCAAGTATTTTCTCTTTCAAGTCATTATAAATACCTTCCTCTTCCACAATTCTCTTTGAGCCAACCATACCATCTTGCAGATCCCCTCATTAATGAGTTACATAAAGCTTTGACGCATGCTCATTTTATGTTTGTATGAACAGGGAATGTGGTGGCTAGCATCAGCCCTGCTACTTGGACCCATGCCACAGTTCACTTAATCTCCTCCTTGACGTCTAGCTTCCTTTTTTTTTTTTTTTTTTTTTTTTTTTTTTGTAAATCATGGGGTTCTGTAAGGTCGAATGGTACTCAGGAAACCAAGGCTCTCACAGAAGTGCATTTCTATATACAGGTACATGTGTTGAATCAGAATGAATGATGACGCTGTAAGTCTGAAATCCACGAACACCCAGGACGGAGGGGTTGGGTCTGAGACGCCTGTGCCAGTGTGTGGCAGGGCACTTCGCCAGCAGGGCTGGCTCTGAGCAGCCAGGACCAAGGAGGAATAAGGGAACGTGGTGCAGGGGAAAGAACTAGGGTCTCCAGCCACGTGGACCTGGCTTTAACACTCGGCCCTGACTCCTCTAGGGTCTTTCGAGTCTCTTTTCTCATCTACAAAATGAGGCGCTTGTGATGGAACGCCAATGGGCCAACGTGCAAAGAACCTTGTCACATCTGTCTTATACTAGGTCTTCGATAAATGTCGCTTTTCTTTCCCTGTGAATCCACAGTGTGCCCCACCACGAAGACTGAATTCACCCTCTAGAGATGGCTCAGGGTCACTCTGGATGGCAGGAGTCTCCTAGCCATTGAAGCGGGGGAGAAAAGCCAGGCAGCGGGCTGGGACCTCAGAAGTACTCAACAAAGACAGTAATTTCCAACGGCCCACACCTGCTCCTAATGGGCTTGGTGGCGTTCCTCTCTGGGAACCCATTTCCTCTGAGAAGAGACTCGACTAGACAACGTCGAAGGTCTCCTTAAGCTCTAACATCCGCCACAACAAGGCCAACCGCGGGTGGGTTCTGACAGCCCACCTGAGGCCACCCACCCCCCTCCCCCTGCATGGCACACTCACCTCTCCTACTACCTCTATGATGTCGCCCACTTTCAGCTCGAGCTCGTCATCGTTCTGGGGCAGGTAGCTGAATGCCACCTGGCAGCGGCGCCTCCGTCGCTCGCCTGAACGGGAAAAGCAAGATATTTAGATACAGCTCTTGTCTCGAAATTAGATTTTAAAGAGAGGCTTCCTAGGCATGCAGGCAATTAAGCTGACTTGTCTCAAATACGCTCTCTGGGACATGGCTAGAGGCCCGCCCGGCAGCCCTGGTCTCAGAGAGAGGCAGTAGAAAGCAGAGCAATGCTTCTTGGTCTTTTAAAAGCTGCTGGGTCGAAAGGCATGGAGATGAGAAACCGATCCGCTGGTGCAGAAGGCAAAGACCCCAGCCCCGAAGCGCTGGCGCACAGTGTTGCCTTAAACGCGTTTCCGTGGGTGGGGCTTTGTATCTGCTGCCGTTGATTTTTAATGAAAGCTGATGTGACGTGGTAGAGTAAAAAGAATGGTCTGCTTCTAATGCTAGCAAGGCAGAGGAAATTTTTCCCAGTGTGCAAAGGAAAAGATAAAGCATCCTGGCCTTTTTCTTACTAATCATCACCCTTTCAATGTGGTGGAACTCAGGCCTGATAAGCAAAGGCTGATTAGATTTCAGCCTGCTCTTGGTGCCATTTCAAATGCCCCAGAGGGGTTCAACAAATCCACTTCTGTCCTCTTCCCTCTGTCCCAGGGGACCCATTAGCAGGAGGCCTGGCTGCTTACACAGAGCCAACCCAGGCAAATCAAGATAAAAGCCAGGACCACACTTCACTTGACCGGAGGACACTCAAGGGTACAGCATCTCACTCACGCAGAGCGGCCCAACTGGGAGGCCCTGGCTCAGAGCTGGTTCAAGTACAAATGCAAGTGTCCACACCACAGACATGCACTGCGGGCAGAAAGAACATGCATGTGGTATGTGTGATGGGGGTGGGGTGGGGAGACAGACAGACAGACAGCAGTGGAGGCCCAAGCCGGGGAGAGGTGGACCGAAGAGAAGGACTGGGACCAGCACTGCTCAGAAGTTTGTTGCTCAAGGCTGACCACCTCACAGTGCTCCCTCCTGCCACCGCATGGCCTAGAAAACCAAAGGGATCACCGACTTCAAGCCAACACATTTAGAAACGCTGACATTATTTTTGGATACTGCCTACAGTGACTCTTTTCCTTTTCTAGTCTTTTCCCTAAGAAAGCAAATCCCTGCAGGAGCGATCACAGGCCACATTAAGGCCCCCGTGCAGCATGACATCACACAAAGGGGAAGGTCTGGGCTACATCTCATGCACTCACAGATCAATATTTTTCAAAAGCCAGTGGCCTAGTTCTCTCTGTTCCATTTTTCTCTGCCCGAACCTCACTAAGGAAGAACAGAGTCGAACAGAAGGAAGGGGGCAGGAGTTCGGAATCGATACCTTGTCTAATCACGTCTCTGGCGACTGCACAAATACACTCCACCCCTTGGCGCAGAACCCCCAGCCCCCTGGTCCTGACGAGGACAAACGCAGAGCTCTCAGGCCAACTGCCAGGCGCTGGCTGCACTGTTGGCAGGTGGCACAAGGCCACCCATGGAGGGCCTGGCTCTCCCGCGGAGCATGGCTTCTCCCTGTGGGGAGTCAGGAAGAGTGGGTCTGCAGGGCAAAGAACTCTACCGCAATTCCATGGCGTCCAAAGTGATGGAAAGCAACTCCAGCGCTCTGTGTTGTGAAGGGTACAGATCCCTCATCCTATCTGAGGAGGTCTAGACAACGAGGCGGTCTTGGCACCCATCTCCTACTCCCTGGGACTCTCTTGCCCCCACATACACCTCTGAAGATGAAGTTCTACTATAAATCTTTAAGACCTTTATTCGCTCGATGTTATATCAAAAGCAAACTCTGCAGATACAAATCTGAACACAGAACAAGTAAACATGACAAATGTCTACAACCCAACATTTATAAGCACAGAAGTCACCAGCCCTCACCAAAGTGACTTGAAAATAACATCTGAAGACCCAGTGTTAGCTGAAATGGTAAACACAGTTATATGCAGGTTCATATATTCACAAAACCCTCTGTAAAAAGTAGCATCTAGCCCAGTAGTGCGCAAATGGCGGAAGAGAGAGTGATGTATTCTTTAACAACAGACTGACACCGCAGACTCAGAACAGACCTGGAACAGAATAATCAGATTTCTCTTGAACCAAATCTCTGCATCAGACTTCCATAAAGCCCTGTCTGGTATCAGGAAGAATGACACATTTCCTAGTTTCTGTCTGCCAGGCTAATCGACATTTCTTAAAAGCCTCTAAGAAGTTTATTTAATTGGTGGCATAAAGTCCTATAAAACACAATGCCAACATACAGGACCAAGAAAAGCGAGTCACAGAGAGATATCCAGAGGGTACTGATGGTAAAGGCCACCCGACCTTACTCCAGGTAGTAACAGTTTTTCCCTCTGGCACTGGGATAGCGGGCAATCTTTTCTAAAGCACTTCTGGTATCCAGCACCATATCTCATCCTGCCAACCACATGGCTTGCAAAGAAAAAGAAAGGAGCCAGAATGAGCAACCACTTTGCAAATGAGAAAACTGGGGCTCAATGACTTACCCACAGACACCAAGCTAGTGAGTGGCAGTATTTCCTTGGTCTGAGTTCAGAGCTCACCTCCAATGCTGGATGAACCAATTCTGTTCACATCTTGTCCCAAATTCTCGGCAATTCTGTACTTAACTGCTTCCTGCAATACTGTGCAACACAGCCTGAGGTTTGTACCCAAATTCCTGGACTGCTGCTCTTCCAGGTCTCAACTTCTGCACATCACTGTTACCAGGTCTACCCAACCTAAAGTCCAGTTTCAGGTGGGTGTCTGACAGGGGTGCCTGGGTGGCTCGGTCGGTTGAGCGTCCGACTTTGGCTCAGGTCACGATCTCACGGCGCGTGAGTTTGAGCCCCGCGTCAGGCTCTGTGCTGACAGCTCAGAGCCTGGAGCCTGCCTTGGATTCTGTGTCTCCCTCTCTCTCTGCCCCTCCCCTGTTCACACTCTGTCTCAAAAATAAACAAACATTAGGAAAAAAAATGAGGTGGGTGTCTGACAATGGGAGACACTGCATTTCAGTTGCCTCTGTCCATCCAAAACTTAAGGGAGTTTAAGGATGTCATTTGCCATTTCTTCCTCTCCTGGCATTTCACTGATGTTTACTGGTCCATCTTGACCTTCCTTGAGAAGGTATGTCAACAACAACGTCATCTCGTTTCAACAGCCGGTATAAACTGCAGAAAAACGAGTATGACTTGCCCAAGGCCGTGGTTTAGGATCCCTTAGTTTGAGCTGTTCACACCCAGGGCCCAGTTCACGTGAACTCAAGTTTTAACACATTACAATGGGCTTTTTTTTTCTATGGGATACACTGAGTCATGAGAGAAATTTACATCTACTTGCTGATCACGGCCAACAAGACAAATCTGTATTAGAACAACTAGAAAGAGGAGAGAACACAGGCTCTTCCTCCTTCACATCAGGGCCATTGCCACCATCCTTTGTCACTGTGTGCGTTCTCTAGGCCGGACCACTTAACTCCTTACATGTAATTGCAAGAAGTAACAAACACAAGTTTTACAGACACATGTGCAAATGTATATGTGCACGTGGCTTACCAAAAAATGTATAGATAAGGCAGACTTCACAGGGGATACTTGATATGTCTCTCCTTTATTGTCATACTGCACGATGGCCACGAAATACACATGCATGACCATGCACTCATATGTAGAAATATCGGCACACAGAGGGCAAGGCAGGCACACTCAGTCTCCCTCACTCGGCCCCATTCGTCCGTGACCTTACATTCATGGTCAGCTTTGTTTAATAAAATGATAACAGCTAGCATTTATTGAGCACTTATTGTGTTCCAGACACTGCTAAGTACTGTGTATGTATTACCCCACTTAATTCTCACAATGAACCCCCTTCTCACAAACAAGGAAACACAGAGATTGCGTGTTCTACCCGAGGTCTTACAGCTAGCGAGCAGATGCAACTCCAGAGACACCACCTCCCGTGTCTGACTGTTCTTAAGAATGCTCACTTATAGGTCTTGAGACTGCAGAAAGGACTCGCCGGGCCAATGTGGGACATGGTTAAAATGTGAAACCAGGAAGTGAAAAACCACAGATCAGGAGCATTTCCTTACAGCTGCTGGATACTGAGGATATAGCTGCCGGATATTTTAATGAAATAAAACTGGTTGGAAAGGGAGGAAATGAAGTACACTCACACTCTCTAAACATGACATAGCAGAAACTAAAAAGGGTGCCATGACCCACGTACAGACAGCACACTCATCTATATTTTAGAGCCTTCCAGGGTCTTACAACATGTGAAAACTTTACTAGGCCAATTCATTCAATGACCACAAAAATCTAACAACAAATAATGTAGTGGTTGAAAAAATTATTTGGATCAACTAAAAACTTTCAACACCCACACAAGTCTTTTTTTTTTTTTTTACATCTCATATCCCCTTTGACAGAACACCAGTGCAACCACAAGGGTCTAAATCATTTGAGATTTTCAAGGAACCCACTGAATTAATCAAATGGATCCTCACCGCATGCCTAGGGAACATGGCAGTATCCTGAGATCATACTGCAAGAGAAAAAACATTGATAACGGTCAAAGAGAAAATTAGAAAAAGCCCCCGATTTTGTTTCCAGGGTTAGTTACTTCTGGCATTTTCTCCAGATGTGGCCTGGGGACCACCTACCTATGTCAGAAGGTTGAAATGCAGGAAAGATCTATGGAACTGTACTCTCTGGGCAGTTGGGGTCAGGGACCTGCATTTAAACCTGACTCACCATGTGACACTACCCACAAAAATCTAAACCTCAACAACAAATCAGTGCCACTAATTACAGGTGACAACGGGTAACAGCGGGTGACTAGGAGAAAACACCTTGTGGGAACAGGTGATCTCCCTTTAGAGGACTCTAACCAGTGGTTCTCAGTCTTGGCTGCATATTGAAATCACCTGGGGAGCCTTCCACACTCTAAACAGCAGTCCTTGAGGAACTAGGTCTCCATAGAATAACGGCTTTTCCCAAGGCTGGGGCAAAGCAAATACAAAGTGAGAATGGAGCAGCCACGAACGCTTTCACCATGAAGTGCTCAAACACTGGAAGGGTCATCTCAAGAGGACACAGAGAGCAGCTTGATGGGGCCTCCACTGGCCAAGTTGGGGACAGTTCCAGCAGGTACTGAAGGTTGTATAATGATTCGTTCACTTCCAAAATTATTCATGAGCCCAGAATGATAAGTTCAAGAGGTAGCTAGGTTGCCAGCTACCTAGCTAGGTGAATGGGTAAGATGTGATAGATAGGTACGGGGCAAGAAGGGAAAGTTCTCCTTTAGAAAAAGAATGTCAGCTGATAAATACAGAAATGATAGAAATAGACAATCACCATTTTATAACCATCATAGCAACCAATGATTCTGGCCAGCATCAGTGGTTGCTAAAACCACTGGGTGAAAGCTTGTTGGAGATTAGGATTTGTAAAGAGTCTCAGAGTATCTCCCCACAGATTATTTATTAATTACGAAAGGAAAATGGTCTTCTTAGAATGGAGAAACTGGAGAGACACAGCTTTAAAGTTCACATCGCCAATAATGGGACTCTTTATGTGGCATGCGGAGAAGGACTTAACATCACCTACAGAATGCTTCCACCCCAAACATTTCACCTAAATCTGACCGTGAGAAAACAATCATGCAAATCCAAACCGATGGACAGTCTACAGAAACTGACAGGGCGCCTGGGTGGCGCAGTCGGTTAAGCGTCCGACTTCAGCCAGGTCACGATCTCGCGGTCCGTGAGTTCGAGCCCCGCGTCAGGCTCTGGGCTGATGGCTCGGAGCCTGGAGCCTGTTTCCGATTCTGTGTCTCCCTCTCTCTCTGCCCCTCCCCCGTTCATGCTCTGTCTCTCTCTGTCCCAAAAATAAATAAAAACGTTGAAAAAAATTAAAAAAAAAAAAGAAAGAAAGAAACTGACGTGATTTTTTAAAAAGTCTTTTTTAAGGGGCACCTGGGTGGCTCAATTGGTTGAGTGTCTGACTCCTGATTTCGGCCCATGTCATGATCTCATGGTTTGTGAGTTTGAGCCCCACATGGGGCTCTGCGCTGACAGAGTGGAGCCTGTTTGGGATTTTCTCTCCCTCCCTCCCCCTCCCCACTCATGCTCTCTCTCTCTCTCTCTCTCTCTCTCTCTCTCTCTCAAAATAAATAAACTTTTAAAAAATTAAAAATATTTTTAAGTCACTATCACATACAATTTTTAAAAGGCTAGGGAACTTTTAGATTTAAAAACAGTAAAGAGATACAACAACTAAATATAATGCAATCCTTAATTGCATTCGATTCTCTTAAAAAGGTTATAAAGGGCATTATTAGGAGAACTGGGGAAATCTGAATATGGACTAATACTAGATAATAGCATTATATTGATGTTACATTTCCGGAGTGTGTCCGTTCATCCTATTGTAGTTACATAGGAGAATGAACTTATTCCACAGTATTCAGGGATGACGTGTACTGGTATCTGTCACTTCCTTTCAAATTGTTTAAGGAGAAAAGGAGTGTGTGTGTATGTGTGTATACGTACACAATACATATACATATACATACACACATAGAGAGAAAAAAACAAGTGTGGCAAATTGCTAACATAGGTGTTCACTGTAATACTGTTACAACTTTTCTGTACAGTTGAAATTTTTCTAAATAAAAATTTGAAGGGGGAAAGGAAAAAATACAAATGACCAGACCCCACCCTTTATCAATGGTCTGGGATGCAGCCTGGGCATCTGTATTTTAAGAGCTCCTCAGGTGAGTCTAACAAACAGGATCGAGAGACATCCAGACAGATCAGCTCTCCAAAAAGACATGGGATTTTCCAGGACCATGCTATACAGGTCCTAACGTGCAGCTTCTTTTCCCAAAAGGGAGAAAAACCAATCTCATCTGGCAATATTAGCCTAACACATAACCCAGGTGAATGCTGCCACGCTGTGATTTTTATTTCACAGAACTTTGGAAAAGTTGCACCAAACAGCCTCTAGCTCTGGAAGTGTGCTCCTGGGAGACTGGGGGATGGAAAAGATGGCACTCTCTGCTATGATTCATGAGCCACTAGTGCTGGGGGTGCAGCAACTCCCCAAGTTAGTGAGCAGATTCCAGATTCCTGAAGAGGCTATTCTTGAGTCAGAAACCTCAATTTATGCAAGGGGCCAGGTTTCCTATTTCAAGATGGAAAGACAATACCAAGTAAACAAAATACATGTGGAGAATCATCCCTTTTCCTTGAAACATCCAGTGGATTTGGCATGCAAGGAAAGAGAGACAGTTAAATGGCTGATCTTGCTGGACCCAGCATCATACCCTTTGCTGGGAACATTCCTACTCCTCATCCTGTTTCAATGTAACATAACTCAGAGGAAGAGAAGGACACTTCAGAGGTTGATGGCATGCCAGAAAAATGAGGAACTAGTGGGTCTTTCTCGCCAAACCCTCTGGCTGTGGCTGGACCATTACAGCGGAAACGTATGGTATTTAATTAACCAGCACTGTTTGGTCCCTGGAGATGAGCCTCCTTGATTCTCTTAGGGCTATATAATCAATATCGTTGCTACTTCAAAAAGGGAAGGTTCATCTGAAGAGAGGTTCTAATTATGCCAGCACTCATTTGCTCCCAAGTCCCACCAGAATACAGGAGAAAAATGTAGATTCAGTAGGGAACCATTTATTATGGCCTCTAAGCCATGGGGGATGGGAAGGGAGGGAGGTAAAGTCAAAAGTCACATAAGGAAAATCAACGGGGTCTTGTTGGAGATGAAGGAGACAAATACTGATTAGGCGTCCACTATGTGCCAAGAACCGGGCTATGCATGTCACATGCCTTCACTTAAGTTCTTGCACCAACCCTGTGAGCTTAGGAATGCTGGCCCCATCTTTCTGAATGGGCACAGAAAGGCTGGATAACTTGTAGGAGGCACATGAGTTAAATAAGTTGTGGTCTGCAGCTCTTTTCTTCCACCAACCCAAGATAATACCAGGAAGGCAGATTAGGTGTGCATTTCCAGGGTACTCTGGATGATGAGTTAAGGATGAGGACTTGACCAGAGGAGGTTTCTGGACAGAGAAATGACAACAAGATGTGGTGAGGACAGTGATGTAGGGAGAAGTGGCTGGTGTCAGAGGTGTGCAGGATGGCTTGGGGGAGGGAGCCTAGAAGCAGGCAGACAGCCCCAAAGAAGACAATGAAAGACAGAGAAAGTCTGAAAAACATGATGAAAACCTGAACAACAGTATCATCATCAGTTGATGTGTTTCTGCTGCCCCCTTTGGGGGCTAATGACCCTCTTTCACCGGTCTTTGATCCTAGCACCTAGCACCTAGCTCAGTGCCTGTTAGATCCAGCACCTAGCTCAGTGCCTGTTAGAGCAGACACTCAATCCATTCTTTCTTTTTTTTTTTTTTTTTGACACTCAATCCATTCTTGATGGATCGATGGATGAATGAACTAATGAGTACCTATTCCACATTCTGTCTGTGGGTCACTGTTTTGTGAACAAAAATTTTGTAGACAGTCAGAGGGGTCCTAGAGAAGGACAGAAAGGGTAGAAGTAAACAGTTAAAGCTTCAACCTGGTGTTAAACTGGGCACGCCTCAACGTGTGCTTTTTTAAAAGCCAATGCCAAAATGGCTAAGATGGTAAATTTTACATTGTATTTCACCACAATTTTTCAAAAAGCCAATGCCACCTTGAATTTTTGCAGCTATAAGGACAGAAAGATGGTGGCCCATCGTCTTGCCATGGGGTCAAAAGGGCCTCATTCTCCACTAACATCGTAGTCTGAAGCATCTGTGATATTAAACAATGCGTGATATACTCGCGTTTATGGCACACTGTCAATCATCCACACCAGATAGCAGAGCAGGGATTTATCTGAGCGAGAAATTATGTATGTTGGATTTTAAATGTAGTCCCATTAAAAGACAGAAAATACTTAAATAGGGAGGGATATATGCATAAGCAGGTTCAGGGCAGCATTGTATCTAATAGTAAATGCAGTAAATAGTAAATATGCAGTAAATAGTAAATAGTAAATATGCAGTAAATAGTAAATGCAGTAAATAGTAAATTCAGGGTGTTTCCTGTACAGATCTCTGTGCACATATCACAGAGATCTGTACAGGAAACACCCTGAATGTCCGCTGAGAGGGAACGGCCACATGGTATATCCAGGCCACGCAAGGATCTGAGCGGCCTTTTAAATCAAGCAGGCGGTTCCATGTGTACTGACATGTAAAAGGCGTCCATAATACATTAATATGTGAAATATACTCCCGACATTGTAAACACATACACACTACACTCCCTTCTTCCCTCTATAACCTCCACCCTAGACGCCAAAATTTATTCTTATCACCCAGAGCCTAGTCATAGAGTATGTGCTCAAGAAATGTTTATTAATGAATAAATGGATTCATTCAACATTCAGTTAATATGTGAGGGCCTAATACAATTTAACGGGTGAAATAAAGGGTGTGTATGTACAAGAACACGCTTGTGCAAGGATAGAAAAGGGTATAGAAGGGTATGCCCCAAATTAACGGTAGTATTTTTGGAAAGGGGGATTAGCAGAGTGTGAAGACAGACTCATGTAAATGTTTCTGCACATCAATTTGTTTTTCCAGAGAGCATGTAGCAATACACTGTAATAATTTTTAAAAATCATCACGGTCACCTGTTAAAATAATTATGCTTTATGAAACTTAATTCTTCTGATTATGCTTTGATGACATTAAGAGTAAAGTTAGTTCCTATTCTCCAAGCCACTGGATCAGGCAGAAAGGTGGCTGCCACGGGCTGAATATCAAGGGGGCTCTGAACCGGTTGCGGCTGGTCCCTGACGACAATGGGAGGTGTCAGCCCGGAGAAACAGCTCCACACCTGGAGCCCAGACTAGTTATTACTCTGATCAGAGCCGCCACCATATCCTATCAGTTATGGATCCAAGGTCGTTTTCCCTGGCCTGAGTGCACAGACCACACAGCGTAGCCATCTCCCTCCCGGCGGCAGGGGCTGGGAGGGGTGAGGGGGAAAGGGGGGGGGGGCTGTGTCCATCTTCTGAGCCTGCTCACTCACGACACAGGAACGACAGATAACCTAGTGGATAACCAGCACTACGACTACCTCATGCTCTTTGCCACTGAGTGGCCCTTCGCCTCAGTTTTCTCATGTCTCAAATCAGAACAATGGGGACAGACCTACTTCGCAGAAGGGTTCGCTGTCACCTGACACCCTCCCTTTTTTCCCACTTGTCTTACCATTCGTTAATGTGTTTAAAGGCACCTTTGTGAATGATTTATGCCAGTTCAACTAATTTTCTTTTTGCCGGCCTTCCCTCCCCATCAGAGCAAGATAAAGAAACCATACTGAAAACCACGGTCAGTGATGTGGCTAAGCAGTCTCCGGGTCTTCCCCTTTCCCTAGGCCAGTCCCAGGGGGTGGTTTTGGCCTTTCAGGATGTTCTTTAATCTAAACAACCCACAGCAGACCGTACCAGGGCGACACTTCCCCAAGTGTCCCTGGCCTGAGTTCCCCAGTCCAGGACGCCTTTCTCTGGGGGAAGGGAGTCTGGACGTTCAGAGGAGAAAATGTGATACATAAAGCACACTGCTTTTCTCCACTTTAGCAAGGCTTATTCTGGCAAAATGCCCAAAAGAACTCAACATATTTATAGAGTTTTGTTTGATCTACTTTTAAATGCTCCATGCAGAGTCATTCAAGTGAAATGAGAATACAGATTTTCAAAGGGAAAACTGAAGGAAGGTTCTAAATATAAGTTATTTGTTGAGCATAAACAAGATTTCTCCCTTCGATCCAACACACTCCCTCTAACGCATCTATTTTTAAAGGCATTCTCAAACTTTGCTGCTGATGAAGAGATCAGACCCCTAACTTTTACAGCGAAGGGGGGGAGTGAGGGAGGGAACAAGTGCAGGGAGGGGGAGTGCGCATGAGCACATGCCTACTTAGGAACTGTGACAAAGGTCTAGAAAATCTGAGAGACCCTCATCTGGGGGCCACCTCCCTCGCCTATGCTTAGAGGATTCTCTGGGGAAAATACCTACCACAAACAAATCTAGAGTTTCCCAGTTTTTAAAATCGGTCCTCAAAACAGCCATTGTCCTGGGAAATTTACAGAATGACAGAAAATTCCACATTTCTCTCTTGAGGCAGAAGAGGAAAGATCTTTACTGCAGCTAGTCAAAATGATTTTTTTCCTAATTTTGACTTTTTTCCCTTCTCATCTCCATCAGAATCAAGACAGGGGAGGCCTACGTATTTATGAATTTTCTTGATGCAAAGGGGGTTTGTATGTGCACAATTCCTTCTTCTGTATCTAAAAGCAGAGATTCTTAACTGGGGTTCGTGGACAGAGTTAGTTCAGGGGCCTAAATACGGATGGGAAGAAGATTTCATCCTTAATTTTACTATCCTCTGGTTGAAATCTGGCCTTTCTTGTCACTATGCAATACAGGCAACAAACCACACTGGTGTTGGCAGCATCCAGGGATTTTTATTCCCTGCTATGTGGATAGACATTCTCATTTCACATCCTGGTCACTGCAGTTATCGTGAAATATCATTTCCACTCTTCCTTACTTTAAAATTATGATGGCTTCTAGACCCACTGCTGGAACTTGCTATTTAACGCATCCATATAGAATATGCATTATTTATGTGTTTGCAGTATTTTGATGACTGTATTTCGGTATAATTGGTTTCCTTTGCAACTGTGGATTTTGTTTTATTCATTTACAAACATTATTCTGAATAGAGGTCATAGGTTTCAGCAGACTGACAAATAGATTTCACAGCAATTAAAAAGAAAAAAAACCAAGAACTCCTATTTTCAAGATTATGGTTTGCACAGAAACCCAAAGGGGGAGTTACGTATATAAAATAAAGCAGTTGACACACCACTTGCATTCTGTCAGAACGTTTCACAAGCTTTGGATCAGCACCTCATGACAAAAGCAGCACATTGGGCCGCATCACAGGTCCCAATCCATGAGCAGCCGTGTGGCACAGCCTTCAGGAAGCTGCTCGCCAAGTGCCCTCTTATTACCCAGGTCAGTGGCTGGCTAGAGCCCCGCTCTGTCATCTGGCGCCTTGGCTCAGCTGAGCTCAGTGGCCACACTCCCTTCCACGAAGGCCAGGACAGCTCATTTGCAGGCTGACACCTGCCACCACCTCAATGTCCCCACTCCAACCAAGCCCTGCATTTCTCTCCCTTTGCTAGCTAGTAAAGTTACAAAAGGTTCTACAAGGTCCCTCCAGCCAGGGATAAAGTGGTCACTTGGGCTTCCATGTACCCACATAGCCTCATATACACCTTCCTCCCAGCTCTCGTCAGCTGTGCTGTCACTCTTTGCCTGCGGGTCCCCAGTGCCTGCAGGGCAGCCAGTGCGCAAATGTTCCATGAAGGGAGGGAGGTTTGCGCTAATACGTGTAACCGCACAGGATTTGCCTGGAGCGGCTGCCTGACTTCTACTGCAGTCACATCTTTGTGGTATCCCTTGAGGATAAAGGACCGCAAGGTCAGCAAGTCCAACTGAGACTGGAGGCATCCGACCAATTCTTCAAAAAAGCTTTTTTTTAATAATAAAAAAATAGCAATGCCACTTTTAAGAAGTTATACTTCAGGTAACTTACACGAAATGTACAATGATAAATGCAAAATGTTCACTGCCACCTTATTCGGAAGAGTGAAAAACCAGAATTATCCTAAATGTCCTTTAATTAGGGGACTTGTTAGTCTAGTTGTGGTGTATCTACACATGGACTATTCAAGAGTTGTGTAGAGACTCCTGGGTAGTTCAGTCGGTTAAGCGTCTGACTTCTTTTTTTAATGTTTATTTTTGAGAGAGAGAGCAAGAGCGCGCAAGCAGAAGAGGGGCAGAGAGAGAGGGAGACACAGAACCTGAAGCAGACTCCAGGCTCTGAGCTGTCAGCACAGAGCCCAATGGGGGGCTCGAACTCACAAACAGTGAGATCATGACCTGAGCCAAAGTCAGACGCTTAAATGACTGAGCCACCCAGGTACCCCATGCGTCTGACTCTTGATCTTGGCTCAAGTCGTGATCTCTCGGTTTGTGGGTTCAAGCCCCACATCAGGCTCTGCACTGACAACACGGAGCCTGCTTGGAATTCTGTATCCCTCTCTCTCTACCTTCCCCCACTTGCTATCTTTCTCTCAAAAATAAATAAAAATAAACTTAAAAAATTAAAAAAAAAGAGTGGTATAGCTCTAAGTGAACTGGTACAGCAAGATTTCCAAGATTCTCTTCAACCTAACAATAACTAATTATGATACAGCATAAATAGAATGATCCCATCTGTATTTTTCTAAATATTAGCATGTCTGTATCACTGTGTGTTTGGATTAGGTCATACTATCTGAAACTGATATTTTATGGTTGAGTATCTGCAAATTCTTATGGTTTGTCTGAATACATGTGTGGAGATCTGAAGAAATAACCATGAACCAGGTCTCCTCCAGGGAGTATGCATGGGGGCAGGAGTGGGGGCTTATGTGACTTTTATTTATTTATTTATTTATTTATTTATTTATTTATTTGAGAGAGAGAAAGGGTGTGCACACAGACACGTGTGTGAACATGGAGGGGCAGAGTGAGAGGGAGAGAGAGAATCCCAAGCAGGCTCCACACTGTCAGCACAGAGCCCAACAGGGGTTCGATCTCAGGAACCGCAAGATCGTGACCTTGGCCAAAATCAAGAGTCAGATGCTCAAACTATTGAGCCACTAAGGCACCCCATGTGACTCTTTATACCCCAACTTTCCTTTATTAAGATTTTATACTAACCATGTATTATTTTAATACTAAGTCTAATTAAGAAAACTTAGGAAGAGTCTAAAAGAAAATGCACAATTCAAATCTTCCAAAAAAAAA